>NC_068397.1:11837093-12437093 GCF_023724105.1 Carassius gibelio | reverse complement strand
TTCTTGCTTCCCTCGAAAATTTAGTGCATAATAATAAATGAATATTGTCTTTATTTCAAATGCATTTAAAATTCAATACTGTCTCTCCATCTGGTGTTGGTCTACGTGGTAAAAGTCAACAAATAAAAAATTAGGCCTAGGCTATATCTGACATTTGCTTTTCGAATAAATTATAATTTTGCAAGATTTCAAAATGAATCACAAGGACTTGATCGTGAATCTTTACAAACACGAGTTCACTACTCCTTTAAAGTGACCATCATTTGTAAACTTCACTTATGGCCTTTTAACTTCTGTTGCTCACTTTCCTCTGGGTCCCCATGACCCTACGAATGCCAGTTGGAAGTCACTCATTGTGTTTTCTCTACCCAAGATGCTGTCATTTTGAAATGACAAAGTTTCCATGTTTCACAGCCTCTTCTGTGTTTAGAGGCCTGTGAAGAAGTTAAGTGTCTGGAAGCTAATTATTTAGTAATTTGGCTGCTGATTGAAAACAGGTTCTCCATTAGTGGGCCTGCTGGTGGGATTATAAACCATTTACACCACAGTTTTATGGGACATCTCCATTTAACGAAAAGTGGAAACAGACTTTGGGCCAGAAACGGTCCAAACCTTTTATAAGAACGGTAGCTGAGCCTATTTCAAGGAGCCCCCCATGTTTTAAGTTCTACATTATTTGCTTAAATTACACCTTTAATGGTTTATGCTGTGAGGTAATTGGATAGGCCCTGTTCTGATTTATATTGGAGAGTATCTGAGCAAAGAAAGAGACCTTACTCAGCAAGTTGTACTTTTGAAAGCCAGCTCTGTTATTGGTTCCATCTTGTTCAAATGTGAAAGCCGATTCTTTTGACGCTTGTTAATATCGGTGCTTGCCTATAGGTGTGTGATATTTGATTATAATTCAGTGTTTGACACCAGAAATAAAACGTGAACTCTTTAATGTCTCATGCTATGGCTGGACAGTATGACATGAAAATATCAACCGATTTTATTTATGGTTGCCAGGTTCATAGAAATGTTGCTTCTTGCATGCTATTTAACAATGCAACTGATTTGTGGTCACAGGTTTGCAAATGTGCATTTACTGACTCATTGCATCACTCCTGGCTCAATCAGCCATGTTTGCAATGCATCACTGTTTGTAGTTATTGCATGATGTGAAGCAGCTGTTTATGCATGCAGACACTAGGTCTTCATCTAAACCAGTTGAGATGAAGACCCCCTTTTATCTTCTTTTTTTATATTTTATTGTATTATTGTTGGATCTTTTTTTTTTTTTTACATATCACAATGCTGTTATTTTTACTGGAAATCAAACACATAATTGTATATGTGGTTTACAGGGACTCTCTTTAGATGTAATGATTTTATACTGAGCTATTCAGGTTGTTTGTTCCTTAACTCTAACCCAAATATATATATATATATATATATATATATATATATATATATATATATATATATATATATATATATATTTTTTTTTTTTTTTTAATACTGTACGTTATAATGAATTGATGCTTAAATTTAATTGTTGCACTTAAAACATATATATTTTTTATTTATTTAGACAAAATAGTGTAGAGGTTTATTTAGTTGATTTATTGGACATCTGCCTTAACATAAAAATAATTATAAAGGTATCATATTTTCTAACACTTTAATATTTCTAGATATTACTCGTTCCATTATATAAGATTCTACTCATACCGCCCACCCCTAGCTCTTGTAGTGCACAGATGATGCTACAAGCCATGTCAAGTTTGTGGTTTTGTGTGTGATTTATTAGATTAGTTCGTTAGTCACCAGGCTCCGTCTCCATTGTGGTGGCTCCATTAGGCATAAGAATGTGTCCGAGGTACGATTACTGCCAGAGAGTCGTGTGATGGTGACCTCCCCCTCCATATCCTGATCCAAACACGCAGACACACGTACACGGTTTCCCTCGCTGTCTTTGTTGATTCATTTCTTGCTACTCTTTTCTGTCACCCCGATTTTCAATAATCCAATAAACTCAGGCAGCCGCTTGTCATATTGACATGCATTTGGTCCCGCGTGCTGTCACTCAGGAAGATGAATGTTGAGGGAGTTGCGAGTCGCAGTACTGATAGAGAGGATTCTTTAACGTTTATGCAGCATTAATGGCCCTGTGTGTTTAACAATTAAAAAATTTGCTGAAGGCCTCTTTGAATATTGATAAGGGAGGCTCTTGTGCGGCTCTGTTTAGATTACTGTGACTTCCAGTTGGTGTAGGTGGGTTGACTGTCAAAACAGTGATTTGGATTGCAGTGCTTGCTTTTAAGCATTATTGCAGCATCAGAGTTAAGATGTTCACAAAACCAATAATAGTGGGTGTAGAACACATTATATAGAAGCCAATTCTGTCAAACAGGACAGTTTAGTGAAAGTGGGTGGAGATGTCCTACTTGTGAAAATATGAATTGGAGAAAACATATGTGGGCTGTGGGAATGGAAGTTCCCCCTTTAAAAATAGTTACTTACCCTGTTGATAGGATGGTTACTCAAGACAAGTGGTCAACCTTTTAAGGGGCTTTCGCACCGGAGGAACATTTTCATAGGTCATAGAACTATTGGCGAAAGTACCCGCTTTTTGGCGTTTAGCACCGTAGGAACTGGGAACGTATTTAGTTCTAGGAACTCCATTTGGGGGAACTAAATTAGCTCTTATACCTCAGAGTAGGGTCTAAAACAGTGCTATAGGTATAAACTGTGACGTGTGTATGCTGATTGGCTAAACAAACGCACTATTCTGACTGACGATGTCCTTACTATCTTACCGTGTCAGTTATATCACTGTCTATACAGGGTCAGAAAGCTCTTGGATTTCATAAAAAATATCTTAATTTATGTTCCAAAGATGAATGATGGTCTTACAGGTTTGGATGGATATGAGGGTAAGTAATTAGTGACAGAATTATTGGGTGAACTATCTATCCCTTTAAGTCTGTGGTCTTCAAATCAGTCATTTTTAAAATCAGTGAAGATTTGAAAATCATCTTTTTTGTCCTTAGTATCTAGATATGACTCGGGTCAGTTTCTTCAGTTTAAAGACTTTATTCTTATTTGCTTGGTTAATCAGTATTGGTATTCACAATGTAGGGATGGTTTAGTAAAGTAGGGCGTAATTGCAGTCCAGCTTCAAAATCAAAAGGTCAGCACTGACCAGATGCTCTGAAACAAATCTGTGTTCGTTTTATTTTAGTAAACATTTGTATTTTTTGCTCCGCAAAATACCTCCACTAGCACTTTCTCCTCTCACTGGATGGTCACTTTTGGAGTGAACTGTGGAATATTCTCAATTCATCCTGACAAGTCCGTTTTCTGTCAGTCATTATAGAAAGAAATCTTCCACAGATCATACAGCAACTGCTTCAGTAGTGTTGAAGGGAGCTACAGTAGGTGCTGTCTTAAGCTGTTTTTAAAGAGTATGGACAGGGTTTGTAGTTTTTGATGCAAAAGGTTTAGATTTTTATGTGTTTGTGTCCCACTGAGTGCAGTCTCTAGACTGTATCATGAGGACAAGAGGAAGCAGCATGCAGGAGAATGGGAAGATGCAGTTCTGGCACTTTATCTTCCCACTGGTGTGCCAGATGGAGAAGACCGAGGGAGTCCTGGCTTAGAGGGGGTGCTGGTGACTGCCCAACCATCACAGAAGGGCTCCCCCCTCTTTCCAACTGTGTCTGTCCTCCGGTCAAATACAAGAAGAGACCATTTAAACAGAAAAGCAACCATGGCAAAATGATGGATGGTTTTTCATGTATGTAAAATTTATATTCAAAGACTGAGCTCTGCAGAAACTCCTTTTTTTTCAAATAAACACGATTAGCCTAATTTTTAGGGCTCAAAATATAAATGACCTTGTGTTAGTCCTGAAAATGAGGCAGTAGGTACTGTTAAATGTATTATAAAAATTTTATTAGGGCTGGTAATTTAATGCATTAATTAGATTAGTGAAAAATAACGCGTTAAAATTATTAACGCATTTAACAGACTTTCCACACCCCAGACATGTGGGTCATCTGACAATTCATGATTGACATCAATAATTGATGAAAAATATGAGGCAGGGCAACAGCTCACTGTGTGATGGAGCTTAGAGAACATAGTTAGAATGTCCCTGAAATTCAAGATATGGGGCAAAAAGATATTAAAGTCCAAATTCAAAATATCGGAAAGGGGTCTTTTCACCCGGTCCCTCCTCAGAGTTGACGCACACACAGGTTGCCAGATTGACAACACAAATAGAAACGAGCACACTTGACGATGAATGAAATGAAATACACTGTGTTTTCCGCCAACTGGCAACCTGTGGTGCCGAAATATAATTGGGTAAACTGACAGTGGGAGGGTTTCACAAACCAAACCAAAACAAAGACTGACACTGACAAAGACTGGCCCTGGAACGCACATTTTCAAAGGAGAATATTGACTGTAGCATTGGTTTTTAGATAAATATTTTAACTTAGCATGTTTCTTAAATATCTGCAAACATTTGAACAAATCAGATGAATGAATAAACTTAATCATTAAGACATATACCACCACCTACTGGCAGTTTTAGATTATTATTTAGAGTATACTTTCATGAAATAATTTCATATTTCCATAGTTATAATAATACAATTTATAAAATAAATTATTAAAGGTATAGTTCACCGTCCCAAAAATGACAACTGTGTCATCATTTACTCACCCTCATGGTCCAAAATAGTATATGTAATCAATTTGATCAAACAAAATATTTCTTGCTGAAACTACTTTTTGTAATGTGTGACCCTGGACCATTTTTTATTAGTAACATGCATTGCTAAGAACTTCATTTGGACAACTTCAAAGGTGATTTTCTAAATATTTAGATTTTTTTGCACCCTCAGATTCCAGATTTTCAAATGTATCTCGGCCAAATATTGTCCTATCCTAACAAACCATACATCAATTGAAAGCGTATTTATTCAGATTTCAGATGATATATAATATCATCTATATATAATATAGATATAACATATACCAGTATTTTTCGGACTATAAGTCGCACCTAAGTATACGTCACATCAGTCCAAAAATACGTCATGATGAGGAAAAAACATATATAAGTCGCACTGGACTATAAGTCGCATTTATTAAGAACCAAGAACCAAGAGAAAACATTACCGTCTGCAGCCGTTAGAGGGCGCTCTATGGTCTCAGTCTAGACTAAAGGAGCACTGAGCAGCATAGAGCGCCCTCTCGCGGCTGTAGATGGTAATTTTTTCTCTTGGTTCATGTCAAATTAATTTTGAAAAATAAGTCGCAACTGACTGTAAGTCGCAGGACAGGCCAAACCATGAAAAAAAAGTGTGACGGAAAATACGGTAATACGGTAATATTTGATATCTCTAAATATCTAGAAATTTAAAAAAAAATGACCCTTAAGACTGGTTTTGTGCTGCAGGGTCACATGTGTGCTTGATGCTTTATACAAGATTGACTTTAAATTATATTTAGGGAGTAATTTCTCATCCAAAATCAATGTGCGATCAATTTGTGAATAATTAGTTTAATTAATCGCCACATCATGTAATTAATTGAAAATAAAAATGTAATCGCTTATTGGCCCTTATTTTTATTTTAATTATAATTTAAATAACAATATTATTTGTGCCTCAAAGCTAGTGAATTACTGGACCAATTGGGCAAATATTTTTTTGTTGAGCTGTGATTAGTATGTTTGTTACTATAACTGGTTTAGAGCAGATAAAGAAAGTGCAAATTACTTTAGTGGAAGCTTGTTTCAACCCAAGAGATGATTATAATGCTTTGTGTGATCTTTTGCTCTGTAATTACTGTAATGCACTTGCAGACAGTCAAACTTTGAGACTTTCTGGATTCTACTGATTTTATATTTTTGAGCTACTGTCATAATCATTTCATAAACCGCAAGTGATGTTGTGGTCAAACTGTATGTCTGGAAACACTACACCGGATGTCTCTCACTCATACTGAAGGACTGGACTGTTTCTCAGAAAGCCATGATTGGATTTAATCCAGACGTTAACAGGAAGCAAATGACTCATAAAACTGACCAAGGTAAAGCAATGAGAAACTCATAAAGACTCTGTCAGAATCTTGTTCCTGGGATGTCTGAATGCCAGTATGTTTTTCCCACAGAATATGTGAGAGTTTCTTGTAACATTATGTCAGAAATATCTCTTTTATGGCTATTTCGCATCCATGAGGAATAATTGGAAGTCTACAGATGCATTGCAGGTATACATTTGAAGAGTGCTCTGGAGTTGAATATACAGTGGAAGGCACCTGACGAGGAGTAGATTTGTTCTCAGACAACAATATAAGAAAGGTTAAGATAATCATGCCAGCAGAGGACAAAACGGAGAAGCTGTAAGGAGTACAGTGCCACCACCTTCCAGGAAACTGCAAATAAATGCAGACGCTGTGACACAAATTGTCACCTCAGCATGTGGAGTATTAGTCACAGCTGACCACCTAATGTGCTCAAGTCATGGTCCAAATCAGAGTAAAGCACAAGAAGTGGAATGTGATGGATACCTTCTACTAGTTTGAAAGACTGCGATATGTTGATTATTAGGTTAAAATGATAACTGAAAGAGGTGTCAGAAATCATTAGCACTTCTATTAATGACCGTTCAGCGTGAACCTGACAGCCCGTCATTATTAGTTACGTGAGGGAGGCCAGAAATGATTGTTAAAACGATAGTTCACTTATAAGTGATGTCAGTGTAATATGCTCACCCTCATTTTGTTCCATACCTGCAGGAATAATTCGGAGGAGTCCTCATGCTGCTTGTAATACATCAGTGTTTATAGTGACATCTAGGGCTGGGGTTTAACACAAATTCCACGATTCGATTCAATTCTCATTCAAAGTTTTGCGATGCTATTTGATTCAATTCCATATAGATTATTTTGGATATATATATCAGGTACAGTACATCACAAATTTTCTCAAAATAAAAGAAAACTCAAGTAATGCTGTAAAATATACACGTGAGTCAGTTGGTTCTGCATTAATATTGAAGGTTAAAATGTTTTAAAATTACAATTCTCTTTTTTTTTAAATAATAAAGTTACAATTACATAATATTTCTGCTTCAATTAGTTTATATATATATATATATATATATATATATATATATATATATATATATATATATATATATATATATATATATATATATAAACATAATGGTGGCTGTCATAAAAACTTGATGGATTTATTTAAACATAAATTAAACATTGAAGAACAGTAAAATTTATAATGAATATGTTATATGGTGCATATATTTAACAAAATGCCCCCTTATATAATATTTGCGATATATTTGATGGGAGGTGCCTTTCAACTTTCCGTCCATTAACTGAAAACATGCTAAACTAATCGGTTCTTGGGATTGAAGAATCAATATCATTCCGTAAAGATTCTATTAATATTGAGATAACAATTTTTTTTAAAACCAGCACTAGTGACGTCTGTTAAGCTCCTAAAGCAGAATTCAAGAAACACCACAAAAATGTAGTCAGTATGACTCATACCTGGACATGATGCCCCCTGCCATATCTTTCAAATCTGATTTGCTTTAATGTTACATACTGTAAGATTATTAATGCATGACTGTTCAAAAGTGTGGCGTGTAAACATTTTTAAAATTAATTGAAATTATTTTTGAAAGAAGTCTCCTATGAAAGCATGACTAAATATATTTGATCATCAAAATACAGTACAAACAAATAGGTCTATTCTATCAATCAAATTACTATTGTAAATTAAAAAATAATTGTTCTTTATTGCAATATAGCCCATTTTAAAAAGTAGCTAATTTATTCCAGCTGAATTTCCTGCAGCCAGTCTTCAGTGTCACTTGATTCTTCAGAAATCATGCTGATTTGGTGCTTAGAAAATATGTATTATTATTATCAGTGTTGAAAACAGTTTATTATTTTTTTGGAGAAAACCATGATAAATATTTTCAGAGAACTTCATGAATATAAAGAACATGATTTACATGAGTTACAAATTATTTGATTGCAAATGAATGTCTTATACTATCACTTTTGATAAATGTAATGAAGAAGGGAAAAAAACCCACTCCTGAATCATTTGAGCGGTAGTGCAGGCCCTATGTTTAGAAATGTAAATTATTAAATGATAAGTGTTAACAGAGGGGATGATAAACCTAGTTAGTAGGTAGAGATGAGGGCCGTTCGGCCGCTCTCCTAAAAGGCTTGTGATAAATGAGCCGGGCTTGTGGGTCTCTAAGGCTGAAAGGAATTGGTGGCATTATCTCTTGCAAATAGGTTTGAAAATGCTTTAGGCCACAATGAAACTCTGATTTATTACCCGAGATATTGTAAGTCGTTAGCTCCCATCTCCTGCATTGGTGTATGTACTTTTTCTCCCCTTCCTGCCCTCAAGACTGCATCTAAAATCACAAATAAACAATTGTTTTGCAGTTTTATCATAGAAATTCATTTTTGCATAATAGTTTGTGTTGGAACTGTACTTTATAGGAAGTAGCCATTTGCTTTTTTCTCAGCATGTCTGTCCCATCCGTGACCTTTTTATTGCACATCTTAGTTTTAATAGTCATAACCCCCATCTCTGCTCTTAAATCCTCTGCTGTCATGCATACACTAATCCATATATTCCCCTTCTTCTCTACTCACTTTATCTTTCCGTTGCTATAGGAAACTGCACTTCATAATCATTCTTATGGAAATGAAAATCAGCTCCTATAATGAGAAAGGAAGGAATATCAATAGGGTGGTCAAGTGTTTTGCTTGCATATAGGCTGCATTCATAGCAGCCTACTGGGAAATTTCTACTACCGTTTACAGCTCTTCTAGTCTTTAGACTGAGAAACTGTCCAGTAATGAACAGAGGAGGATACATGTGGCCTTTCAGTTGCAGTGGTAAATTATTTTCTGCTCTCCCAGTGTAATGTGCAGAGACAGCTACAAGTAAACCGCTCTAAACTTGGTTTCTGAGACGAGTTTAAATGCTGTGGTACAGCCGGACATGTGAGTACGGGGTGAGTTCTGAAAATAGAGTGCAACAGTTGGGCTCTGCGGGTAAAAACCCCATTCATTGTCTTCATATGGGAAATGATTTTAATGATAACTTCTTAAGCTCTTAAGACAGACCTGTTGTGAGCACACCGAAAGAGACATAATTGAGTCGTCTCTCTGCCCTATCAAAATACTTAAATATATTTATGCATATTTTGTAAGGAGGGGCAACAGCGATCGAGGGCTTGAGACGAGTACTCGGCCATGACATCGACAATCGATCATGAAAACGATGATTGATTATTTTTTTCTTCATGTGTCCAAACTTTTGAGTGCTACTGTATATATAATACAGTATATACATAAACAGACACAAACAAACACTTATAATGATGTGACAAACATAATGGAGGTTATTAAACAATTTAAAAAGAACCTTTGTTATTCAAAATGTGCCTGACATCAGTGCACTTAACAGTACACTTCACATCATTTATAATAAATAACTTTAAAACTAGAAAAATAGAACACTATGTATATAATTTGAACTAAGAAAAGATTTCTTTTTTTTTTTTGAAAAAAAATCAAACACGCCCCACTCTTGATTACTCGTTTTTGAAACCTATTTGATGATCGAAATGAGACATTGCCAAAAATGCCCATCCCTAATATTTTGTAAACTGAAAGTAAAATAAATATATATATATATATATATATATATACATATTTATAAATATATATATATATTTTACTTTCAGTTTACAAAATATTAGGGATGGGCACTTTTGACAATGTCTCATATATATATATATATATATATATATATATATATATATATATATAAAGAAATACGTCTCCCTTTTAAATTCAATTATGTTATTTGTAGTGTTTCATGGTACTATAGTTATTTTTCTCATTAAAGCCATTAACAGTTAACTGAGATAACAGTTTGATTACAATAAACAAATTAAATTGATTGGCTGTTTTTGTCATGGTACTTAAACATACATAGTTTTCATTAATTTTAGCCTTTGTTGATGAACCTGAACCTTTTTTGACTAAAACTCGTAGACAATATGATAAAAGTGCAAGTACAATAAATGAAAGGTGTCACTTTTTTTCAGAAGACAATTAACTTTTAGTACTAGTTTTTATTTAGAATAAAATCAGAAGAAAATAAACAAATCTAACTATTTTAAATTGAAAACTGGACTATAATACATATATACAAGTATTTTAGTATATACAGGTTTTAATCTTTTAATTATTATATTTTTACCCATTTTTTGTTTTGTTTACATGCTCTATCAACTCTGGCCCTCAAGATTTTATACTTCATAATATTAATAATACGTCATATATTGATCTACATTTACATTTTTTGGTCGACTTTCCTTCATTCACTGGGTTGATTTTGAAACCCAGCCACATTGAATGTTGTTTTACTGTAATATAATAATTATGAAATATTATTTGCATATCCCCTTTTTGGTTCTTTTCATATGGTAATGTGTGATTTGAAGTTCACAATAGTTTAAAATAATCACAATCCCTAATTAATCAGGCAATTATGTTAAAATGATGACCAGTTTCCTGAAAGGTTCTCCCTTCAGAAAGCGCAGATGAGAGCAGAGAAGTTTGTTTGCTGCACTACATGGAAAATGTCAGGTCACTTCAGAGTGGAGTATCCTCATGAAACTGTACAAGCATTACATGGAAGAATGATCACTGGGCTACAAAGACAATTCTGATTTGTATTTATCTGAAAAGGCAGTTTTATATTAATTGTGTCCATCAAATCAGTACGTTATTGTTCTCAATATAGTGAGCTTCAGATAATAAATGGGCATCTGAAAACAGTCACACGGTCTCCATCTGAGGCTATAAATAATCTCCATTTTAATTAAAATGAATTTAAACAGCCTATGAAACCTCACAGCTGTTCTTAATGAATGAGAAGAATGTTGCCACAATAGCTTCAAAGGAAAGACAGCAGGCAGCGAGTCTCTGGGTTTGCTCTCTGTATTTTAGCCTGAAGCCACTAAAGCTTCATTTACACTTACAAGTAACACGAGATCCACACAGGTTATTCACATGAACATTTTTTTTTTTTTACACCTGGTATTAAACCATGTGGTATGTATTAGTCATGTGGGTTAAATCATTCCCATCCAACAAACATACCCTCATGAATATTTGAAATCAAAATTAACTCTATTTAAAAATATTAAGTATATTTAGTAGCAAAAGACAGTAATTTCATCGCTTAGAAAAAAATTCTAATTCGGTAATAAATTGCTCATAATTTTTTTTGTACACATTTGTTTTCAAAGTTGTTAAAAAAGAAAGAAAAATAACAAACAAAAAACTTTTAGAGTATGTTTTACAAGAAAATATTCATTCAGTCTTTATTCTTTAATTTTATCTTCAAGTTTCTCCACCAGTTGCCCACAGTGACCAAAGATGATTAGCAATGACATTTTCTTCATTGATATTCATCTAAATGTTCATCTAAAGCCTTTGAAGTTCTTTTGAAGTGAAATATTTTATGACTTTTCAAAGTCTGATAACACTGACTGGTAAATTTGTTTGAGAAATCCATTTTGAAAATCATTTTTGCAGTTTGTATTGCTCGTGGTACAGAAATGGTCACTTCATCTTTAATATACCTGAATTAGCTGAATGGTTATCATGAGGTACAGTATATTTTCAAGCTGCTTTCTTCTATTGGGTTTACACCAGTAAGTTTGAATGCACGGCCAGTCGTACACAGAGGAATTTGGAAAGGGAACATGGTAACGTTAAGTTCTTCTGACTGAATTCATGGAGCATCTCAAATGCTAACTGACAGAGGATGCTTTTGCAACATCACCTGCCATCAGTGTCTGAATTCTCCACCACTGCAATCCAGCTGCAGCTCTGAGTGAAAGCCTCATTATTATATGGCTGTTCCTGGTGTGGACATCCGGACTATTATATCATTTAGGTAATTAGTGATATTCACACTCTTTACATACATATTTTTTTAGTGACAGAGCATGCCATTTCTCGAAGTGGGCTGTTAATATTTTTAAATGGCGTACTTGCAAGTGGATTATTTAAAAGGCGGCGTGTCAGGCAGATCTTTATCTGGTGACTTAGCAGCTTGAGTCGGAGGGACTCGGCATGGCATCTTTGAATGCTGATTAGATTGCCTCTCTCTCTTTTTCCTGCCGATTGAATGGCACGTTAAAAGCACGTAGGGACTGAATGTGATTTAAAAGCAAAATTAGAGAATGAGAGTTAGTTGGAATACTAAAGTGATAGTAAAAACATTGGTCTAGATTGTTTAACCCTCCAGTGACGTGTGATTACGTGAAAATATGTTGTGTAATAAGTGTTTATTGCCCTGTATTGACTCAAAGGTTATGTTGTGGCTCGATAGTCTCGCCAACTTTCAACACAGCAGGATGTGGCTTGCCCTTTGATTTGTGTGCTGAAATCATTCTTTGTATGAATCAAGATGTGGGATATTCACCCAAGATACCCTTTACACAAGTGTTCAGAACTATACAGTATTTGAGTACATGGGGTAATAAGATCTACTTGACTCCAAAGATGTCAGGCACATTCAGATGAAAATGGGCATGAAGTGCCCCCTCCGATTTTTGGGCCTAGTGGATCTTGCAATGTTCAAGAAACAAGGTTGTTTTGAAGTAGGGCTGATTAATGTAGACACAAATCTGTGGCAGAAATGACTAAACATATAAACTTGTTTGTCCAATTGAGCCAAACCTTCCAAAGATTATTTGTTTCTGTTATGATCTACCCACCATTTCATTTCATTTCATTTGCAAACATCATTAATGACCTGTCATATCAATTCAACATTGGTGCATCCCATAGTTTTGGAATAGAACCAATGGAATAGAACCATTTATTGTGAACTTTGCAGTATCATATTGAAAATCAGTTTTTAGAAGTCTTTTTTATTTATTTTTATAAATATATATTTTAATAATGGCCCCAAGTGGTTCTAATGATATATTAAAAAAAAAAATTCAGCTGCCGTGGTCTCAAGGCACTTGGCATTTTCGATTTCATCCAATTTTTAAACTAAACTTTCTGAATAAAAATGGCTGCACACTGACAGTGATATTTCAGTTTGCCTTAACACTGTAGGTGGAAAAGAAGCGTGAGGAAATGTCACGGCCCAACTTCAACAAAAAGCTACGGTGCAGATTTTGGTTAAAACTGAATGTCATGCTGAATGTAATCAGAATTGGCTGTTGAATAAAATCTTTTTTTTTTTAATTTCAATGGAAAGATGAGACCTGCTTTGAGGGGAATGTCAAGCTTTTGTTACTCACATCATGAAAAGAGTGTCTGTGGGCTGAAAAGTGCTAGTTTTTGGTCTGGGCTTTTGGTAGTCTGTGCTTTTACAGTATGAAGTTTAAAGCATTAGGGTTTTTTTTTTTTTTTTTTGCAGGCAGCAGATGTGTTTCTGTAAGGATGCTTAGAAAGACTCCATTCTTTGTTTCTTATTCTATCACATAGTGTTTTTCGCTGTGTTTCTGACAGTTGCTCTCAGTGTGCTATCCCTCTGAACAGGTGTCATTCATCATTATTCATTTTGAATAGCTTATCCACTTACTGACATTATTTTTTATTCTTGTAGAATGTGGCTGTTCTTGTGGTTTTTTCAATTATGCTATATATTGATTCATTAAGTAAAAAAAAAATCCTGTTAAAATATGCTGCACAGAATATCACTGAATAAATGAATGTTGTTTGACCTAGGGTTGTGCCGATAGACGATAGTATCGTGTATCGACGATAGTATCGTGTATCGACGATAGTCAGAGATATCGACGATTAGCAGATTTTTCTGTCGATAGTCAAGACCACATTACTCTCATTCTCCTATTAATGTATTAAATTATAATAATAATTAATATTATTATTTGTATTTTTATTAGGCGGCCTATTATAATTCGTCTATCAAACTGCCCAGCTATTTCACTTCAGCACCGCATTTCACACACACACACACAAATGAGGCGCAAATGAGGATCAGAGCCTGTAGCCGTAATCTATTATTTTCAGAAAGTCAGTGCATAGAGGAGCAAAATTTATGTACATTATATGGAAAATAATGTTTTTTTTAACCTTAAACCGCATAAACACATTGCATTAAACCAAATACACAAAAGAATGTTCTTTTTAGCAACGTCTTTTGACCCATTTAAAATGGATATTTAAGGATTTTTTTGTAATCGTTATAAAACACAAGGCATGTTGTTGCTGAGGTTACAGGCCTCTAAAAAAAAAGGAGTAAAAAAAAAGAAAAAAAGAAGTGTTATGTGTATAGGGAAAGTGTTAGGTCAGGTGTAGATTTTTTATTTAGAGCTAACTGGTTCCAGTCCAATCAGGATTGCATATCCAATAAAAGTTGAACTACAATTGTTGATTTATTTCTGTTTTTTCGTTGACGATCCTACATCAGCAAAAGACCTGCATGCAAACATTGACGCCTGTAGCCTTTCTTTGACGATAAGTCTTATCCTGTTTACCTTGTGCATAAAGCCCTTGTGCTTTGAATGAAATGAGTTGCCCAGTTTCCTAGAGGAAAAAAAAAAAGTCTAAACAAATCAACATCAGAATAAGTTCTAGTAAATATGAGAAGTGAGATAATTATAATTGAAAAATTAATTGGAATTTTAATTAATGTCTTCTGAAGTGAAACTCTTGAAGGCACAACGCTTATCGGACAGAAGAAATATTGAATTTCCATCTACGGAAAACACATCACTCTGCCCATGCAAACTAACACTTGGATTGGAAAGCAAACAACTATATGATGAAACCAAAGGATAGAGACGTGCACAGATCAGTAATCAGAGAAATCACACATTTAACTCAAACTTTCCATTTTTCATTCAAAATTGCACTCAGCATTGAACTGTCAGCTAATGGAACGGCCAGAGTTTGATTATCTGCCTTTTTGCTTCAGCAGTTAAAATGACTCTACTTTACTGACCGAATCACATGGTCTGTATCAATACTACCTCTTAAAGACCTTAAGTGAACATTACGCTAACATCTTTGCTCAATCTTCAGAGCAATAGTGAATTGAACAAAGCTGTAGACAATTTGCAATCCACGCTGGGGCACTTCAAGAGAAACGGTAACGTAAACAGGACGGTTAAAGACAAATCAATTCCACAGTAACATGTTTAAAGGAATATTTCTTTATTCAATACAGGTTATGCTCAATAAGAAGAAAGTATACCACACACACACACACACACACAACTTGTTCCCACTTATCCCGCTTAAAAAAAAAATAGTACAATTCAAGTGATTGTGTTCAATTCATAAATGATAAAATACTCAATATTGTTTCCATATTGTAGCCCCCAAAATAGCATGATTTTAGTATATGAATATAATTTACTAGACTTTCTTGTCCATCTTTAAATGTTCAACTCCTTGTGGGAGTAAATTCTAATAGTTGAAAATTCACCAAAAGCATATGTGGCAGCAGCCCAACAACGAGGAGGAAATCAAATTAAAGTCTTCTCTGTAATGGCATCAAATTCGAATGTGGGGAATTAACACTTCCTCACATTATTTTTAAACAAAGTGCTAATTGTGTCCTTGTAGTGTGGTGGAATTTTAGTTTTTAGTGTACTGTTAAACTTCTTCTAAATCAATTTCCTGTCATTATCAGCATGTGCTTGTTCATTATCTCTCATGTCCTAATTTAGCTTATGTCATGACTGTTAATTACCAACAAGTGTTTGTTGATAATTAATATGTCAGGCTGTAGACTTATAGTGGAAGTAGTTGTCAAATTTAATGTCTTCTTTCCGTTTATGCTTTAAAAAATATTTATTTTGTTGTAAAGGAAGTCCTTTTTTAAGTTTTTGAGAACAGTACTTTCATCTTGGGCCTGTTATTAGACTTCAGGGACATGGGAATCCAGCAACTCTGACATCTGATTGTTTCCTGGATGAATGGATTTGAAGTGAATAAACGTGAGCACTTTTGAGGTGTTCACTTGTTTTGTTATGAGCAGATATTTCATTTTCTGCGGCTGTCTTATACTCCTTGATGATGATAGATGAGATGATGTTTATGCTTTTTAAATAAGTTTTAAGTATCAGTGTGGGTGTAGTGAACAACACAGCAAGGCCTTGAAAATATTTAGCCTTGTGCTTGATCTGTTTGAACATGTCATGTTCAGGGCAAATGTTAAAGTGTGTTTGAGTTTTTTAAAATACATGTTTAAAATTGGGCTTTTATGTTTGTGAGCGACTTTCTGGAAAAATCTTCAATTAAGACATCCCCCCCTGTGGCAAACTGAGGTTAAGTTGCCTTGCTCAGTGGTGATAAATGTGGTATTTGAACCTAAACCCTTTTGTTTACCCACCCAGGTCTTTAACCAGTAAGCCTCATTAAACCATAGATTTGAATAATAACAGTGAGAGCAAGCTTTATCGTCATACTGTGACGGCAGTCGGCTGATGTGGGCAGTGGAGCTCTGCCAGGCTGTCCAAGTGTCTCCTGCCTCATCTCTACGGGCAGTGTTTCTCCAGGGAAACTCTGGGCTGAGAATCTGATGTTTCTAATGGCTACAGAGTAGGACAGCCAGTGGAACAGGTGGTTTGGCTCCAGATTGTGAATATCCAGAGCAGAGCTGGCCAGATAGACAAGACCTACAATTTCTGTCCAACTTCAGTCCACTTTGAGTGTTTAAGCAGCGGGAATGAATCTCCCTCTGTTCTGAAGAGCATCAGTGCTTTGAAAATGATGAAATGCAAAGCAAATCACCATCTTGTGTAGGGAAACCACACAAGAAAAGCAAATGTATTTCTCAGACTTTCTCAGATCATGTACTGCTGTGCATAAGATTACCTAAATTATGGATTTTTCACATTTGAGTAATGAATTATTAAAGGGGTCAAATGATGCATTTTTAAAGATCATTATTTTGTGTATTTGGTGTAACAGAATATGTTGACATGCTTTAATGTTCAAAAAACACATTCTTGTAGGTCCTCTATGCCCCGCTTCTCTATAACACATAGTTTTCTACAAAGTCCCTCCTTATGACAAGCGCAGTTTGCTGATTGGTCAACTGAACCAGTGCATTGTGATTGGCCGAACACCGCAAGCACTCGTCTGAAATGTAACACCCCTTTCCATAATCGCGAGCTTCATCTTTCAAAATAAATACAAAGTTAATGTCCTTAGTTTCAATGTCCTTTCAGTTCAAGCCTGAAAGTGGAACAGAGTTGTGTGACAAACACAGTGATGAAGCTCGTACGTAAAATATAAAAAATTTCATAGGGCCCTAAACTTGTAATTGTTGTTAAACTTTGAATACATTGATTTCAAAATGTGTAAGTTTCATGATTTTGATTAATTAGACATACTTTTCAAATGATACAATTTAATTTAACTATTAAAAAGTAGTTAAGAAAAATTTAAACTGAAAAAAATAAATAAAGAACAATTAAAATGGGAAAAAAAGAATTAAAAACAAATATTATATTAAATAAATAAATATAATTTTGGAAAAAATTAAATGGATTTCATAAGGCCCTAACTAGCCTTGCTGCGCCCCCCAGTTTGGGAACCACAGCTTTATTCTTTTAAATGGATACATTAATCGTGTTTATTATATATACCTTTTTATTAAAGTTTACAA
This sequence comes from Carassius gibelio, assembly GCF_023724105.1. Taxonomy (NCBI): domain Eukaryota; kingdom Metazoa; phylum Chordata; class Actinopteri; order Cypriniformes; family Cyprinidae; genus Carassius; species Carassius gibelio. Next base: position 12,419,350 of record NC_068397.1, on the reverse strand, counting down.
AATAATAAACCTGACTGTCTGCTTCACTCCCACTTCAAAGGGATATTTTTGTTGTTTATTTTTATTTATACTATTTATATTTTTTGTGCAATGAGTTGTCAGTTGAGTTTTTGGCAAAACCTTCTGCGGTGTTTACATGATGTTTTAGTACTGCATAAAATTAATTAAAATAAATAGTGAAATGTACTGATGTACTGAAACCACGCCTTCTTTCTTTGCATGAACATTTGGTCGGCATTATGCAAATATGCAAATATTTCCACATAGTGATGTAGACATGTTGGGGTGTGTTTGCATGAGCCATTTTAGGGGGGTGAGGCAGAGTCTTAACTTTGATAAAGAATATCTCTTTGGATTTGAGACTTTAGTCTTTGTAACTCTACATATCTTCTTCATGCACCAAGAGATGGTAAAAGAGAATTGCATCATATGACCCCACTGAATCTTATCCTAAAATGGCACTCAAAGCCTTTGTGGCCCTCCACATTTTAATGATATAATGTTGCAAATGCAAAAGGTGTCCAATTTTGCTCTTGGAGAGGTCAAAGTCTTACAGATTAATCCCAGTTAGGCCATCTGCAAATAATCCTGGCAGACATGGTTTAGCGTTTGGTGTATTTTAAAAGATGTGCCAATTATCCTCCAACCCCTCACTGTCCATTGCACACATTCCAGTTAACAAGAAAGTATTGGTGTAACATGAGTCACCACTGTAATGTTCACAACTGTCCATAATGTAAACCATTGGGAGACTAGTATTTTGGTTATTCAGTCTTCCTTCCTGTGTTAAACAGTTAACGTGAAGTTCTAGCATCGACAAAAGTCTTGTGTCAGGTAGCATGCTGGCAGGCCTTCTGACTGGATTGACCTCATCTTGCATGAAGTAGGAGAAAAGCAATGTTGTCAGTGGATGGGAAGTCTGGGACATAGTTCGAAAGAGGACTGAAAAACCTGCAATAAACAAGGATTTCTTAAAGGAACCCATCACCCTGAGGAGAAAAAAAGAGTCCAGCACTCTTCTCCTCCCCACTCAAGCTCGACAAAAAGCCTTGGACTCAGCTCATTGTCATGTGGTCTTCAAAAAGCCTGAGAGGAGTAAGGGGCCCTCTCTCGCTGAGAGTATCCTTCAGGCAATGCAAGGTATTGTTCTTGCTCTATGAACAGCATCAACATACTTGCTGCTTTCGTCTAGAGAGTGCATTGACAAAAAAGCTTTTCAGATCTATTCCTGTTTATTTTTAACGCCTTAGAGTGTGTTCTGCAGTATATAGCAGGTTCCAGATCCAGACTTGTCATTATCAACAATATAGAGCCATAAAGTAAAGTGGTATATGGGTGTTTTTCTCAGAATCAGTGCTTGTGGGGGTCTGGGCTGATATTGTGGTTTTCTGGGCCTCCATTCATCTTTATTCCTCACGCTGAAAATAGAGCCAGTGCCTGTGTCATTTGTGTGTAGGGTTTGGTGTGGGACCAGCTGAGCGTCTAGACTGAGGGATTGGAAGTCTCAAAAGAGAGCAGGAGGCATTAAGGCAATGACAGCAGTGTCTATAAAAGAGCTCGCCTCAACCATGATTACCAGTGTGGAGACAAGTGCCACTGTTCATAATGTTAACCAAACTGCTGCACACACTTAGGCCAAACCATCTAGTTCTTGCGTCTTTGTGGTTTTTGACAAAAATGGCTGCTATTTTGGAAGATTTACAGGCCACGTGTCTCTTTTAGCCGGTTAGAGATCTCTTTTTGGTTTGGTTACATGTCTTACTATGGTAATCATCACTATTACTGCTCATACTTAGTGTTGTTTGAACAGGTTAGCATGTTTTCACCTGACAGACAATTAAAGTAATATTCCTGGTACAATACCACTTATCATTCAATCTTTTTACAAGGACCGTTCAGTGAGGCTCTTACAATAGATGTGAATGGGGGCCGGTTTATGGAAGTTGTAAAAGCAGAAAAGTAAACGGTGTAAGTGCTATAAAAGGAATAGTTCAGCCAAAAATGGAAATTCTGACATTATTTTCTCATCCTAGTATAATTCCAAACCTATTTGACCTGAAATGGTTTATATCTCTTCCATCTTTATTTGACCCTCTAACTCTTAACACTCTCTATTCTAATTATATTCTTAAAAAAAATTAAAAATTCTTAAATTCTTTTCATTTATTATTCAATTTACAAATGCAAATGCTTTGGATAAAAGCATCTGCTAAATGACTAAATGTAAATGTAAATTGTTCTGTTAAAACTAGTGTTAACAGAACACTATAACAGTTTGGATGTAACATCTCATGGCAACAAAGGTATCACATCGAATAGCCTACATCTTTACACTGAAGAAGTTAGCCAATTTTTCACACTCTAATCATGTTAACAAACTTGTTGTTACAGTGTTTATTTAATGTTTATGGATTGGTTTCATTCACTGTCATATTGTTGACTTGTATTGTCTGGAATATTCCTAAAAAAAAGTCCCATAAATTTACATTGAAGGACTTGAGATTTACATGGTGGAATCTTTCGAACCAGAAAGCAACTATGTAGTCCTAGTAACCACCTTAGAAACAGGGCCCGAAACTGCCCCCCCACCCATTTGCTTATTCAATGTGAAAAAATATACAAATCTAGTTATAAATCTAGTGGCATGTGGTTGTTTTTTATCAGTACTGAGGCAGTGTTGGCTTTGGACGGTGGCAGGCTCTTTCCAGCTCACCCGTGAGAAACATGTAAAACTCCACCTCCTGTGTGCAGCGGTGCGTGAGAAGCAGCTCTCATGTGTCTCAACATCCCGTTTGAGGAAATAACTCTTGCTGAATTCAGCAGATGCTGCATTGTTGCACCTCTTCACATTATCTAGCCAAGGCCGATCGATTCGATGCGCAACAGTAACAAGTCCTCTCATGTCCAAAATACGACTCCATATCAGGCTATAGTTTTCTCCAGCTTAGCGTCACGCATTCCCATCTTGATGTGGACACATTAAACGGTTTATACAGCATATCAAGTGTTTAGCCATTCCACATTTTGGCCTGACCACTGCCATCAGCCGCAGCCTGGGGATCTTGCCTCCGACCAATTTAACAGCAGCTGCCCTCAACACTTTTCCCTGTGCTTACTAAAGTTATTACACACTCAAGGCAAGGGGATTGTGTTTAGAGGGCCGCACTGTGTGTGGGGACTCAGTAGCCCCTGTGTTAGCATGAAAGGGCCTCCTCAGCAGGTCTGCCAGTCTCTTGCCACCAGCACTGTCAGCCTGTCAGTCAGCAGGTATTCATGTCAAGCACCATCCCACGACAACAGAAAATATCTGACAGGCCTCCACACCACAACTAAATGGTCACGTTTCATGGCCATTTTTCCTTGACCGATTTTCTTGCCGATGTTGAGTAAATTTGGTTGCCCCACTGGTACCAAAAAGTGCTCCTTTCTTTTATTTTGCACATAAAGAGTATAAGGTAAAAAAATAAATAAATAAAAAATAACATCAAGGGACGTAACTGTGCTATCTTATTTAAACATGCAGCATAAACCAATGGAGAGCATGGTGCAAATTAGTGAATGGCACAGCAACCAATTTTATACATGGTGTCAGTTGTGCAAGCTTTTAAATTATATGGGGACCCCACTACTTTTTTGGACCCCATTAGCCTTCATTGTGTGTGCCTGTGTATGCTCACTTCCTTTCGAACGTTTTGGGTCAGTACAATTTCTATTTTTGAAAGAAATAATACTTTTATTCGGCAAGGATGCATTAAATTGATCAAAAGTGACAGTAAAGACGTTTATAGTGTCACAAAATATGTGTATTTTAAATAAATGCTGTTCTTTTTTACCTTTTGTTTATCAAAGAACCCTGAAAATGTATCATAGTTTTCACAAAAATATTAAATGGCACAATTTAACATTGATGATATGAAATGTTTCTTATTCAGCTTTAAACAGTAGTTCAAATGCTAAATACTTTAATTCTGAATTCTGGTATATTATTAATACAATTATATTAAACAAAATTTATTTAGGGAGTGATGGTTGCTATCAAAATAGGGGTCTTGTTGGCACCACGTTAGTCTGGAGTCCCGTCTGAGGCAAATTTCTTACCCTGAAAGCTTTTTCATATATTTTTTTGTTGTTGTTTTTTTGGCTTACAAGGCATTACATACTCAGCTCACACCTTCAGTCCCCCATATTTTCCTAAAGGTGACTCAGATCCCTTGCGGTTCTTTGTCAGACTATTGCTGCTTTGTTGTTTCATCAAGAATGCCGAAGCAGATTACCATGTAGGTCAGCTGGAATACTCAGATGCCCTCATTCAGAACCAGACTTATAATACGTTATATCTAAAGAGTGCCTGCACTCTTGTGACCGTGTTTGACCGTACTGTTTGACTGGCAGATAAAAGGAACGTCCTTAAGGCGCATTCTTCTAGTCGGGGTCTCAGCCTGTTTGAGCTCTGCTGAATTGACATTGTTCCTCATGCTCTCATGGCCCCCGGTTCTGCTTTGATCTCTCCTCATAAACGGGAGGAAATGTTGTGTGTATCTCTTTACATCCCATAATATAATCCATCAAATGTGTTTGTCTCAGCATTAACCGACATCACCATCTCGCAGCTGGAGTGATCATTGTTTCCCTAATCTCCAGTTTAGAGCAAGCAAAGTGGTTGCTTGATTTAATTAAAAGATGTTCACTGTTTTAGCATATGGACTGTGAAGGGCCTGGCCTTGTTCTGTAATCTGAGCAACCATGGGAATATAAAAAATGTATTTTGATCCAAGTTGAAGGCATGACATTGCAAGAACGTCAGAAACACATGAAGGCATAGAGAAGATTTCTGCATGTTCTCTGATGTTCCTGTACGCAGCAGGACTTATTGGGACTAATTGTCAAACACAAGCAGAACATATTTCAAAGTATGTTCACATCAACAAAAAAAGTACAAAAACAATACACTTTCTCTATGAAATGGCAAAAAAGACAAACTCCCTGGTGATTTTGTCAATTACTGTATGTTATGGGCAAAATGTATGTCACTGCATAGTAGGGCTGCACGATATTGGGAAAAAATGACATTTTGATATTTTATTTTTCTACGATATATATTGCGATATGAAATATAATCTAATTTTTTCTTACAACCAAAAATGGGGTGAGCACACTTACAATTCTCATTTTAAATGATTTAAACATCGACACCATCATGTCAATTGATTAATATGCGCAAGGGGAGAGAGAGCAAGACAACGCTCGTGTTGTTTGAAGACAGTCTCTCTCTCGCGCGCGCGCTCTCTCTCGCTTTCTCACGTGCGCTCTATCGCTCTCTCTCTCGCGCGCGCACTCTCTCTGCCCTGTCAAAACTTTCACTCTATGATGGTTAAGCTGTGCAATTAATCCGCGAATCACATTCGTCAAGGTCCGGGGAGCAGCTGGCTCATACAGTAAATGAATAACGGATCAGTACGACAACTTACATCGCACATCCTGCGATGTGACTATCGTGGATTCGTACATCGCGATATCGATGCTTAAACGACACATCGTGCAGCCCTAGTACATAGTTGTGCTGCACTTCAAGTAACACGTCAAGTAACACGTACGTCTGACAAAATACACTGTGGAGCAAGGAAACTGAAACATAAAGAAAGACAAGACAGCTGGTTACTACTGGTATAAAACAAAGTTTTTTGTCAATAATCACTTTTTGCAGGTGGTTGTTCGGTTAGTAACCTGAGAAGCATAAAATATTTTCACAATTTGCTGAAAATTAAATGTAAACGTAGTCTAATAGGGGATGTCAAGTCTATTTCAAGCAAATTGAAATGGTGCACAAAATATTTGTGTAGTGTGATAATGTGCTTTTTCTTAATGGATAAAGAATTTCTGAGGAAAGTTGTAATAAAAACATCATAATCAAGGAATATACTAAATTATTACTCTCATAAATATTTAGGTACATTGTTGCATTTAGTTCACTAGGACTTTTTTATGAACAATTTTATGAATCATGTACGCAAATTGGTTCTGATCAAGTTTCATAAATTAGGTTCGTTGTCTTTTAGCATTTGTTTTTGATTAGTGATAGACCTCGACTTTGGCAGAATTATTTATTCATTTATTTATTTATTTTCTGCTGAGATAGATCTACGGACAAGTTTTCAACTCATTATAAACAAATAAGTGTTAATTTAATCTTAGCAATTTTGTGTACACCTCATCTCTTATCGTTTATTTGTCATCCTGTATTATAGATATTGGCATGTGAAAACCAAGTGAACCTAATTCGTTTTTTAGTAACATCTTTTTAAAATAAGGAGAAACAGAAGTAGCTAGGGGTGGTAGGAAAAAATCTTAAATTCAAATTTTCTTTCCCAAATATTTAAATGTATTTTTTATCTTTGTGGAAGTGATTAGACGAAACACACTGTAGCATTAGCTAATCCATACAAGGGCTGTGCCTTATGGACAAAAAAACGTTTCGTGATTTCTTTGATCAATTTCGCGATTTCTATTTTAATCACGATTTTGACACACAGACTTTACAGTCATAAATCCAATCAGTGTGAATTTGAAACATGTTTCCAAAAGAAAACCAATTAGAGCTTTATCAAAAGTTGTAACATGTCTCTAGAACAAACATAAGTCAAAATAATCAAAATAATGAAAGTAAAGTTGTAAAGTTACATTGCATTGGTCATAGAGCTCATTGTAGCGGTGCTTCAGCTGTTGTAATAGATTTGTTGCGCCAGGTTCACACATACTCCTGCAGTGATTAAATTTTAGCACAGTATAATAATACAATCTTTCATAGACATATTCACGTTTAAACAATCAGTAAATGTGTTCTCTCGCTGGCTCCATTTAGGCAGAATGCATTCTGATTGGTTTGGATATCATACTGCAGGAGGTCAGGGCAGAGGAAATTCATGCTATAAAACGATTTAGAAATCGTGCACGCTCAAATCATGTTTTTTATGACTAAGCGCACAGCCCTAATCCAAACCCAGTTACCAAGTAAGAAAGTCCCAAAGTCCAATGTTTTTAATCATTACACACTAAATAAAACCATAATATTATTGTATCATGACCAAGATATTGATATAATTACTGTTCATCCCTAGTTATCTGCTGATTTCCACCACCAGACAATGCCCAAAACATGTCTGTCAGTCAAAGCTGGAGTAACTATGTATATAGTAGTTATGTGAAGAATAATGGGAATGTGCCAGAAGGAACTGATGGTTTCCTGTTTTAGAAATAGAGGAACAAGCTATGGTTTTGTTGACTGTAAGACGTTTAGATCTCTCTACTGAAACTAAGTACACTGTAACTTCTGTCATAACTTATGTGCAACAACTACAACATAGCCTTAGCTTAGCATTAATAATTTCCCAAGAGAAACACAGAAGAATACACAAATGTGTGCTTTGTATTTTACTTCGAGCAGACTGCAAGTGTGACGCTCTGACAAATCTCAGAAATTCTCATTCCTCATTCATTAGAATGTGTCTCCTGCTGCGATATTTATGATATCTGCTGTATTTAGCTTAGCACAAACTTCTGTATTTGTATTAAGATGAATTATGCGTTTGTGTCTGTGTTGGGGCTGTGATGGAGTTTATTCGTGAGGATATATGAACTATCACAGGGATTGTCAGTTCTCATTTGTATTTTTCATGGTAAGCACTTTGTCACAAGGTGATATAAGTCCCCATCCTTGAATGTATCCTGTTTGCGTCAGGCCGTATAATTAATGCAAATGCTTAATACAAATGGATAGGCCTCAAGGAAAAAGCCTCATATCCATCACTTTGAAAAAGTAACTCATACAGTGAGACCCAAGTTCCCTGCTAACTCAGATCAGCACTTTGCAGAAGTGGAACACTGGCACACTCCAGCCGGGGACTTCCTGTTTCGACTGTGACCTTCTAGTGCTGACGGAATCTGACACCAGGAGATGGATTTCCCAGCTATCTAAGCTGATGATGTAATGGGAGTCCAAACGTAACAAATGATGGTGTCAGCCAGGTCGTCACTCGTCCTGTGCACAGGTGGTCCTTTTTTTGGACTCTCAGAACAGTGCCGTCTGTCTGCAGATGGCTGTGGAAACTTTTTGTTTAGGGCAACAAGGTTTGGTTACATGCCTTGCTAATATCTCAGTAATTTCAGGAAATGTATACTTTCTCTTCTAATTTTTTCTTTGTTAGGTACTTGGGTCAATAGCATGGTAGCCTCACATAGCTAGACCTTCAGACTCTGGTTATTTGTCATTAACCCATTTAACATAAGACTACTGTGTGCATTGTACTTATAGATGCAGGGGCAGGAATGTTTGATTCATTTGGTTTATACCTGTCATTGAATTCCCTCCATGCAATTGACTGACTGCCTATAAAACTAAAAAAACAGGCGCAGACCTAAAATTGTGTGTTCTGTACTATCCAATTTTCCCAGATATAGGCCTGTCTGAATGTGTGTATGAGGTCAGACACTATAACTAACAGCTCTCGTTGCAGTCAGATGCTTGAGGCATGTCTGTTACAGACTGCGCATAATTGTGAGGCTAGATGTTGTGCCGTCACTCAAACATCAGCCACAATCTTTAGGTATACTTGCAGAACGAATAGGGCAAAACTATTTGGTAAGTGCTTTCTCAATGACAGCTTGTCAGAATGGTTATGCATTATGTCGAGTGGTTGCTAGCTCTGAAGGCAGCAGAGGAAATTTTGCTTTTTTTGCCCAAAATCTTGTTTTTTTTTCAATGTTTCATCATGTTGACCTCAGTGTTTTGCCATGGTCCAGAGTTTGCTTAACAAAGAAGTTATGTTTGGCCCCAGAGACCTGTGTTGTTCTTTTCTTCTCAGTGGACCATGCCATCTATGAAGGGAGATTGTTGACTTACCATTAGTCCTGATCAACACGAGGCCAAAGTTCAGTGGTCCTGCAGGCAATGGGGACGATCTGCAGCACACACCTACATCTCACAGATTCAGAAGTGTGATCTGAGCTGTCTGTCTCACAATCTCTTGCCTTGTGACAGTACTGTACTCTGCTCGCTAGCCTATGACAGACAGCCGAGGTCGGTGAGGTAAAATCTCAAAGTGAGTTTCGGCAGATTTGACTTGAAGAGTTTGGAAAAACTGCCTCATGTGACACCTTGTTCCACTTTGTTCCCAGAACTGTTGCTGCTTTTGAATACACCTGGGAGCCTCCGAATCTCCAAGTCATGCCGCCGTAACTTGTCGCGTATTCGGGTCAGAAGCAAAATCCGCAAATAGTCAAACCAAAACAAATAAAGAGGCATTTGATTCACTCATTTGCTTCAATGAACTGAAAATTAAAGAAAATCAAATTTCCCACCTGCTAATATGACTTCGCTTGATCTTTCATGTGCTTGTAATTTCTAATTTTGATATTTTTGACTTTACTTGAAGGCTATCGCACACCATCATCAAGATTTTCAAGTAATATGTTTTAGCAGCCAGATGCATTTAGGATTCATTCAGTGCAACAATCAAATTCTCGTACTCTTCAGTAAAATGATAATTCAGGAAAATGACAATGACTTTCCTTCATGGGGCTTTGAGGTTCCTGCTGAGCTGCCCTGAAGCTCTCCGTTAAGGAAGTAAATTGCTTAGACCCTTACAGCCTCAAGGTTGAAAGAACCCCGGGTACTCAAAATGGAGGGAGTCAGCAGTCCTCTCAATCGTGAGGCGGTATGTTACAGTCTACTCTGGTCCGGTTCCCAGACTTATCCCTTTACCACATGAATGTCTCTATTGTCCAGTTCAGGACCAGATGGGAAATGCGTGGTATCCAACTCGCCAGCTCTCCGTTTTTTAATCCCAGTTTTGTGAGAAGCTGAGCGGTTGGGAATCCTGCTGTGGCCATTGGCCAAGAGACCGCAGGTGCGTTACATAAATTCCAAGCTTTCGCAAATTAAATATCAATGTTGGCTGACTGTTTACCACACGGAAGTGCCAAGTTCCATTTGCCATTTACAACATTAACATGTACAACTTTGATAGGAGACTTTATTTGGTTTTGTTGCCTAAAGCACACACTGTTGCCTAAAGATAATTCTGATGCAGCATTTTCTTGCCAATGTTAAAACTAGTGCAGTCAGATTGTCAGATGGTAAATGTCATAATACTGAATAAATAAACATTCAAACATCATGGTATTTACATTGGACTTCTTTTCTGTCCTTTCCAGGGAATTCCCGTGGTATTACCCTGCTGTACTATTAAAGATGTTTGTTTGATTATATTTTTTTGAATTCAGTTTTTCTTTTCTGTGTTTGTTTTTCTGTTGAAACCTTATGCTTACCTAGGCTGTATGTTTAATTGAAATGAATTAACACTACAGTAATGGATAATAGTATGAAATATATTTAAAATAAATGTTTATTATAATTATTTTAAATTGCAGTTTGCTGCTGTGATGGCGAAATTTTAATTTCAGTCACCATTACCACCAGTCTTTAGTGCATGGTTATGGGTGACATGGCAAAAAGTTGTTATTTTTAATAATAAATAAATAAATAAACCGATTCAAGATTATGATTACCTAGTACAACATGATTCAAGTTGCATTTATTTATTAAATCATTTGGTTAAAGAGAGTTCAAAGTTCAAACAGTGGTAGGCAATTACATAGTATAGGCTATTATTCAAAGTAAATGTTTTGTAAAAATAAAATAACACTTTCAGCCTGTCACCATCATGTAATCACCGGTGACAAATCATTACAGTACAAAGGTAGAGGTATGCAAGTACATATTTTGATAGGCAGGTAGGACAGCCTATCGTAATGTTCGGACCGATTTTTTGGATTGGACTTTTTTTTTTTTTTGGTCCTACAGATGATTTAAATATATATGTATACATTTAGACTACTTAACTTAATGAGTGCCATCGAGATATGAAGATACTTTCAACCAGCGTATATAGGGATGTTTATTTCAACTGTTAACCGTTAACTGGCCGTTAGGAATTTTCACCGATTAATACAATCAGTTAAACTGTTTAAAAAGTTATTTATTTATTTATTTTCAGTAATTTATCAAAATATTTAAAAAGATTGCTGCATGGTTAAAATATGCTACACGTTTAAACAATTTGTGTTGAATAAATAGGTTCTGTTCTGCTGCTTTAGCACATGTAAAATTTATTCCTGGGAAACAAATGTTAGTATTTTTAACGGGTCACAGACACTTATCCTTTCTAGTTTAATTCAATTCTAATTTAAATTAATATTAAAATAATAACGGATAAGAATTGGTAAACAAGCGTCGGTTTTTAGTTAGGAAAAATAACTGAAATGAACATTCCTAAGTGTAACAAGTGCCTTTAAATGTAGTTCAACTTGCGTCTCATAAACATTTGCTCTGCTACTTGTCTTGTGTTTTTCAATGCAAAGACATATTCTGTATGAAAAGCTGCTTAGCATTAATGATATGTTGCGGCCATACTCATGTGTGCAACATTTGCTAATATTTCATTCAAAACAATGATTTTTGGATTTAAATAAAACTAAATTATAGAAAAAAATTCAATTTGAAATAATCGATAAAATCTGAAGGAAAAAAAACACCCATCCTCAAATAATCCTTCAGAAATAATTCTAATATGCTGATTTGGTGCTCAAAAAACAACACTTATTATTATTAATGTTTTCAGGATTATAGAACGTTTCAAAGAACAGCATTCATTCAATTTTTTAACAGTATAAATGTCTTACTTCAAATACTTCATATTTGGAAAGTCCTTTGACTGGGTAAAAAGGTTTGGAACCCTTGCATTAGCATAGAGATGCCCTAAAATTTAATAGACATGGACTAAAAGCCACAAAAATCCAATTTTGGATTCATGGGGTCTTCATTAATGTCATTGTCTAGGTGCAGCTCAGTTCTGTGGTCATTTGTGATAGTAGTTCAGTGGGAAAATCTTGACTGAGGGCTTTGAGATGCTGGATTTGTTCATGGGGCCACTGTTCTAATATTATAGCCGATATATCCAGCATGGCAAAACTCATTACTAAGATGTGAATTGCTCTGAGCATTTTCCTCGTGGAAGGGCCTTCTGAGTGGCGTGTAGGGAGACACAGGGTAAATTGGAATACAGTTTGTCTCCCATTTCACCCAGCTTGTCTGATGGGATCAGCTATAGCATAGCCACATGGATCAAGGGATGGAGGAAAGATACAGTGGGGGCTTTTCTTTGGAAATAATTGTGATTAGCATCAGCGTAGATGACTACCTTAGAAATCCTTATTAGAAAAAAAAGTAATAATAGTTCGTCCATTGGGGCAAAGTGGGACTCAGTGGCACGCCAGTCTTGTGTGCTATTTCATCCATCTGCCATACCCTCTCAGGACAAGCTAGATAGTATATGTTTCTGCATTGGGAGGGTGAGAATGGACATAAGAATGCAGCTGCATTTGGCTTTGCTAATCCCTCAATGTTTGAGAGAATGGACACTGTCTCTTGCTGTCCGGCACTTTGTGTTCCTCTGATGAAGGAAAAATACATTGTTGTTGGTGAGTCCAAGGCTTGACATTAGACAATGTTTTGGCCTGTCTGCAATTTTTTGTCTGGTTAAAATACACAAAGTTTCTCTTTTGTGTCCTATATGGATTAGAGATTATAAAAAAAAAAAAAACTGTTAGTAATTTATTTGCTTATTAAGGTGCCTGAATAGAAATTATTAAAATGTTTGTGTGTGTGTGTGTGTGTGTGTGTGTGTTTTGACACAATAATTAAAACAGGATTAATTATGGAAAGTTGTTTTTCTTTTTCTTGAACTACATCAACTGCATTGAATGTAACATAAAAAGGTAATTTACACAAAAATATTAAATTATGCCAATATTTACAGTTTTGGGGATCATTGATGTCCACTGTATGGGTTAGAAAAAATGCAAACAAATGAAAGTATAAAACTATCAATCAATCAATAAAAAAAAAGAAAAAAAAAAAAAGATTTCTTAAAATATTGTGATATTTGCTCATACAGGTTTAGAACAAAATAACCTTGAGTAAGTGATGACTGAATGAAGGATTTATTTATTTATTTTTATTTTAATGCAAATCTTTAGAATCTTTATTTTACCTCCATCACCAGAGGCTATGTCAGTCTGAGGGAGTAGTTCATGAATTTCTAATAGCAGCTACTCTACAGAAGTGATGGTGTTGCTATACCGCGCAGCCTGTGGCGTGAATGAGCAAATAATGTCCAACAGCCAGACCTGTTCTGTTTCCTCCATTTCAAACGACATGCTTTATGTTCTAGTATGGTTTTGTGCTGCTTCTGTTTGTCCTTTCCATCATATTCCCACTTTTTCAGATGGGGCATATGTGAATCCATTCTGTCTCTAACAAACTTGGCTGTAATTTACAAGTAACTCTGTTTAGGAGTTGAAACCCATCTTTCTTTGAAGTTATACATATCCAAACTAAACACACCTGTTCCAGATTTGTGCATCGCCCCATATGGAAAGAGAAATGGTCGTGCATAGTTTTGATGGTACTCTGAAGAATAGTGATTCATAGCACTCATATTTCAGTACCAAACAAGAGATGAAGTCACTCCAAGTGCCTCAATTATATTTTGGGTGTCTTTTTGTTTCAGGTGAGCAATGGAAACCTATGGAAGCCCATTTCCGCCACTGAATAAAAAGTAAAAAAGGTAATTGTGGCACAAATCTGGAACAGGTGTGTTCAGTTTGGATATGTATAACTTTAAGGAAAGATGGGTTTCAACTCTAAATTAGATAAAAAAAAAGAAAACAAATCTCAGAATTGCGATATAAACTCGTGAGATTAATTTTTTTTTCCTTATGTGGCAGAAAAAGGCTTCCATAGAAACCTCACCTTTCATTTAAAAGAGGAACTTGCTGTACTTGTGCTGTTAGTATTTTTCTCATAACCTTTTTTTTTTTGTTGTCGTTTTTGCTTACAGTTCTTTGAATATAAAATTCAAAAGAACATCATTTATCTGAAACAGAAATATTTTGTGGCAGAATTGTAACTTTTGACTAATTAATGCATCTTTGCGCAATTAAAGTTTTTTTTTTTTTTCCATTCCCAAAAACAAATGTTTACTGAACCCAAACTTTAACAGTAGTTGTATATTACAACTTTACCTGTTTACCTATTACCAGCATAGAAAACAACTTCCCAGGAACATTTCCAATATGGCCGCTGAGTGACCTGACTTGCCTTTAGGGACTTTGGTTGTTTTTACAGGTTTGCACTGGTTCTTCAGTGCTCAGTTGTGTTGAGCAGTGGTCAGCTCACATACTCTGTCTCACACACACACACACACGCAGTCTGTCTGTGTGTTTGTGCTGCTTTGAGAGGGAGACCTTGGGGGATGTTGGAGGGGAGGAGGGGTATGAATAGGTTATGCATGAGTTCACACCCCTCACTGTTCACAGGGCATCAGAAGACTGATGAGTGAACATGACTTTCACAGTTTCCACCGTTACTTGTGCAGGTGTGTGTGTCTGCCTGAAAGAACTGTGCTCACAGTTCCACTAACACACACAGACCCTTATCTCCTCCCATCCGTCAAGGCTTTGTTAAAAAGGAGGGCTGGTAAATGGCAGCCATGATGGATTACTCACTCATTTGGCAGCTCTCTAATTTGTGTGCGTCTGAGCATGTTCGTGCAAGAGCGACATAGATGGGAAACTGACTAAAGTTGATTTCCTTTGTGCAACAACAGTATGTGTTGTTTTTTCTTATTTGCTATTTCACACTGATTATATTTCAGTAACAGTTGTACAAAAATAACTGCTACTATTACGTTTTTGTGTGTGTGTGTGTGTGTGTGTGTGTGTTTGTGTGTTTTCTTTTTTCTTTTCATCCACACATTTTTTGTGAGTTTAATATATATATATATATCAAGAAACATTTTTTATCAATATTGAAAAATTTATGCTGCCTGATATTTCAGAACATGTGATAGAAATGTTGCTTTATTTGCATATTGTTTTTGTGATATTTTGATATATGTGATATTTTAAGTTTAGTTTAACTGGAAACATACATGTAGTGTTTTTTTTTTTGGTACAATTTGCGTTAACCCTATTCATGATGACATTGTGGAGTGTAAAACAAAAGGGACTTAAAAAAAATTAAAGGGGGGGGGGTGAAATGCTCGTTTTCACTCAATATCCTGTTAATCTTGAGTACATATAGAGTAGTACTGCATCCTTCATAACTCCAAAAAGTCTTTAGTTTTATTATATTCATAAGAGAAAGATAGTCTGTACTGATTTTTCCCGGAAAAACACGACCGGCTGGAGGTGTGACTTGTGGGCGGAGCTAAAGAATCACGAGCGCCAGTAGGCTTTTGCGTTGAGAGCGTTTGGAAGCTGTAACATTACCGTGAGGAAAAAAACATCCAAAACAAACCATGGCTAACAGTCAGATTCAGCCGTTTATTTGTGATCCAGAATCAGATCCCAAGGCTGAAACTGAACGAGAGCAGCAGCAGCAACGACTCGCTCCAAGCGGGGCTCGAACCCGGGTCTCCGGCATGGGAGGCGGACACACTAACAAGGAGGCAGAGATATTTTAAGCAGTTTTACTCACCGCCTGCGGTTCCAACACACGATCGTGACCCTTTTTCGTTGGGATTGCATCATCCTTAAGAAATAAACGATACGCAAATCCGTCGCTCTCGCTCTGATCAGTGAATGTCTATAAGGAAATTCCTCTCCATCTAACGTCACATAGAGCCATAATCGAAAAAAACTTTCCGAAACTTGTGACAAACCGGAAGGAGTATTTTTGGAACAGAAATACTCCTTCAAACGTACAACTTAATTTTTTAAACTTTGTCCATGTTTAGCATGGGAATCCAACTCTTTAACAGTGTAAAAAAACTCAGTATGCATGAAATAGCATTTCACCCCCCTTTTAAGTGATAAACAAATGTCCATCAGACACTGTATATAACCCAGTTAAGAGAATAGATTGAAAGTTTCAAGAATACTTCAGTTGACCTCAACACACATCCATAGATTTTTTTTCCTGCCTCGCCCCTTGGTCATCAGTAAAATGTTCATTTGCATCATTAGAAAACAGTTTCTGATGCTTATCTTGTTCTGTTCAGAGGTTCTGTTTTTGTCTCCCTCAGGGGCGAGCATATCCATTATTGTGTGATTTAAAGAAGAGGACACTTCTGACTGTGAAACACAGTATAATATTATCTTCTTGACGGTGAGGTCTTCTGTTTTTTGTTTTTTTTTAAAGTCTGTAAGATTGTTCTTTCACCTTTATGGCACCAGCACTTAGCAGAGCAGCTCTTTAAAGTGCTACATTTGAAGTCTTGATCTTTGATTTTTTTCGAACTGACAGAACAAGCTAAGAGCTGTGCTAATGAGGTGATCTGCTACATGTTCCACCAGCTCCTCTGTTGTTTTCTCGTTGTAATCAATAAAAATGCACTATTAAGGTCAACAAACAAATCACAATTGACCATATACTATTTAATACACATTATTTAAATTAGCAAATTGTGGATGAAGACTGATAGAGAGGGGCAGAAAGCCAAAAAAATAAATAAAAAAACACAAAGTCCTGATGACCATAAAAGGCCCTATCATCTTTAGTTTTTAATTGTGACTGAAGGACAGTTAACATATATTTGGGATATATAATCCCAAATATATAATATATATTTGGGATCTTCTCTTGCCCTGCTCTTCACAGAAAGTATGAGTAAGTCCATAGGTGCGTTCCACCGCTGGAACTTTACCCAGGAACTAGGGACTTTGGGCTGGTACTCGGTGTGTTTTCACTGCAGGAACCAGGAACTAAATAAAGTTACGGGTAAAAAAAAATGCCCCTCAGAAAGTCCCTGCTGGTAGGTAGTCCTTTTTTTTTAAGTTCTGGAACTTTCGGGGGCGGGACTTGGGTGCTGAACATGCTGATTGGTTTCATTGTAACAGTAATGACTGAATATATATACACATTTCCCTGAACTAAGTACAGGCGAGCTGACTGATGTTATCAAGTATGTTGCTATTTGCAGAATTACCGGATTTGCTTTGTCGTGGATATCACACTCCCAAGTCAAACTCGCAAAGTCCAAACTACCGAGGATTCAAGTCCGAAATTTGCTTACTTTGTATCTAGAAACACATTCAGACCTACGTCACCAGACTATTTGCCTAATCTTCACGGTATTTTAGACCATGGTGGAAACGCAGAAAGCAACAGGTCTGCGGGGAAAATAGTTTCTGGGGAAAAAAAGTTCCTTGTACAATTGTTCCGGGTAATTTCGGTGGAAACGTGGCATTTGTAAAGCTTTAAAAACAAACTCTCCAGTCAATTATGTATTCCACAGGTAACCAATGAAGGCTTAGCACAGACAGTATTTGTTCTCCTTTTAATGTTTGTCCCTGTCAAAAAGTGAGCTGCAGCATTCTAAACCACTTGTAAGCGTCAGAGAGAAATCTGATTAATTCCAGCATACAATCTTTGCATTAATCTAGCCTATAGTTGAAATAAATGGATCTCTGACTACAGAAATGATTTGTTTGTCAAATAATTTTTGATCTAAAATGGCTCCAATGTTTTTAAACTGATGAATTTATGCTTGCTTGAAAGGTTGACTAAAAATCTGCCTGATAATTGTGAAGGGCAAAAAAGCATAATATCATTCTTATTCTCACTTGGCTGCAGGAAGTTTTTATCTATCCAACTTTTTATATCACTTAAACATGCTAACAGGGGAGACAAAAAGTTTGTACCTGATTTTAAAGTGAGATTAAGTTGGATGTCATCTGCAAAAGCCTGATAGGATACCTCAAAAATGTCATGAAGCAGGAGCATATATAAGGAGAAAAAGGTTGGACCCAGGACGTAGCCTTGAGGCACACCACAGGAGATGGGAACTGTAGGTGATAAGAATGCTCCAATTTCCACCAAAAAACTCCTTTTAGTAAAGACAAAAAAAGTTTTCTGCAGCTCCATGGATGCCAACCTGAAATTTTCATCTATTTTAAGAGAATGCAATGATCAACGGTGTCAAAAGCAAGTCCTGCAATACAAGAATGGAACAATTACCAGAATCTACAAATAACAGGAAGTAATTTTCTACTTTTTTGCTATGGCAGACTCCGTGCTATAATTTGTTCTAAACCTAGATTAAAAAGGATCAAAATGTTATTGCAAATTAAATGAGATTAAGTACAACATTATCTATAATTTTTGACAAAAAAGGTAATTTTGAAATAGGCCTGTAATTGATTGGATCAATAGAGTCAAGGTTTGTTTTTTAAACAGTGGCTCAACTGCAGCATTTTTAAGGCAGGATGAAACTAAGCTTTTTTAAACAGGTATAGCTTACACTAGGTGAGACATAGTCAAGTACCTCCTTGAACAACCCTATTCTCATTAAACTGTTCTCAGTTTTTCCCCCCAGTTTGGGTCTCTTAGCTTTAAGAGGAGAAACTTAATTTAAGATACTGTAGCTGTACAAAAAGTATTGAAACTGTTTACTCTTCAGCATCTAGACTATGTGTTGCTCTTCATTTCACGTTTAGGAAACTAAATGACAACGCCTACTATATTGAATCTGACAATAATGTCTCAACACACGAGTGTGAGTAACAAGTATTTTTTATCATGTGTCACTATTGCTTTGCAGTATAGTTCTGACAGGTGGTGTCAAAAAATCAGGACAGAAAATAGCCTATTTTTTCTAAATTATGTTTTTATATGAGAAATCCTGTTAACATTTAAGTGGACCTCAGAGAATAGTATAATAAAAAAAAAAAAAAAAAAAAAAAAAACATGACTCCTTTAAGGTCAGTCAGCAGGGTATGAAAGTGAAAACTGGTGCAACGCTGATGAATCTAAGTAAAATAATTTGCTTCAAAAGTCCATAATACAGAGCAAGAATCCTCTGTGAAATGCTAAAGAGTTTTTTTTTCACTTTTTCCACATTATCCACAGTTAAATTATTACTCACATTGAATTATTTTGATACCTGATTTCACTTGACATATTATAATATAGATTATTTGTCCATTTCCATGTTTTTGTCCATGTGTGTCAATAATTAGTAATAATTAATCAGCAAGGATATATTAAACTGATCAAAGGTAAGACGTAATTTATAAAAGACAGTTAAGACATTCTAACGTTAGAAAAGATTTGTTAATAAAAAAATTCTGAATAGTGTACAGGTATCTCAGTTTCCACAAAAATATTAAGGAGCTGTTCTAACACTAATAATAAGAAATGTCTTGAGCAGCAAATCAGCATATTAGAATGATTTCTGAAGCATCATGTGACACTAAAGACTGGAGTAATGGCTGCTGAAAATTCTGCTTCCCATCACAGAAAAATAAATAAATAAATAAATAAAGGGGGAAAAAAATCTTACTGACACCATTATTTTGAACATTGGCGTATATTAGGGCTTTATTCTGCATTCAGTAAATTCATTTTGTGTTGGGCAATGGACCTTGTTGGGAAACCAAATACTACATTGCCGATCTGGAGTCATCTCCATTCATGTCACCCATCCACGTTTGTAAAAGTGTCTTCAAGTTCTCATGATCGTAAACACCTGGATGGTCAGGTTTGGTAAGGCTTTCTCCAAACTGACCAAATACAAATAAGACAGCGATAAATAGAAAATGTTAACAAGAAATGTGGAAACAATTCCTAATCTAAAGAGAGTGCGTGCAGACAAGGAGTCAGTGCACCCACTTGCTTGGTGGCGGAACAGTGAACCATGTCTAAACCAGACACGACACCGCCGCCGCGTCGGAACAGGTTGAGTCACTACACAGGACAATTTAACTTTTGTGTCAGTGTATCAAAAATAGGACAAGGCAATTTACTGTTGGAGATTTGTCATGTTGTGTCGCGCCGCATCCAGTGTAGACAGCATAACAATGTATGTTTACATAGACACTTTTTGCTTCTATTGGAATGACTTCAATCTGATTGACGAATCTGAACGTAGTGTTTACATGATCGCTAAATAAAGTGATCAGGTTGAAATTAGTGACTCAACAAGAACCAAATGAGCCGTGGCGAAGTTTTCCAAAGATTCTGATGAGTGAGTTGATGGTACTGTGCTAGCCTGAGGTGCTTTTTGGAAATAAGCTTATCATGACTGTTATTAATTTACATTTTATTAAAACCTGTAAAAACCACTCTGTCAAGTGATGTAAATACATTTTACAGTAGTTTATTTTGCATGCATAGTATATTTAAAGTTGCGAAATCAAGGAGTTTATAAGACTGGTTTATTCATTCTTTATACTGCATACATGTAGAACATCTCTGCGTTGGTGCATCAGTGCCTGTAATGTGTGCTGTAGGTGTGAAACTTGTGTTGAATATGTGTTGACAAAAATAACTTCAATGACTTTCTTTGATACAACATGGCACTGAGTTGTTAGAAATTAAATGCATAGAGAAGTTATAGCTTGATGATGTCAGGAACCAATGAATCTGCTTTTTGAACTGGTTCAATGAGCCAATCTGTTTGAAAAGAACCGGTTCGCTGAAATGATTTGGACTTGGCATCTAGTTGATATGTGTTTTTACATGTCACTGTTACAAGCTTCTGATCGGATTTACACTTTTGACATGTGCACACTACTTGAATATTCAGAGTTTCCCGCTGTTATTGCATACTGTTTTAAAAAGCCCACTTGATATTTGTCTACTTCAGGTCCTAATTAGCTGATGACCAGCACATGAACTGTGCTGTGCTGCTTACTTTATAAAGCAGTAATAGTGCCCCTTGCCGAACCAGTTGTCTGTGGATTACAGTCGTAAAAATGGACTGGTGGGAAATTGTGCTGCTCCACTTCACAGACACTGAGTGAAAGGGGAGTTTTATATTGAAGAGACACTCATTTATGACACTTTACTCACCAGGAAGAACAGCTCGTTCCATGCGTCATACATCATTACGCTAATTTTACATCACTGCACATGCACAGTACTTTCCAGTATTGGTTTTCAATCCGATCAGTTGTCCTCTCACTCAGATTACGAAATGAATACACCACACCCTACAATCCAATCAATATCTGTATCTGATCCGGCCAATTCAAGACGGTTGATGTGGTTACATATGACTTTTTTATTCCGATTGTGCTTCTAGTCCTATTATGATCGGATTAGTAGGGTCCATGTAAACATAGCTACTGATTATAATGAGTTCTATAGTATTGTGTTGCGCTGCCAGTGTCCGTTAGACAGGGTTTAACTTTCTTACTGAGGCTACTTTCTTATTTAATTTTATTATTTAACTGATATTTATTAAAGCGTTTTGCAGACTGTGTTCACATCACGTAAGCGATAAAATAAACACGCACGATCGAGCATAATTTATTTATTATTTGTGTTTCAAAATTATATATCAGTGGTGAGTAGTGACACTCAAAGAATGAATAAAAATTAAAATCATAAGAAACACCATGGTAGGTGTCGATTTAAATGCACATTACCTACCTTATTTGTGAATTAAATTCATTCTGTGATCCTTTTTCGTGAACTTGTCAATGACCTTTTCATTGAAGCTGTCAGATGTCTTCATTTGGTGCAGCATTTATTTCTCTATGGACATCAGAGCAAGGCTACTCAAGTGGCATTGTCAGCCGCACCACATGTATGTGCTATTTTTATTCAGATCAAAGTGTAAATACATGTAGAAAACTGATCCTTGTGTCACGGCTGTGTGTAAGAGTGTAAGCTGCCTGCGTTCAGCTCAAATTCTCCAAAATGGTGCTAAGGTGATGTGGAGAGACAGTGGAGACGAATGAATAAAGTCATTATTTTATTTCTCTTTGTGTACAAAAAGTATTTTGGTCATTTCATAACGTTACGGTTGAACCACTGATGGCAGATGGACTGTTCTGACAATGCCTTTCATACTTTGGACTTTTACAGTATATTTTACTTGGCAGTGTATGGGACAGTCACAAGCATCCCAGTTTTCTTCCAAACTATCTTAAATTGTGTTCCAAAGACGAACAAAGCTTTTTCGGGTTTGGAACGACATGGGGGTAAATGATTAATGACAAAATTTTCATTTTGGGGTGGGGGATCCCTTTAAATGCAGTGTCTGGAAAGGACTTATCATATTTCGTGAATTTAAAAAAATTCCAGCAGGCTAAGAAATGCCAGTTTCTCCAGAGAGGAAAATCTCTTCTCCATATGCAAATCAATGGTGTCTAAAATGTTGAAAAACTGATTTTGATATTGTTCTTTCTTTCAATGCCCCTGTTTCTCTTTAAAGAATCATGTTCCTCTACAAGTGCAAAAATGTGATCAAACTCTCCTCGTTGTCTTTGCAAGTGCTCACCTGTTTTCTCCATTTCCCTTACCCAAAACCCAATGTCAGAATCTTAAGACTGAAAGATGATGAAAAGCACATCTGTATGAGCAAACACATCAGACAAAAAGCTGTCCCTGAATGCCTGTTGCTCTATAGGGTTTGCAGTGTTGAATTGTAGAGGAGAATTAGAGCAGAGTTTGAATGGAGTGGATCTCAGTAAGAACAGTGTGTCCCCTCTTCAGGCCTGGCACAGCCTATTCATGAGAGCCGTCTCGATACATCTGAGACCTACTGACCTTTTGGACTGGGATTCTTGCAGAAGAGCACTTAGTTTCTAAATTGGCTGTTAATTCAATTAAACAGATATTTTACCCAAAAATGAAAACTCTGGTCAGACAGAATTTTATTTCTGGGGAGCAAGTAACCCTCTTAATTTAAATGGTGGTTGAAGAAGATGACATTGAAGTTGGTTTTCCTCAGAGTATAATGAGTCACATGGACCAAAAAAATCAAAAACAAAAAAAGCATGTTGGCAGACCACTTGAAGGTACTATATTCAGAATGTTTAACTGCTGATTTTACGCATTTAAAAAATGTACCTGATTATTTCCAAACAATATCTAATGCATCCAGCTCACCAATGCATGGTGCTACATAAATATGTCAAATTACAGTCTTTGTTGAAGCATCAAAGCTGCAAATTAAGACAAATGGTGTAAGTCCTGAGAGGTGTGGTTTTCTGAGAGAGGTCTCAATCCTCTCATAACTGCGTAGGAGAGATTCGGGTTAAATTTCAGCTTTTTAGCACGTCTCAGGATATTCTGTTATGCTCTTTTCTGTTGTCTATATGTCTTTGAACAATCAACATGTCCCATGTGTATGACCAGATGCAAAATTAATGTATTTATCACCAACGTTAACAAAACAAACATTTTATATATATTATATAATATATATATTTATATATATATTTATTTTATTTTTTGCATAATATATCAAATATATATATATATATATATATATATATATATATATATATATATATATAATTTTTTTTTCAAAATATATCAAATATATATATATATAAATATATATATATTTTTTTTTTTTTCAAAATATATCAAATATATATATATATATATATATATATATATATATATATATATATATATATATATATATTTTTTTTTTTTTTTTTCAAAATATATCAAATATATATATATATATATATATATATATATATATTTTTTTTTTTTTTCAAAATATATCAAATATATATATATATATATATATATATATATATATATATATATAAATACGATATATTTACACTATCACTCAAAAGTCTAAGATTTATTATTATTATTATTTTTCAGTATCATTACAATGAAAATAAATGCTGTTATCTTGAACGTTCTGTTTGTTAAAGAATCCTAGATAAGAATTTATTTGAAAATAATAAAAATATTGAATATCATACTTATAAAAGTTAATAAAATGCTAATATAAATAAAAGCTAATTAATTCTTGTCATTTTAAGGCTTACTGATATCAAGTCCATCTTATGTTTCTGAATTCTGTAGCAATTATATATTCAGTTTTAAATGCTAGATTATGCATATATATGCTGTAATGGCACATTAACGTTACAGTTAAATGAACTTTAACAGTGCATCTAGTTTTAACTCAGAGGCGTGAGTACTTATGGAAAAAAAAAAGTTAGCGTAGAGCCCTGCTGTGAAGTTGGTCTGAAAGCTGCCTCGGGTTTCTGCTCTTTGGTTTGCCTCTGCCTCCAGTTGCTCGCCTGTGGAGGAGAATTTCTTCCCTTTGAAGCCCCCTGCACCTCCTCTCTCTCCCCCTTGTTGCTCTTCGTGGTGAGTCTGGCCTTTGAAGAGTCAGAGGACGAGAGGGCTGCAGCGTTTTCAAAGTGCCTGATGTCGGTTCATTTCCCCGTTTTAATTGGGCTATCTAAATGCATCCCTGGTTTGTCAATACCCGCCGGGGTCCCAGATAAAAATGATTTGTCTGCCGCATTCAGCGACACGCTCTGCCTCTCCCCTCAGAGAATGCAGCCCGCAAGATGTACGGATTAATATAATAAAGAATGTGTGTTGTTTCTAATTTTTAATAGCAACAGAAAACAGTGATGTAGGGCTGCTCTCTTTTTCGGGCTGACTGCAGTTGTATCGCGAGTAGGCCTAGCATTTTAAAAATATGATCATGAATTAGATGTATTGCTGGATTAATAACAGGAATATTTTTATAAAATTAACAATATATTTATCAATATATAATGAATGTAGAATGACAACATATTTCTTTATTATTTTGCTGTATGCGAGCAGAGACTAATTAGATCAAACATTGAAATTACTCTCAATAATCATGAGCCTGTCTGTGGTCTCACCTACATTTAATTCTGGTATTGTCATCAACAAGTACAGTACATTTACAGTACTTTTGCCATCACAAAGCACTCACTTAAAAAATTATGAATCACTTTATAAAATAATGGTAAATGTGAAATGTTCATACTTTTATAAAACAGTTTCATATTTATTATTGTACAAGATAAAGTTGTGTTGCCTAAATTCACATGTAGTATTTATTTATCTATTTATTTATTTATGTATGTATGTATGTATTTAAGTATTTCTGAAATGTATTTACAAAAAAAGAGGACTGAATTTTAATATCAGCCATTTATCAATTATCAGTGTATGAAAATAGTTATAGGTGTATTATTGG
The DNA here is from genome assembly GCF_023724105.1 of Carassius gibelio. NCBI lineage: Eukaryota > Metazoa > Chordata > Actinopteri > Cypriniformes > Cyprinidae > Carassius > Carassius gibelio. The sequence goes on along the minus strand of NC_068397.1, from coordinate 12,394,283 downwards.
TATTGGATATAATTTTAATATATTATAAAAACAATTAAATATAACAAAACTAGATAAAACGAAATAAAATTACATTAACATATTATACAAAACCATATGTTTTACTAATAATTTATTATGATTCAGCATATAATAATAATAATAATAATAATAATAATAATAATAATAATAATAATACATTTGAATTTAAAAAAAAAACAATTTTTTTTTTTACATTTTCTTTTTTAATTATTGTTAAGTGTGAATCATTTTTTCCCCTCCTGCTTTTAATGCCATATTTCAACTACTGTTCTATTTTTTTTGTTGTTGTTGTTTGTTTGTTTGTTTGTTTGGCTTGGATGTTAGAATCATTATACATCATTATAATCTTATATCTTTAGTTTTTTTTTAAATTTGTAATTGTTTTTATCTTTTTATTTATTTATTTATTTATTTTTTAAAATGTGTATAGGTAGTATTTTTAAGTTTTAGCTTTTAGTTTTGAATCTGTTTTTAGTTATTTTAATACTACAATTGATTGCTTCTGTTGTCCATTTGTAAGTCGCTTTGGATAAAAGCGTCTGATAAATGAATAAACAAAACAAAGAAATAAATTATTGTGGTGCTGTTAACCAATCAGAATGATGGTATCATTAACCAAACAGAATAATGATATAATTTGACTTGTCACATGACATTTACAGCTCAGGTAATTGGCTCAAAAAGTCTTGCCAGGACCAAAAGTAAAATGGCATGAGTATTGTTCGCCCTGCATATCCAGACACAGACTCTCTCTCTTTTTTTACACCAGCATTAAACCCACAACCATGCTGCATCACAAGTGCACAGAATTGGAAGTACTGAAGGTGGCTTTGCTGAACTCTGTGTGCCTCTCGTACTTTACTTGGACATACACAAACACACAGAAGGTCAGTTTACCAAGCACAGAGTCTTATCTCCAGTGTGCTGTTTTTTTCTCAGCTCTTGTCACTGAGTGCGTCAGCCCCTTTCACTCTGCTTGAAGCTCCATTATCTTTAACCGCCCAGCGAGTGAGTGCCGTACCTTCCCTAAGACCCTGTATCTACATTCAGATGTAATAGGACTGTGTGGCGGTGTTCAATATTGATGGATCGCTTTGCATGCAGAGTGGAGGTGGTGTGTTGCTACTGTGGGTTTAGTCTCCTCTCCTCTCAGACTGAACCTCTCTGGATTCAGTCGCTGTATATGCATATGTAGCCATTTCACAGCTGTGCACGCATACACAGGTGCTTCCCAACTGTTGTTTACAGTGACACACCTGAGGCATTGAGAAGGAGGGATGAATTTAAAAAAGAATGTAATTCTGACTTGCAACCTGTCTCGGATTGCTTCACATAAAAAAATCAAGATAGACTTAGTTTTCTAATGATTACTGCAAAAACGTCACCATTATGACCAGATTTATAAAACCGTGTTAATAAAATATTACTTTTATGTCAATATAAAATTGTATTCAATATATAACACAATGTAGGACAGGAGTCGGCAACCTATGGCACGCAGAGGGATAATCACTGGCATGCGAGAGATAGAGAAATCTGCATACTGATGTACATTTTGGGGTAATCATTTCTCATAGTCACACAGCCTGTAAGGTGCTATAAATAATACTATTTTAATGTATGAAAATGAACCTGTGTTAGTCTTCAGATGCGCTTCAGATCAAAGCCTCAGCAGTCTAACAATCAAAATGTCTGAGATGGCCAATCAAATCAAAGTAGGCAGGTTTTACTGTTCACAGAACTTAGCAGAGCGCAAAGCATCAGTTGAACATTAAAGAAAGCGAGGTACAATAAAGTTGCAAATCATTTAATATTAGTCACCTTTTTAACTATACATTTTATGATAGAAATGTTAAATGACCAACAGCTACATCCAGGGATGCAAAATTCTCAGGTTTCATCCTGTCAAAGAATGACTAAACCTCAAGCCAATAGCTTTCCAGTATGAGATGTGATTTGTTGAATGTAGTGAACTAGGGCTGTCACGGTATTCAATTTTTTACACCACGGTTATTGTGTCCAAAAGAATTCACGATATCGATATATCACGATATCTATAGAAACCTTAGGGAATCAGCCAAATAGATTTTTACTTTGTTTATTTAGTTTTTCTTTTTACCCAATGAAAATAAGGATACTGATAAACACAGGCCACATACATTTTCACTTCTTCTTCTTCAGATCATAGCTGACCTGACCTGACTCTGGCTTTCTCTGTCTTCTTTGAAAATCCCTATGAAATAACAAGAAAATACGTTCAAGTTCAACAGTATAATCATAAAATATTAACATCAAAACTCATACTTTAACCTGTTAACTTGCGTACCCGTTTTCTAATCTTTTTAACCTACAGTTGCACCGGTGCCAATGAAGTCATGCAGTTAACGGGCTTCTAATTCAGTATTAATGTGCACCTAGAACAACCGCAGATGAGTTATTAAGGGAATGGCACTGCGACCAACTTTACATTTTAAAGAGTTTAATGTGGTAGCTCAGTTTTTCTAGATCAGTTTTAATCCTGTAATAGATTTGAACAAAGAAATCAATTGTTACACAAAGGCAGTATTGGCCATGACATGATAGCAAATACAAATACAAAAATTAGACTTGTAAAGAAAATGCGGTACTTATTAAAAGATTCACCCTTTTATTTAAATATATGAAAACAGAAAACCCCTCGTAACAGGTTAATGTAACATTTCCCATTCAATGACTAGTAAAACAATGGCAACTTACTGTCTGGATAATATTGAACATGGTTCTTCTGAGATATATTCATCTGTTGACCCGCAGCATGGATACTATTGGTTCTTCTCAGAGTAGTGCCACTGCGTGCTGCGTCTTCTTCTTGTGTGACCGGTGTCAGTGTTAAGGCGCAATACTGCCACCTGGAAGGTCAACCAGGTACTGGTGCTGGAATAGGCTATTTGCATGTCGTTTTATCCTAAGTGTCCGAATCATTTTAAATATCATGGTTATCGCCAGTCGGTATATTGTCACACCCTAAATTAACACAATGTCGATATTTTTAATCCCCAATTTTTAGAATGTGTAAATATCGGACCAAACACTTAAAATGTTAATTATGAAAAAACTTGTGCTTTGGTCATCTGAAAAACTTATTTAGACTTTATTTATTTAATGTTTAGATTACGCATATATTTTAATAAAGCCAAATAATTTTTTTTATAATAAGTAAATATATTGGTTGACTTAAGACATAACGCATAAGACATTCTTTTTCACGACCTGCTGGAGTAATTATGTAATACAGTCCCTCCAGAAAAACGCAGATTTTTTTTGTGATTGTTGCGGGCAAAAATCCTTGATTTTGTGGCACATTTTCTTAAAAAATGCGATGGAATATGCGGGATATTTTTGCAATTGTTTGCGATGAAATTGCGTGAACTTGCAAAAACTGCAGTTTGATGAAAAAGCGAAAAAAAGGTGATTCCCCCAACACCTTTTTCTCACTAAGCTACTACCTTAATGTAAAGAGTAATTTCTTATTACTTCCTATGATAAGCTAGCATACTAAATCACAGAATATTTAACTTGCAATCTCTTACTGCAACATAAATTATTTTACTGTAACTGTAAGTTTTTGGTACTGTTCTGTAACAAAAAATGCAATTTTACAACTGTAAATTTGCATCAACTACTGAATGATAATACAACAGTGTTAGTAGCCTAGTGAGAAGAGGGTGTTGGGGGAATCACCTTTTTTTCTCTATTTCATCAAACCGCAGTTTTCGCAAGTTCTCACAATATAATTTGGCTCCACTGTCATGTAACAAATCAGGAAACTGCTTCGCGCGTTCTTTTGCGCTTATTTTTGTTGGCAAATAAGAATGATTTGCGCGCTTCAAGTTTCACCCTGGTTTCACCGCGGGGTTTGCAGATGATGTTCACGTCACGTAATTACGTTACTTCATAAGGTTCCCATGGCAATAGGGGAAAATGGCGCTTTACTTGTGTGAAGTAAACGCAACATTTTTCAACTTTCTGCTAATATATATGTGAGTTTTTTTGCAACGAAAATACAGGGATTATGAAATCATGCTAGCCCCGCATATTTTGCTTTCTGAAATCTGTAATTTATGCGTCAAAAGAGCGGCGTAGTTGAAAAAATGCGACCCCGCATAAATATGCAGCCTTTGACTGATTATGCATTAAATCAAGCGATCGCATAATCGCGTTTTACTGGAGGGACTGGTAATATGAAGAAATGGTCACTGATTTCCACCACTAGCACATTAATATAGAATGGTGATTAAACTGAACAGTTTTAATGCATTGACCTTGTCACACAAACACATACTGTGGTGTTCAGTACGGTAACACTGTATATCTGTTATTCAAGAAACTTTTGAAAAGTATAAAAAATTATTTATGATGAACATCTTCAGAAACTATTTGCATGAAAACCAAATAAGCATGTTGTTTTTTTTTATAATATCATTTAAAAATGGCTGGGTTAGGAGGGTTGGCACAAAGAAATTGAAAAAATACAAAATGGCACGTCATGTCGAAAAATTTGCCGACCACCCATATGTAGGGTTTTTCCCCCTGGAAATTCATCTTTTAAAATGCTTTGCAGACATTCATTTTCTCAGTAGTGACTTAAGTATTAAAATACTTTTAATGAGAATCTTATTTAATAAAATAATTAATTTTTATAGTTGGATAGTTAGCTGGATTTAATGTAGACTGGTGATTTTAGTTAAATGCATAACAAAATTTAAATTGTGACAAAAAATAAGAAATACAGTAAAACAATTTTTTTTTATTATTTATTTAACCTTTATTTAACCAGGGAAATCCTTTGAGAACAAGTCTCTTTTGCGAAGGAGCCCTTGCCAAGAAAGCCGCAATAAAAGTTCCACATAAAATACAAAATATAATAAATACAATGAACATACAAGACATAATACATTAACAGTACAATGAATCGACCAACGCAAATCATAACATCCCATTGTCACCATAGACTTATCCTAATTTAGATAATTTTAAAACAGAATGACTTTTCAAATACAAATTTAATATTTGCTTTCTGAAGCAAAAGCTTCACTATTGTGACCAGATTCATAAAAATGTGTGCACATTTTATTAATTTTATTAATTTATAAAACAATATACAGTAAATCACAATGTAGGGTTTTTCATCTTTAAAATGTTTTTGTTATTTTCTCAGTAATGTTCTATCTATCTATCTATCTATCTATCTATCTATCTATCTATCTATCTATCTATCTATCTATCTATCTGTCTGTCTGTCTGTCTGTCTGTCTGTCTGTCTGTCTGTCTGTCTGTCTGTCTGTCTGTCTATCTGTCTGTCTGTCTGTCTGTCTGTCTATCTGTCTGTCTGCCTATTTGCCATTTAGGTGGTGATTTACTCAAAACAGAATGATTTTCAAAATAGAAATTGCGTTTTATTATGGATTGCCACTTCACCCCTACACCAAAAATTCCCACTTACAAGCACCAATTGACAGGCTTGCATTTTCATTTGAGTTTTGGCAGAGTGGGAGTGTGGTGATAAGGAAGTGAAATGCCTAACGGAAGCTTTGCTCTTGCTTTTCTTTCAGTACAGCAGGGTCATACCTGTTGGGATATTAAAAATATGATAATGTCAAATTGAACTCGCTTTTCCATTTTAAGTTTGGCAGACATTGCATATTCTTATACACGTAAATGCAAATGACAGGACTTGAAATTGCCTTTATTTTCACCATTCACACAAATTATGCATGCACAAATGGGGCACGCATAGGCAAATTTTGTTAGGCATTGTTACATTATACTTTACAGTGTACAACATAACTATATGCAATCAGTCTGCAACAGATGATGCTCATGTTGTGAGTTGAGGCGTAATGATGAGTATTAATGTGGCTACAATGCGCACATTTAAAATAACATTCGGATTTCGTGATTCTGGGCTGCGGCGAGGCCGGTATGATCCTAAAATCAGCATTGACTGAGTGGCTGTGATCAGCTCTGGTGGCCTTAACACGGGCTTTATTGGGCTACAGACACGTGCCGTGATGAAAAGATCAGCTTTAGTCTATAACGTCACTCAATCTTGTTACAAATGAACCATCCATTTATCATATTATTATTCAAAACTAAGAATAAGATTCATTGTAATGTACTATCAAATATAGGTGCGGGTTGGTGGCAAGCAGATAATATGAAGCGGCGAACTCCGTTGGAATTTGAGCTCCTCTGCTCATCTCTACACTACACTCACTTGGGTCACCAGTAGCAAACAATGGAGTGCAAACTAAGTAATTGTACCAGTCAAAAGCATTTAATCTGCGTTGTATGTTCTGCAAAAAAAAAAAAATCATATCGATGGCATATTTGGCGATACCGATATATCGGCGTCAGGCTCATATTGGCCGGTAATATCGACTAAACTATTTATTGGTCATACAAGTATTTTATTTATACACATCAGTATTTTATGAAACATATATTGTCGTCAATCCAGGCTCACCTCTATTTTAATTTCTGTGGAGTTTGATGTTAGCATTTTGCTTGTAAGCAAGTTAAATAATTTCTAAATAAACTGACCTATTTTTATTGATACTTTTTAGTACCTTATGAACAAATTTATATTTTCATTTCTCCTGCATCACACATTTCAGATTTTTTTCTATTTTTATTTTTTTCCCCCACTTATCACAGTGCATTCTTGCTGTTTTCACAAAGTATGAAAAGTATTTAATGCTGCCTTAAAATTAGATTTTGGAACAGGGTAAATGTCTCCCATGTGAAATAAGATTAGGAGAAAAGGATAGATAATTATCATTCAGTGCAGTTCATGAATCACCATGAATGTGAGGTTTGTTTTGTTGTTTGGTACTTCATTTGGTCAGAACTAATAACATTACATACAAAGCTTTGGGAACCTTTCCAGTGATCCATTGCCCAGCTCTATTGTGTCTCATGTGAGCTCTCTTAGAAAGCACAATTGTGTTGCCCTGTTGTAGAGTAACCCATCTGAAAATTGGAATTGTGGGTAAGGTGTCAGTAAATTGATTTAGATTACAGGGAGGGTGCTGGTGGGTATTAAGTAATTGACAGCTGTGTTGGGCTCTCCGTCTGCGCTAACGACTTTATCGTAAAAGCTAAAGCTGTTTCAAACGGTCGTCCGCTGAAATTAACGGCTCACAGGGCCAGGCTGTAGCCCATGGGCTATTTCAGTCATTCTTTTATCTTGCCATGTGATGGTTGAAAAGCCCCTGGAGAAAGTGGGACAGGAAGGGCAATAGGTGTGGCGAGGCATTCTTAACCTCTTTCTGCGCCCTATAGCCTCTTCTCCAGCATGCATGGAGGATGAATAGAAACAGCTTTCCCTCTGACATTGGTGGTTTGCAGTAGTGTAGAAGCCACACAGATACAGTGTGCCTGGGTTTTCTCTGGGGGAGGTGCAGCAGAGGTACCATTGTGGATATAAGTGTAATTATGCCCTAGAAAGCAGTCTCTAATGTTCACAGTGTCTCTCCTCAAGTGGAGCCTGAAACTCTCAGAGTGATATCTTGTCCTGGTTTCTCTTCCGGAGACATTGTTCACGTGACAATAGGCAGAAGTGAGAAATGTGTTGTGAGAATAGGTTTAATATCTATAAGGATGTTTCAAGTTAGTTTGAGTGCAATTTTCTTTATTATATATTTCTTAAATACATACATTTTTTTTTTATTAGATTTTTTTGTCCATAAAATGAAAGTCAATGGGACTGCAAGAGCAGTCAAAACATTCTTCAAAATATCTTCCTTTGTGTTTCCCAGAAGAAAGTAAGTCATGCAGGTTTGGAATGACATTGAGGTTGAGTAAATGGTGACGGAAATCTAATTTTTGGGTGAACTATTCCTTTAAGCTACTCAGAGGTTATGTATGTTATGCTAGATACAGTCATTTTGAATCAATGGAAATTATATTTTTGATTATGTCATGTCAATATTTAGTCTACACGCACAAATGAAATGGAATGCATCTATATAATTACCCGTGAAATGAAAACAAATATCTCCAATATAAAAAGACTGTGACAGAGTTAGGATATTATAACCTAGTCCCTATGATGGATAAGGATTATTTGTAGCCCAACCTCTGTGTCATTTGTAAACATTATGTGGTAAATTCAATAGCATGCATAGGATTTTCCTCATGTGTTTCATCATTTGTGTATGGCTTTTTAGTGTTACATTAGCCGTGCAGGGGTAGAAATGTTCCACTGAGGTTCAGTGTAATCTAATAAGAAGACATTAAAAGGAATTCTGTGTGGGAATCACTGCTTAGGCTTTGTAGCAATGATTTCTGTCCTGGAAAGTGCCGGATTTGATACTGTTACCTTACACTTATTAAAATTAAGTGTAAACAACCTTTGTTTTCAGTCTTTTATTTGTTAATTTATCTGTTTTTTTTCTTTCTGTCTTTTACTATTTTTCACTGTTTCTTCCATTAATTCATCCATTTACTTACATTTACGTTCTTTTGAGTTTTGTGTCACGCTTGTTTGCCTGTTTGCTCTTATGGTTGTTAATATGTTGACCCAATTTAAACGTCAGGCATGGCATTTTATATCTAAATTCTCTCCACATAACAGTGTATCAAGTCATGATTCCATCGTAACTTGATTAATCATTAACATTTAAGTCCTGGCGAGGTTCCTGATGAGTCGGTGAACACACGGGCAAGCACGTACAACCTTTGCACACAGGTGAGTAAAATCAACCCCACAGCCCATTTGCCAGGAAAGTACTCCGAGAGCCCCTGTTCTGACATCACACTGGCTCCACCCAGACTGACGCCTACTCACAGCTCACAGTGTGAAGAAGCTTCCCTCAGGAAGGACTACAATCAACTCTCTCCACAATCAACAAGAGTTTTACCAAGCCACTGGGGAAACTACTGAAACAAGTTAACATTTATTAACTGTGGATAAAGACATGATTCGTTTGGTTTCAGTTATACACTTACTGGATTGAATATCAGGGGGGAAAAAGCTCGATTGTCTGTTCCACTTCAAGCTGTTAACAAGGATCTCCCCACCTGGATGATACGCGTGTACGGATTTGAATATTGTGGCAATCGCTCTTGGGAATAACAGTCAAGGGAAGAAGAAAACATTCAAGATTTAAGTAAAGGATTACTTTTTCTCACATTTCCTCTGGATATTTTTTAATTTTCATATTGTAATGGGTAAGTTAAATCAACACTTGCAGTAATCGAAGTTATATTGTTTTTATATGTGAAATATATTGAATGAAAAGTACATAATCACTTTATTCTTCTCTGTTACTGGTCATTTTTAAAATGTACTTGCCTAAAGTAAGTAATCCCTTAACTCTGTCTTAACTTTGTTCCACTATTGCGGAGGTTTTCTTCTTTTCCTCCCAAAGGACTTTTTCCCTCTCTTTTGTCCTTTTATTGTCACTTGTTAAACCAAAACAATACTTTTACTTTGGCTCTATTGGCTACCTCTTTGGCACATTGCCCCTGTCTGTTAAGAGCCCTCCTTTGTTTTTTGTTTTTTTTCAGGGGACTTTGCATAGAGAGCCGTTGAGTGTCCCCTAGCTACCACTGATATAACGTGAGAGACCCCGCTGTGAGACCACATGAAGTCTCGGGCCAAACCCTGTTTTTCCAGTTGTCTTACTTGTCTTTATCTCCCTGCCTGATCCTGTCTTAACTTTCTGGATGGCTTCTGGCCCAGCGAGTTTCCGTTTTTTTTGCGAGCTCAGAAGAGACTACACCATTGATTAAAGGTGACAGATGAAAATTATAGGCTTTGTTGTGAGTTGTAACGTTGTTGAAATGGATGTCTCCCTCATAACTCCATATATTATTGGAGGCAGATGAAAATTGGCTTGTGTCTGCTTGAGATATATTTTATGAAAGCCGGGACCATTAAAAAAAAAACATCCCTGTGAAATTAATGTGCGTTTGGCTCAATACAACAAGCAAAGTGAAGGTTACACAATAGGTTCCTTGCTCAACTTTGGGTGCTTCTTTATCAGGAAAAAGTGCTTCCAGTGGCTTCTTTCTCACTTTGTTTTCTGAAGGTGGAAAGTTGGGAAGGGAACAGAGTGTAAAGATAGCACGTCTGTCTCGCTTTGTTTAGCATGACAAGCTGAGACCTCCTGGGGCTGTGCCTCAGAGAACCGAGAGTTGCTCTCTCAAAGTTGTGCAAAATTTGTACCATTACTCTCTCTCACTCTTGTTAATCATTCACCGGCACAGACTTGCAACTCTTAAATGGAGCGGGGGGTGGAGAACAGAGCCTGATAAAAGCTTTTTAAAGGAAAAGTTTCTGGAATCAAAACCACTCTGATCTTATCATCTACTTGCCCACCTCTGCATAAAAAATAGAAAACAGGAGCCCAACAGGAGTTTTTGGTCTTATCGGTAGCGGCCGACCCCCTCGTCTGTCACTCTTGACCTCCCACATACAGGCTGGTGACCTGAAATTCTTCTTTTACAGCTCTTTCACAGTCGTGTCGCCAGCTGCTCTTCTCAGTAAAGTGTGGGATCACACCAAAGACCGAAGGCCTCAACAAACAACATGGCAAATAATGTTCTTGTGGTGACATTTGAAGGTGTCAGTATAAGTTTTGGGTGGAATAACACCAGTGTTGTTATTTTATTTAGAATAAACTAATTAGCCGGTGTCAGATTATTTAAAAAATGTTCTAGTGCAACTTTGACGTAGGTTTTGTTGAGTAAAGTGTCGTTGAAAAAGCGTAATTGAAGTCTTATTAGAATGATAATTTTGTATAATTAAATGACTGTAACCTGAAACATATAATGTAAACCGGTTTTCCCAGATGAGTGGCATTGAAATGACATTGGAATAGATTTTCCTCTTCATTTAGCTCGTTTATATAAACACGTGTGCTGTGTGATATCTGGCATAAGTTTAAAGGAATTCCTTGTTATTAATATATCTTGTGCCATTAATATTCACTTGATAGATTTTTATTCAGTGTTCCACATTTTCTTTCATGGTTTCTCTATTAAGAGAAAGTCTAGTGGGTCATGACGATATCATCATAGTAATTCAGTGAATCTTTGGGATATGGAGGGAATTTCTGGAAAATGAGGCACTGTGAGTGTTTGAGTCTTCGAACAGGGTTCGGTAATAAAGATATTTTCTGTTAGCCTGGTCGAGCCAGTAGTTTAGATCTACTGGTATTTGACCTGCCAACATCTTCTCTGGCCAACAAAAAATATTTTATCCTTTTATTGGTACGTTGGTACATTACTGGTAACTGTCCCTGGCAGCCACCGTGAGATGGTGCAGTTTTTCACCAGTTATGTGCTCAGACAGGGCTGGAACGGTGCATGTAAAGATCTAAGGGCTACATTTGGATTGAGAAACATCACAACTATAGTAATACTGACCTCATAGTTTACTGATTAGCCAAACACTCTTAGATGAAGAGCAACATAATTTGGTATCGATCTTTTAAAGAATGCTTTGTTCAAAGATGGTGTTTTTTTGTTTAGAGTAAAGCTCTTTTGTCACCAGCACTTTGTTGAATAGGGTGTGATTACCTCTATTGTTCAAATAATTTCTCTTTGAGAGCCTTGCAGTAATTAGCATTCACAAACATGCATCTGTAACTCCCAAGTGCTCAACACTCAAATATCCATATTTTACGCCTGTTAATATTCATCAAAACAGCAAAAGTCAAATCTGCTATTAAGGGTACAAATTAAATTTTATGACACATTTAATATTAAGAGAGATGGATCTGAAATAACCGCACAAATCCTCTTTATTAAAGAGGACATTACCCTGCATACACAGGAACTCATTTTGCTCCTTAATTCATGTTGTTATGGACGTGCTGATTGAAACACCCCCATTTGGCGGAGTCTAAATGTTTGTAAAAAGTGTCAGTGAGTGGTCCGTCGGTGAAATTCCCAGGTCTTTGCATCACTAGAGACTTTAAATAAGTGGTTTGAGTGGACCTCTGAACTCTACATGTTAACATTCATTTGTTAATACTTTGTTTGCATCATGGTAGCGGCAAACTCTGTGTCAGAAACAGATTATATGTAAATATGTAGGTTTTCATGACTCCCTTAACTTTTGGCAGGGGTGTTATTATTCATTGAATTTGTTATAAATCTAACACTTGCTATAGTTTTCGTAGTTTTTATTTTATATCTGTTGTGAAAAATTGCAACTGTTTCAAAATGATGCAAGGGGTCTTGTCTCTGTATAAGGCAAAGCCTTTAGGAGGTTTGCTTAACCAAATTTTCCTCAGCTTTTTCAAACCCAACACCATTTTTACAAGTGTAGACAATACTGGCCAAAGCACACACACCTTGGGAGCCACAACCAATAATAGTGTGTTAGAGCAGTTTGTTCATTTGCTTTATATTACCTTTAGGGTAAATGATTCTTTGTTTGTGAACGAGAAAACATTTCATTTCTTTGCTAGACAATTGAATTCACCCCCAACCTCGCCGTGCAACAGCAATGTCATTAGGTATCAACAGCATTAGTTTTCATGATGAGTGGCTCTTTGCCCTGCTTTAGTCATCCTCCTCCCTTCCCCAGAATGCTTTGCACAGCAAGATCCCCGGAATGTGATGGCTTGTTTTGGATATGCGAATGAGAATGAATTCATTTCGCTACCATGGTGTCTATATTTTCCGTTTTTGGTATCTCTGGTTATGAATTATATCTCGAGGCAATGACATCTGACAACAAAACCCCCCAACATTTACCTTTACAAACTCTTTACGCCTCTAGGAACGCAAAATTGTTTCATAATTTAGGAGAGCGTTTTGTTCAAAGGTGCCATACCCGACAGATGGCGTGCATTGGATGAATGTACTGGAGAGGATTCATAACTGGATTCTCCCACAATGCAATTCATGATGAATGGTATTGTTGTGTTTTCAGCTCAGTGCCCTCCTTGAATCTTATCTTAGTTAAAACATCCCACACTTTCAAAAACCAGCGGACAGACTTGGTTTGCTAATGGGATGGCTAATCCTTAGTTTGTTTCCATGTAAATCTTCCCTCTAATGGAGATGCCCCGTCCTAGTAAATAAAAGTGATTTAGCTAGTTTTCCTGGCAAACTGTTAGTGAGTAGATGGGGATTGCAAGGAATGCAACTATATACTATGAAAAAAAGCAACCATCTAAATCTCAAGACCTGGGCAGCTAGACTTGACATTGAAAGTGGAATCATATGCATAAATAAGTGCTTTAGAGATCTATCTAGAGGTCATCCTAAACAGTGTTTTCCAGCTGCCATTTGCTGACTGTTAGTCTTTTTTTTTTTTTTTTTCTTGAATTCTGCTTGAGTCAATGATGGGTATGAGTGTCTAAGATAAAAAATAATAAAAATAAAACTCTTTAAAAACCTAGTTTTTAAGGATTTTTTTCTTTATTTTACCATTAGGACATTTTTTTATATCCCCCAAAATATCAAAATGTAATATACTGTAATTCAGAAATTTATAAAAAATAAAATAAATAAAAAAATAAAAATCATAGGAGAGGCTTATTCAAATCATTTTGTGGAAATTTGTTTTTTAATAAGTAAAGCGGTCCAATCAGGAATGAGTGCCATGCTGTTGACCCATTAACCTACAGTATGAAAAAGCAGACTTATTGAATATGTATTGCTTTTATTTTATAGTTTGATATCTTTGGGTATTGTATTTACAATTTTTTCTGACTCCTGCATTTGTGTTCCTTTTCTTAAAATGCTTTATTATATTTTGGACTGAATAATGATTAGGCAAGATGTCTTTTATGTCGATGGGATTCTGTCACGTACTGACATGTGGCGTCCTTAAACACAACTGGATAATCAGGTTCTAATGAGCATTGACATTTTGACACTAAACCATGTGAACACCATAGTTGGGATGTGGAAAAATTCCTGTCTCTGAGAATTAAAATCCCAGTGTGACACAAAGACATCTCGGACATTTTCTGACCTGACAGGAGCAGGGCTTTTTTCTTTACTTTCTTGGTCCCTCTTGCTGTCACTCATGTTAGGTCTATTGAACAGCCCCAAACAGAAGGTGTCCGGTGACACATTTATTTTACTCCTACAATAGAGTGTCCTACCTTGACTATTTATTTATTTTTTACATGCAGTATATGTACAGTGCAGTGATGCAAACAACTGGTGTTCATAAGTAAATATGGGTGTTTCTCATGAACTGTGTTTGCTTCAACATGTGTCTGTGCATGTTGTTCTGTTGGCAGAGCTGCAGAACCTGTTTGAGACGGGGGCCAACATTGCGCGTCTGTTGAAGATGTAATTGATAGTCTGAGAACTGTTTTTACTGCAGGTACATCCACCCTGCAGCCACGGCGGGGGATGAGGTGGTGGGTGTATGTAGCAGTGAGTGCAGAAGGGTGAAAATCGAAGAGAACCGAGTGGGAAAAGATGGTCTAGACAGTGTGGAAGAGGCAGGAGATAGATAGCGAAGCAGTAGATGGATGTCCTAAACAAGATGGATTTTATGTCAGGTTCTGGACCATCTATTTCATACGACACATTACAGTGCCGACATGTCTCGGTCAAGCAGATGGAAGGATTTCTATTTTTGCCAGGTAATGGCTGAGATGTGAAATAGTCTTTACCCTCAAGATTCACAGCATCTCAAACTGAAAATAGAGAGGATGTTGTCAGATGTTGGCTGTCAGCTGAACAGACGGTCACCCCTTTACCGACAGCACTGAGGTCTTCAAGGTGAAATATTAAGCAGAATCTTTGAGGTACTTAGTGATTAAAAACTATACAGTTTATATATATATAGAGAGAGAGAGTTTTTTTTTTTTTTTTTTTTTTTTTTAATGCAAACATACTATTTACAGGTGACAAATCAAATGCAAAACATACACAGGAGCCAACATGATTTTTTTTGTGTGTGTGTGTGTTTGTGTGTGTAAATTTAACTGGGTATGGAAAGGATATAAAAAGCAGGGCCTAGAGTAAGGATTATCAGTAGTCAACCTTTGTGTCCCATCCCTAATGGACATGATGTGCACCTCAAAGTTATTAACGTGTGTGTTTGTGGTCCAGTGGCTTTTCTTGTCAACCAAGTGAACATCTTAGTGGTATAATGATTGATAATTTCTCATTCTTTTGTTCCTCAATCACATCTGATTTATTTGGAGTACATCAGCTCATATTTAATTGGCAGGTTGTCCTTTTTGTAACTGTTATTATAGATTAAGTGAGAGGTTTCGCCTTTTGTCTCAAAGTGGTCCTCCAATTCTTATATAGCACTGATGGGGAGGGAAACAGTATAAACCCATGCGGCAGTATAAACCCATTTTGCAGAAAAGCACATAGACACTGCTTTGGAGACGGAGGGCTCTTTTGATCTCATTCATTTTAAGTGAAACCCTGGCTAATTTGCCTGTCGTGGTCAAAGTGAGTCACAAGCTGTCAGAGAAACCCTTTATGCTGTGGAGAGTTTCAGTGAAAAGCAACTATCAGGCTAATCCCTCTCTTCTTCCTCTCAGCTTCGCTGTGCACTGCCCCGTTAGTTACAACCATCACCAAGTTGGGGCGAAAGAAACTAATGACTTCATCTGCATTAAAAAAGGGAGCAGAACACATTCCCTTACCTGTCACTCTCACCGGTGGGAAGCAACACTACAGGTTTGTGTGATTCATCCCTGAATGCTAATGGAGCTGCCCAACTTGCCTCCATGTTGGTTTCTCTTCAGAAAGGCAACTAGTAACCTATATCGAGTCCAACTTCCAACTTCTTGGAAGAACATGAAGGCGTGTTCAGGAAGCAGCCACTTGCCACCTCGCCAGTCTGAGGTTTGTTGGTTTGTCTTGGACGGGAAGTCTGTTAGTGCTTGAATTAGCCTTGTGCTCTCATGGCAGCCGTCCCTGACGTCTGCTGCCCTGTGACATCACCTCCTCCTCCTCCCAATCGCTGCTCGCTCTTTTCAGTTTTAAATCCGGAGCCTCACGAGATTGATGGGGATATGGCTCCATCTGCCACAGCTGTCTGTTGTTGAGCCGAGAGATGGAAAGAGAGAAAGGCAGCAGACCCCACAGTGAGATGTGTCCACAGCTCACCCACGCCTATAGGACTTGCTCGGCAGGAAGCAGAAGTTTGGCTTAGTTTGCAGAATGAATGGCGGTTTGATTATGAGATTTGCTTGTTTGCGAGTCGTTGAGTCAACCTAAAACCTGATAAGGTGTTCCTCCACTGCCTGATCTTCATATCCAGCTGTGTAAATGGATGAGTTGTACCGGTGAAATCTTATTTGACTTATTTACTTCGTAATTAGAGGAGATAATGACTCCCAGGTTAACCTGTTTTCCCATGGCAATCTTCCTGTTTTCATCCTTTAGAATGTTCCCCTACTAAAAATTGGTGCAGTGTATGCTAACAGGCCTCCTAGGTTAATCCCATCTTTGTCTTAACACGGAAAAGGACTTACGCCCTCAGAAAACAATGGGTCTTGCATTGCTTCCAGTCAAGGAGAACGTTCACGCATTATCAAGAGCTTTTTTTCTGCAAACCGTGACCAGAAAACCAGTATTGTGAACTAAATTCTTGCCCCACCTAAGTTTCTACAATGGATAGTGTTTCAGGGCTGGACTGGAGACTTGAAGAAAGCCACTTGCGTTTGAAGTTGCTAACATCAGGCTTGACGCCATTCTCTGCTACTCTCTTTAGAGTCACTTGTCTCAGATCAGTTTTCAGATCTGTTCGACTTTGCAGCTCTCGCGCTCATGCTGTGTCTTCAACATTGATGTAGGATGTGGTGTTGATGATTTTTCATAAGTGAAATATCTCTTTCTAGAGGAAACATTCCTGCGTAAAGGATTGTTTTTAATGTCCTACAGTTATTCAGTGAGTTTTGCTTAAAGAATGTAATTCATGAGATTAAAAACAATAAAAAATAAATTAATTAATAATTCAAGTGTGTACTGCAATGACAGACATTTGGGTGAGTCACATTTAAAAAAAAAAAAGAATGTCACAATAAAAATATGTATAATATTCAATGGTCCTGAAAAGATGGTCAATTTTTTAAAGCAAACTATTATTTATTTCTGCTTTCTCTTGATTTAGAGTTAAAGTATGTGTCCAGATATGTTTTTGACAAATTGTTGTGAGTATTCACTATGGTTGTGCCAATAGACGTTCTGTGTATCGACGATAGTCAGAGATAATGCCTGTGGCTTGTTTGTACAATAGTATACATTTTTCTGCATTGTGTGTGTTATAACCAATTGCACATGAGTTGTATTGACCACTCCGAGGCATTCAGATAAGTCATTGCCGATGCACTGGAGTTTTATTGTTGAGTTTTATTGGAATTCTCTCATCATAAACAACAAATTGAAAATGCGTATGCGATGTAAGTATAAGAGATTTATTCATCACACAGTATAGACAGCTTTGCTGATTATGATTTTGTTTATGTAAAGGGTCTTTGCTCATTTTCTGTAGCTGCTGTTTGGAAACTGAGGAAATAAAAGCATTATAATTAGTAACTTATAATGTTTCTATTAAAAATTTTATCATGTTAAATACAAATTCAGTCATATAAGATTTTTTTTTTCATTTTATATATTTAGTTAATAGATTACACTAACATTTGGCTTTTTTTAGCCTGACCCAGAAATTGGTTCACTCTCCGGCTATGAGAGTCGGACTATAAGTCACACTTTTTTCATAGTTTGGCTGGTCCTGCGACTTATAGTCAGGTGCGATTTATTTATCAAAATTAATTAGACATGAACCAAGAGCAATGAACCATGAGAAAACATTGCCGTCTACAGCTGTGAGAGGGCGCTCTATGCTGCTCAATGCTCCTGTAGTGTACACTAAGCAGCATAGAGCGCCTTCTCGCGGCTGGAGACGGTAATGTTTTCTCTTGGTTCTTGGTTCTTAATAAATGCGACTTATAGTCCAGTGCGACTTATATGTTTTTTCCTCGTCATGACGTATTTTTGGACTGATGCGACTTATACTTAGATGTGACTTATAGTCCGAAAAATACGGTTAGTCAATTATTAAATACATTTGCACAGTAATGTCATGTATAGGCGATCTAACAGATTGATGATAGGACATTATAAGCGCATTTCAGTTACCCTTGAGATTGCACAAATTGAAATTGCGAATTGAAAATACACCTAATGGACATGCGCAAATTTAGCAAAAACTCCTATTTAGCGCTTAAAAGTTTTTCAGGCAATGTGAAAAAGGAATCATTTGCAAAACTGCAATGGAGACCTTTTTTTTTTTTTTTTTTGCATTAACAGGTCACATAGCGTACGTAAAAAGTCAATTCCGCAATACTTTTTATTGACATTTATAAATATCAACAATATTTAATGGAGACTCGTCTTACGGAGTATATAGCCCAACACTAGTATTCACATGAAAACTACTTAAAAAATTTCAGATTGCAGATTTAAGAGGCATTTTGTTCTAATGAAGTGTCATTGTCAAGATGTGCTTATTCAGTCTCCGGCAGTATTGATTCAGGTGTCACTGGTCTCTGTTGACAAGCCTTCTGTTTGTTTGTGTTTGGATTGAGCACCGGTGCCGATGTTGAGGGTAAACTTAGCAGGCTGTGGGGGATTCAGAGGCACTGTGTTTCTTTGTTGTATACGTAGTGCCGTCAACGTTGTTTGAGCTCGTTTTTTGTTCAACTCCTGGTATATTTTTGTGATTGCATGTTTTTTTTTTTTTTAGGTTAAGAAGTAATTGGAGGTTGAAGTGCTGGCCAGAACCTTTAGATAATTCATCTAATAACCCACAGTCCAACTTCAGAGTCCAATTTCATGTAGTCTTTAGTACTTATCCAGTCACATCTATTCACGCCCCCCTGTATGAAGTCATGTATCTTGGGTCACATTCAGCATTGTCATTAGAAAAATATTTTTTTGTTCACAAAACCTTTTTTCACAATACATTTGCACCTTTGTTTCTTGCTGTGACATCAATAATAACTCAATAGTGAATTCCACATCAAGCGTTTCTTCAGTGTGTGTTGTGCTGTGTGTGTGTAGTACATCTCATTTCTGTTGAATTACTCTGCGATTGATTTGCGGCTACAGGAAGGAATGAGAAACCTTTTGGTAATCTTCAAAATATGACAGTAAATCTCCTGGTTATGTCTTATTCGAGAGCTTTTGCTTCTTTTTTATTGGCATTTATACTGAATAAATGACTGAGCTGTCAGCACATTTGATGCCATCTATCTAAGAGTCAAATGCGATTGCAGGCTCGCATCATGACGGAAAGGACTGAGGGAACGTTTGGTCATCCACTCACAAAAGAGACCTTAAAGATGGCTCTTCTGGTTAGGTCTCACGTGTACTGTGTGTGTGTCAATACTCCAGGCCTATGCATTATTCATATGAGTCATATTACATACCATCACACTGTACTTAAGGGCTTAATGTAATACTTCAATGTAAACAAAGAATTTTTCATGGAGATATAAACACACAGTGAAAGAGCTGCCAAGCACAATATGCCATTGAAAATTGAAGCCAATGTGATTACGACTGATAGTATTTAGTATTCAGTATTCGGTTTTGTCTACAAATTTGAAAATTAAACTACTGAAATGTACTATAATTTTACAAAATGGCAACAATCATGGGATTGTGGTGGTATGTTTTAGCATAACATTTCTCTCTAATAAATGCTAATTTAATTTGCATTGTTTTTGACATTATTTGCTAATTTACATTTGCTAGATGTTGCCACTTTAACAACGAAAAGAGTGGTTTATCAGTAAGCTTGTCAGCACTAAAGGTTGTTTTAAGCTGAACTTGAGCATGTTGTTGTTGTTATTTTGCAGTGTAGACCTCTATGTCAAGAGAAACCATCTCCCACATGAAGTGTAGCACCAAGTAATTTGCTTACCTTCCACTTCTATTTGATTTAATCAGATTTACCGTCTCCTGTTTGCTCTCAAAGTTATCTAAGACTTTCTCTTGGGTCATATGTTTTATAAACTTGTCAAAGTATGAAAGATTAAACTTGAACATCAGTTCTGTAGTCGAAATCACAGACCAGGCTAAACCAGGAGCCGTGGCCCGTGCTGTTTATGGTGTCGGACAATTTTCTTCAACACAGGTCTTGTTGTAAGGACTCAGCTTTATCTTCCCTAAAGATGTCAATAAGGTTGTCTACACAAGGCCCTGCCATAGATCTTCTGTTGTCTTTATCTCTGGATGGGCTATTAAGGGAAAAGCAATGGAAAAGCAATCACTGGCGTCAGAGCGGTTGGAAGGAGATGTGCCTAAAGAGTGACAAGGAGAGAAGTGTTTATTTATCCTTGATGGTAGGAACACAGTGGAACTAAGACGAGATTCCTGGGTCATTCACGCTGATGAGACTCTTTGCAGAGGCGGGAGTAATGAACCTTTGCTTAGTTATGAACTGATGACATATTAGCATGTCACAATGCAAAATTGCTAGTAATGGATTGGTCTGAAGGGTAATGTCTGAGTATGTATTATCTACTAGTTAAAGGTCAGTAAATGACAAAAAAAAAAACAAAAAAAAAACAAACATCATTACTTTCTTATTACTTTTTTTCAGCAAAAGTTGATAAAAAAAGATCAAAAAAGTAACAGTGAAGATATTTATAACGTTAGAAATCAACATTTATTGTAAAAAAGGTTTCTTGAGCACCAAATCAGCATATTAAAATGATTTCTATAGGATCATGTGACACTGAGACCTGAATTCAGCTTTACCATAAAAAAGGTATATATATATATATATATATATATATATATATATATATATATATATATATATATATATATATATATATATATATAAGGTGTATATATATTAATAAAAATATTAAAATAGGAAGTGTATATTATGTAGATTTTAATTAAATAAATATTGCTTTCTTCTAATGATTTTCAGAATTTTTACTTCACTTCAATGGGAATTAGAAGGGGTATATGTGCTTAATTTCCATGACAATAATTCATGTTGCTAAAAAATGCTTCAGTTGCTTTATTGAAATTTTTTTTGGGGGTGGGGGGGTATGACTCAGTCACAAGCATCTTTGCAGTTGTATACATTTTTGTTCTTTTGCCTCTTTCTGATATTTCTGCCTAATTAACTTTTTTGATCAACTTTTTTTTATTTTTAATAAATAGCCACATGACTTCAATTCAACAGACATATAATCAATTTACATATTCTAATGACAGAAAAAAATAAAAAACACACACATACATACATATATTTATTCTTCATTAGAATATGTAAATTGCTATTGAGATTTAGATGTATCTATTTTAGAGATCTTTTTTTTTTATATATATAATCCTGTATTTTGGATAATAGAGAAGAAAAAAAAAACACTGCAAAACATTAATTGTGCTAGGTTTGGCCTTATTAATTTGTGCTGTTTTAAG
Organism: Carassius gibelio; assembly: GCF_023724105.1. Classification (NCBI taxonomy): domain Eukaryota; kingdom Metazoa; phylum Chordata; class Actinopteri; order Cypriniformes; family Cyprinidae; genus Carassius; species Carassius gibelio. Next base: position 12,372,824 of record NC_068397.1, on the reverse strand, counting down.
AAGACTATGGATCCTATACGTTTTCCCACACATGTGCATTGTAAACCAGTCCTTTATTGCAGCTGTAAAATCAGCAAAAAGTTTTTTTTTTTTTTTTTACAGAAGCCAGAATCATCATTAAGAAGACATAAACTTGGCTCAACCGTGTAATCATTTTGTAGTAAAGACCAAATTCATATTTTTGATAAAGCTATCTGTAAGTATGCACATTTTGACTTAAAGTGTTTATGTGATCTCACGTGATACGAGATGCACACGAATAACTGCAAGTGGCATTTGTTCAATGATGATCCTTTATTCTGATCATAATCCTTAATAATCCACTGGATTCATGCTAAAAGCACAATACATTTGAGTAATGGATGCTAGTATAGCCTAGTTTTTTAAAACGGAACCGTGGCTTTTCAACCGCATTATGAGATTGATGGTTGTTTGAACTGGGTTTATTGCGTAATATCACTGCTCCTTGGGTAAATCTCACATGATGTATATGTTCGCTCTGCTATTGTGCTGTTATCTGTTTTTTTATTTACTCGTTCTCTCCATAACCCCAGCCCGAACAAACAAGTCCGGCGTGGTGTAAGAGCTCGGTGATTGGCAGGCGGCTTTGAAATTATTGGTTTTTGACCAAAAAGTAGATCAGTTGGCTAATCCTACCAGTGTTTCCCAAATGTAGGTCATGCTGGAAGTGCAATGCTTGTCTCGATTTTCTCTCTCTCTCTCTATTGGTGACCTAATCAACTGCTCTTTTTTTGATATGCCTCCAAAGGTAGTGAAGGCTTATTACTAGAATGATTGCTGCGGCCTCCAGGTGTTTTTGGTATAACTGAGCTGTGACTCAACATGTACGTTGTCTCTTGTTGTTTTTGGACCCAAACCTTCTTGTCAAGAAAGATTAACAAAAAGCCTTTTGTATGAAAAAATAAACACTCTTTAAACACCTCCCTGTTAGGATCTGTTCATTGTTTCTTTTGGCACTCTCTCACAAACGCGGCAGCCAGGCATATCAGCACGCATCCAACATGCATCCGAAATCAGTGTGTTAATAATTGGCTAGTCAACACCTCCTCAGGTGAATTGAGTATTTCTCACCTCGCAAGAGCCTTGAGCCTTTGTTTTGGTTCTATTCACATTCCTGCTTGTTAAATTCACCAGCCACTCACACTGTGGAAATTATTGATCGAATGCGTTTAGACACATGAACGCATTGATTTCAGAGTGGAAGACGTAATGTTTTCGCACAATTAATTGCAAGTTAATTGCAGTTAAATTAAAACAAATTATAGTTTAATTTAACTCCAGTTAGCTGAATCCATTCATATATTTATATGTAATTTGATAATGCCCTCTTTTGTCTTTGAAATATAGAATTCTGCGGTAAGTTCTGACAAGCATTTATGGTAAACAAAAAATATATTAATGTAATTTCTATTGAAACCTGTATGTGATGTGATTAGATATTTTTGGAATTACAACTTTGGAATTAAACCTACATTTTATAATATATTAACTTCAAATGTAATACTGAATATAACACACTACAGTTCCAATTCTAATCATACTTGACATGCTTTAGTCCACATATCAAAATTAGTGTACTTCTTTAAAACATGACCAGATTTAAAATTAAAATTAAAATATATTTAAAGTGTATTTTAAACATTAAATCTGACATGTGCTGTATACTGACTCATTTACTGACTCTATACAACACATAGTAATTAAATGTATTTTGCGACTTTTTGCCAGTAACCTCTAGAAAGACGTTAGCGTGAAAAGTTTTTAAAAGCTTTAAATTTCAGCAGCTCAACTCAGTTTCAACATAACTTCCCCTATATTCAGGCAGTTTCATAGAACTCAGATATTGTAAGCGCTGATTTAAAGCAGCATTCATCCTTAGGGAACTGTGTGTGTGTGTGTGTGTGTGTGTGTGTGTGTGGCTATACTGTATTACCTCCACACTTCAGGAGATCCAGAGCCATCTGTACAGAACCACTTTACAATCTTAATGGCAGTCGGTTATTGGGAAATCCCAATTCTCTCTTGTCCTCTTGATATTTAGCTAACCGGCAGCAGATTACGGGTTTAGTTTACTTTGATAAAAGAGCATTTGCTTACCTCATTAACCCTGTTGCCCCTAGACAGACCACTCAATTCATCACGCCCACACTCAATAGTGTGCATGCCTGTTTGTGCTACCTTGAATCAAGTGCTAACACATGTTTGTCTCTGTGTTCCTCAGGTTTTAGTCTATGATTGCGTGAAAGCAGGGACCAAGGGGGAGCAGTGCCAACCTGGAACATGGTGCCTAATATTTGCACGTCTGTGCCCCTCCTGCCCGTTGGGCTTCCTCTTCTGCTACTGCTGAGCTGCGTGCAATTCTCCTCTCAGGCAGACAGTAAGTACAACACTTCAGCTGACTAGTCATTTTTTACTGTACCTTGTGAAATTGGAAGTGCTTCGCATTGTGGAATTGTTTGCAGGCATGACCGAACACACTTAATGCTTCACTCACGTTGCACGATATGAACCCAAAATACAAATTCAAACAATCTGTTCACCTGAACTTTCACTGGCTTTTAGATGAACGATGCATTTGCGTTGACCAGAAAGCAGTTATTGTGGGCCACACTGCTTTATTGTCCTTGTGAATGAGCGTGTGGATCGCTGAGATGTACCGTGAGTGACATGGCAATGTTGTGGGTGCCATGGGGTCGAGGGGGGGTTAAGGCTCTGTTCTGGCATGGGTCAGAGAGCCATTTAATTCGCCATGTGACCCGTCTGCACCGCTGTCACAAGGCTGCTGTAATTCCATTAGGACTCTCTCTCTTGCATCGGCTTGCTCGCCGTCTTTCTTTTTCACTTGCTTCATTTAACCTTTAAATCTTTCAGCCGTTCAGAGGTGGCGCTAGCATAAGGGTAACCTTGAAGCTTCCTCTCTTGACATCTGTTGCCACTTTTAAAGTCGCAAAGCTTTTGTGATTGACAATCTTGCCTCTGCTTTCTCGATGAAGGTTTTTTCAAAACCATCTCTGATGCAAAGCAACTGTGACTGCATTTCAAAAAATGTAAAGAAGTGTTTCGAATCTGAAACATGTCAGCAAATCAGTCTTTCGTTTATTCAAATTAAACATTTGATGAGAAATTCTGAAGTGCTATTAGTCTAATGCTGTACACGTATAGCATGTTTTTTGTTTTTTTCACTAGCAGGGAACGATCAAGGGTAAAGGTCAATTCAAGTGACTTTGTTTTTTTTTTGGATGGCACCACAATCCTCTAGCAGAACACAAGCTTGAAACATGAATGGAACATGTAACCAAAATTGACTCTGCTGATTTTCTTAATGCATGTGCAGTTTATGCTTAAAAATATTTTTAGTAATCATTTCTCAAAATATAATATAAACTTCTAGATAAACTTCTAAATTTATTTAGACTAAAATAGTGCTCCTGTAGCTCAATTGGTAGAGCACTGCGCACGGTTGTGGGTTCGATTCCCCAGGAACACATGATAGGTAAAAATTGATAGCCTGAATGCACTGTAAGTCACTTTGGACAAAAGTGTCTGCTAAATGCATAAATTTAATTACATTTTTAATTTACTAAAAGTGTGTATAACTTTATTATTGATTATTTATCAGTTTCATCGCTATTAACTTGAAGATAATACCAGTGCATCCCAATGAAAAACAGAATAAAGATGGTTGTTGTCACACTGTCAACAAACTTTACACTTTTTCGCTTATTCCTATCCTGAGTTTTGTGTCTTTTGTTCAGTGTTCCTCATGTTCATCTCTAGCACATTAACACAGCACCCTCATTAGTGTCATCACATGCTGCTGTAGGTGCTGTTGATGGTTTGAGAATGAGTCTCCAGGAGCTTTGCTCTGGGTTTGACTATACTTAAGGTTTCAGACACCTAAATCCTAGTGTGATACTGCTTTACGGTGACACTTCTTTGCTGTAAATACTTTGTAAAGATGTTCAAACAAATAAAACTTTAAAAATAGAGGGGAGGTTAAATGGTGACTACCGCAAATGGTCTTTTTTGTGTTGTTGTCTGTAATCAGAGAGGGTTGAGTTGCTAAACATGAAAGAACTGGCTTTGCAACGCTCTGAATTATAGGGCAGTGGAGCCAGAACTACAGGGTGGGGCGTCATGAACGTTGATCACCATGGTAACAGAGCCTACCTAAATCAGACGGATGAAAAATTAAGGCACTTTCTTATTCTGAATGCTCAAAAGAAGTCAAAATTACTCAGATTGCACAGGAGCTCCTACGAGGAAACTGAGGGGTGTTCATCGGGACTTGTTTAGGTGGTTATGTCTCATTTGTTTGATTTAAAGGCACCCAAAGTGCTTGATTGGAGTCTTCTTCATAACTGCTTCCTCCAGACGTTGTGTCTAGGGTTTACATAACAGTCTATTCCAGTCATTTTGGTCTTTAAGAAGTGGTCTTTCTTTCAGCTGAAAGAAGTAAAGTACTTAGTAACTGTCTAAAAAGATCAATTGGAGACGCTAAGTTTTGTCAAGAAATAAGCAAATTTGACACAATTTTGCGATTTCGATTTTAATCACGATTTTGACACAAAGACATGATTTATAGTCATAAATGCATTCAGTATAAATTTGAAGCATATTTCCAAAAGAAAACCAATGAGAGCTTTATCAGTTGTAACGTCTCTAGAACAGAAATAAGTCAAAATAATCACTAAAGATGTCAAAAAAAATGACATATGGCAAAAATAAATAAATAAATAAAATAAAACTTGTGTCCAGGGATTTTTTTTTTCTTTTTTGCCATGCATTGGTCATATTGTAACGCAAAGTAATGCGCAAATGCAAATCTCTCTGCCCGCACGCAGATTTCCTTTGCTTTGTCACAAAACCAGACATTTAAAATGTGTCTTGTGCACCCACAACTCTTTCTATGCTAATGCGCTAGATATGAAATCTTTTCGACCTTTGTACTTCTAACTTTTTCTGTTCACATCTTTTACCGTGTGCAGTGTGAACGTTCTGATCCGTTAACATCGCCTCGGAAAAAATACGCATCACAGACAGAGTGTGTGAATATGCCCAGTCTGTTCTTTTCTCGCGCTCCACTTAGACGCGCTGCATTCTGATTGGTTCGGATAGCATACTGCAGAAGGTCGGGCCATGGAAAATCGTGCTATAAAGCGATTTCAAAATCGCATGATTTCAGCACAATTTTTTTTTTTTTTTTTTTTTTGGACAAGGGTATCTGAGGTATGAGCTGTAAAGGCACAGTCCTATACTGGAAAAGGGTGCAGAGAGCAACAGCTCATTTGCATTTAAAGAGACATGCACGACAACAGCCTGTTTCTGCTTCTTGTCCTGAGACTTATATCATACATCATATAAAAAGGGTCATAATAGGTGAAAAATGTAGTTTGGTTAGTAGTTTATCACAACTTGAAACTACAGGCCTACTTAAGCCCCTTTTACACTGCCATTCCGGCAAATACACGGGTAAAGTGTTCCGGCAGTTGTTCCCGGGTCGCTAGATTTTGCACTTTCACACTGCCAGTGATTACCCGGGATATATGCGTGCTTTCACACACAACCCGTAAAGATCCCGTAACAACACGTGACATCAGGGCGTGACGTGTAATGTAGGAGTCGAAAACGCTAGGCACATTATAATTTCACTGAAGCAAGCGAGGGATCTCAGAGTCAGTGCAGAAAGTGAGGAACTAGTTGATCTGTGCTAAATTACAGTTTGCACATATTTTTTTGGCGTGAATGTTGATCTTCCTTCAAAACAGCCGGTAAAAGAGTCATGCGATAACGTGCGTCATCACTTCTACACGGCATTAGATCTGGCTTTTCTTCACACAGCGCTCATCCCAAGGTCTTGATGCATTTATCTGATTTAGCTGAACTTGTCAAATTACTTTCAATTTTTTTCCCATTTGCAGTAGAATTTTTCTGATGCTATTTGTCTCTATATGTTGCGAGAGGCAGCTTGCAGCCATTTGTCCATATATCGATCCTTTTTCCGTCCTGTCCCTTCCTGCTCACTAATGGCAAGAAGGTTTGCGATAATTCAGTTCTTTGAGCAAAAAACTGAAGGTGCCTTAAAATCCCCTCTGAAAGTCAAAGAGAAAGCTTTAATTTTTCTCCCAGTCAAGCTAATTCTTTATATTCAGTACAAAATAATATCCTGTCAAACAACCCACACATATGGCCAACTGTTAGAGGAGCACTTAGGTATTGTGAAACACTTGCAAATGAGGACCCTTTGCATTTTATCTTGGAGCACTATGTAGAAAACCACCTCTATAAATCAATTAAGCAAGCTATTGTTTTCCCGGAGGGCTGGGCAGGGCCGAATGGGTGGTCGGCGGCAAATTGGATTGTGTTTTCAAGTGTCCATATGGTCACTGAGTGAAATTGACAGGAATAGAAATTGATTCTTTTTAATTAAAAGTAACCGTATCCTCAATCGAGTGGCACTTGCGAGGTAATTTTGTTAGTCCCCAGCTGTGATCTTTCAATGACAGACACCAGCGGAGAGCCAGCGAAAAGGAGAAACAGAGAGAGCAGAAGGTTTTGCATAAGACAGAATGGCAATATCACATCGATGAATTAAAGAACTGGTCAGCGGAGGTTAATGATGTGAGATAGTAAATAACTTAATTATGGTGGTCGATCACAGGGCCAGAGGCAGTTCCCCAAACTCTCAGCTGTGGCCAGGATACATTGCTGTCATCTGATGACAAGACCATCCAGTGTCCTTGACTGAAGGGCAGCCGTAAAAGCTATTTGAAACCATCATACATGTGTGAGTGTGTCCTACTCCCATGCCACGTACACCTTATAATATCACTACTGTGAGAATGACCTCATCGTCAAGATTAAAAAGCCTGAAGGACCAGCATCACATGATCACTGGTGCATTTCAGTGTCATGTAGTGTGTAACATATTTGATTTGATTTGATTTATTTTGAACATTACGGCATTCGTGATGCACAAAATATCATTTGGATAGATTTTATATATATATATATATATATATATATATATATATATATATATATATATATATATATATATATATATATATATATATATATATATTATATTTAGTTATTTTATTTTGCATGTTAATTTCACTTGTTTGTACATTTATATTTATAGGGCACTATGATTTCCGCAATGCGGAAAACATGGATGGAATCGTGGAATCCATTCATAAAAACGGAATTGACAGTTTAACGCGGAATGTCACCGAATTTGTCAGATTTTGAATGAATTAATCAAAAGTAAGTCATTACACTTAAAGGGGGGGTGAAATGCTCGTTTTCACTCAATATCCTGTTAATCTTGAGTACCTATAGAGTAGTACTGCATCCTTCATAACTCCAAAAAGTCTTTAGTTTTATTATATTCATAAGAGAAAGATAGTCTGTACCGATTTTTCCCGGAAAAACACGAGCACCTGGAGGCGTGACGTGTGGGCGGAGCTAAAGAATCACGAGCGCCAGTAGGCTTTTGCGTTAAGAGCATGTGGAAACTGTGACATTACCGCGAGGAAAAAACCATCATCCAAAACAAACCATGCCTTACAGTCAGATTCAGCTGTTTATTTATGATCCAGAATCAGATCCAGAGGCTGAAACTGAACGAGAGCAGCAGCAGCAACGACTCGCTCCGAGCGGGGCTCGAACCCAGGTCTCCGGCATGGGAGGAGACGCACTAACAAGGAGGCAGAGATATTTTAAGCAGTTTTACTCACCGCTTGCGGTTCCAACACACGATCGTGACCCTTTTTCGTTGGGATTGCCTTATCCTTAAGAAATAAACGATACGCAAATCCGTCGTCAAACTGGGCCTTGTTTGTAAAACAAGCATCTTCGAAATGCAGGGAACAAACACAAACACTTTCACAACTCCGTTGATGCTCTGTAAAAATAAACTCCATCCACTGGTCCCTTATTGCTGTTTTTTTTTTGGTAATCTGTGCAGGGTTGTCTTGCCCTGGCAACCAAAAACACACTTCTTTTGTGACTTTTCGCGACGCTCTTGCTCTGATCAGTGAATCGCTCTGATCAGTGAAATGTCTGTGCTCAGCCTCGCTATACAGGACCGCGCGCTCTTCCGGCAGACATGCCCTTAGGACCCATATAAGGAAATTCTGCTCCATCTAACGTTACACAGAGCCATACTCGAAAAAAACTTTCCGAAACTTGTGACAAACCGGAAGGAGTATTTTGGGAACAAAAATACTCCGTCAAACGTACAACTTAATTTTTGAAACTTTGTCCATGTTTAGCATGGGAATCCAACTCTTTAACAGTGTAAAAAACTCAGTATGCATGAAATAGCATTTCACCCCCCCCCTTTAAATCAAATCGGAATATGAACTAGTATCTGTAAATATTAATCAGCAAAAGTCAATTTAATTAGGAATCCTGCATGTTCTGCGTGGCTCTGTTAATGAGGTGCGTGTTCATTTACTACACACATCTTGAAGCGCTTGTGACGCTCGTGGTGATTTTCAGCTTCTGTTGTCTCACTAAATGAGGATGTGAACACATGAACAACATCTCCAGAACTGCTGTGTGAGTCATTTCATGAGCATTTGACTGTTTGATTTAAGTAAAACTAGCGTCATATCGCATGCACAGAACTGTAAAGGTACTGTATTCATGCAACCAGTCAAAATAAATGTCAAGTTTGATGACATTGTGCCTATTACTAGAATGCACATAGCCTACTACTAAAATGAAATTTATTATTACTTTAATTTAATAAATTTGTTAAATGCAATGTTTAAGCAGATATCAACATTTTAATATTCATTATGATATTCATTTTGCGATGCCAAAATATACTCTCTTTTTTCACTTTTTGGGGGATTTTGTGATGCCTAAATTGATTTTAGTTTTTGATGTCTTTTTTTTTTTTTTTTATGTAGACAAAATAGTACAGAATTTAATATCTGTTGACCAGGCTTGTGATATCAGTGTATTTCTTATTATTAGTAGTGGTCTTTTTAAACTTACTGCATGTCCTTCCACTTGCCATTATTTTTTCCTGTATTCTGTGTGCACACTGTCACAACAAATACCATGCAGTGAAAAAGATGCACAGTGGACATTTTCAAGCAGTTGCAGCACTGTGAAGTTGCTGCATTGTCAAGAATCTTCTCCAAGAGCCTTTTTGAGATGAGGGTTGTGGGGGCACTTCGGCTTGTTAATATCCATAAAGCATTTTTATGTAATCACAGACATGAGCAGCTAATCACATTAGTACAGACTTGCGTCTGAGAGCTTATGACATTTTGTTGTGAGGAATTTTTCATCCCCAGCTTCTCATCTGCATTAAAGCTGGCTTCTCCTCATTCTCCTCTGAGTCCCATCATAACCTTTTTTTTCTATCCCCTTTGTGCTGACCCCATAATTGTCAATGACTAATGTTCTTTGTTCGTGTACAATGTGACCCACACACTTGGCTTTCAAAGGCCTTCAAGATTGGGCAGGCTGGCAGTTTTACCCGCATTTCGTGTTGATCCTCTTCTGCATTTCGTGAGTTGCTCTTCTAAATAGCTCTGTTCTAACATTCTTGCAGAAATATGCACCACATGTTCAGTTCATGGTGTCTGGAGTAGAATATTTTGTATCTCCCTCGACTGTAGCTTTTTTTCCCCCCTCATCGCTGTGGGAGGCTGCTTCCCAAAACTTGAAGAGCATTTATATTAGGTTACCTGTTTGGGTAACCTTGGCCAGACTGTTTACAGTTTAGATGCTGTTTCTGGCTATATTTGCAATTGACTATAAGCTATAAGCACACATTAATATTTAAAACATTTTAAGGAATAGTTTACCCCAAATTTATTATTATTATTATTATAAAAAAAAGTTTTCATTGTTTTTCATGTTTTTTCATGTTTTGCAGAATGTCCAAGTTGCCCTTTTTAAATATGGAAAATGTATTGTGTGTGTGTGTGTGTGTGTGTGTGTACTTGTTTATGGTACAAAGTAAAACCTTATTTTTTATGTATTACAAAATAGTAAGCTATGTTCATCTGAAAGTGTGGTACTTTTATACTGTTTGATCAGTATAAATGTAATAGAAGTCTATGGAAAGTCCCCATAATTCACAGAAACAAATGTGTGTGTGTGTGTGCTCTTGTTTTTGTGACATATCAGGACACAACTGTGTATAATGACATGGGTATGAGACAGGTATTAAAAGGAGAGGGTGACTTATGAGGACATAACCCATGTCCCCATTTTTCAAAATGCTTATAAACCACACAGAATTAGTTTTTTTTTTTTTTTTTTTTTTTTTTTTTTGAGAACGTAAAAATGCACAAAGTTTCCTGTGAGGGTTAGGTTTAGGTGTAGGGTTTGTGAAGGGAGATAGAATATACAGTTTGTACAGTATAAAAACCATTACACCTATGGGATGTCCCCACTTTTCACAAAAACAAACATGTGTGTGTGTGTATTGTTTATTAATTGCAAGGCCAACTTAGAAATAATTTTGTGTCCCAAAATTGAATAAATAATTAATTACCCTCATGCCATTCCAAACCCATAACCCTCAACTTTGGAAGATAATTTTGATGAAATCCAAAGGCTTTCTGGCCCTGCATAGACATCAGTGGTTCCATCGTAATTTATACTCAACAAAATTATGAATGAAACACTTTTTTCTTGCCCCCATTTTTCATAACCTGAACTCAAACATCTAAGACTTTTTCTTTGCACACAAAAGATCTATTGCTCTCAAATATAGTTCACTAATCTTTCTAAATCTATTTAATGTGAGCACTTCTCCTTTGCTGAGATAATCCATCCACCTCACAGGTGTGGCATATCAAGATGCTGATTAGACAGCATGATTATTGTGCTGGTGTGCCTTAGGCTGGTCACATACTCTGGTCCTTACTACCTCTCTGGACCTTAAACCATGGTAGTTATGTTCCTGTCTATGCAGGATAAACAAGCTCTCGAATTCTATCAGAAATATCTTAATCTGTGTTCCGAAGATGAACAAAGGCCTTATGTGTTTGAAACAACATGACAGTGAGTATTAATAATTAATAATTAATGATAGAATTTTCATTTTTGGGGGAACTATCCCTTTAATAATGAATATTTCTTGAATTAAATTAATTAGATATGTTCATAAGATATTTGTAGAGTAGCTAAATGGTATGACATTATTAACCTCTGATAAAGGATAGTCTCATGGAGTCTTTTGTATTTGTGGATCTGCTATGGTGAATTCATTTTAATGAACGTTCCAGTCAAGTCCAGGCCCACTTATGTTTAGATTCCAAAGGGACTGTAATTAAATTTTCTCCTGACACATGGTGTGAAAGTTTAAATGTTCCAGACTTGTAGAAAAGGGCATAGGTAAAGATGTGTGAGCAGTGAATGGGTGGGTTTAAAGGGGGACTTTACCTTGGGAAGTTGCATTAATTTGGTTAGTGTGGGTCAGAGGGGCTTTGACTGTGATGAATGACGTAACCCATAACGGGTCTCCATTGATCCAGCATCAAGCTACTGATCTCCTCTGCAATCCTACATCCCTGTTTCGCGTCCATTCCTCGGGGGGGCACTTAAGCTCTTCTCTGCCCACCCGCCAGTCAGTGGCACAGGCTGTGCCAAGGTGACGGCTGCCCTTTAACTAACAGCTTTAAAAGCACCCTGCCTCCCTCCTCTGAGCCTTCCCGGAGCTGTTTATGCATGAAGATGAAAAAGACTTTCAAAATCAGTACATGTGCGCACTCATTTAATATACAACTGCAAGATCGTGTTGCTTAAACATGTGCTACTTAAATATGAAATATTCTTGAATTTGACTAAAATAGTACTAAAATGACACTGTTAAACAATGTCTGAAATCACTTTAAAAATCTGGAATTTATAATATTATATTATATTATATTATATTATATTATATTATATTATAGAAAAAGCATTATAAAATTATATATTATTTGTATTTTATTCAAATAAAATTGACTTTGTGAAACATGGCATTTATTTTTGTCATAAAACATTTATTTTTTTTAAAAATATTTATTTAGTTAGTTTTTGTTATTATTATTAGTATTATTTATTTTATTTTATTTTATGTGCAGTAACCATGACACACTTCTTTTGGTAAAGACTCAAAAAAAAAGCACAAGTTTCAAAGCTTGTTTGAAAAATCCTCAGGCAGAATTCCCATTACTCACTTCCAGTGTAGCTGAAGCTAGAATATTTTTCCTCAAACTGAGTCCTCTGAGGAAAACGCCGGGTTAACTCGGATTACGTGCAGGTCATAGCAAATAAAGCAGCCAGATTTATGACCACGTATGTCATAATTGCGGCCTTCGATAACAGCGTAGCTGTGGTGCGCAGGCTCCTGAGGCTCTCTAGAATGGTCTCGGGCGATCACTTTGGGTTAACCTTTCAAAATAATTCCAATCCGGTGATATTTCATGGCTCCTTAATCTTTCATAGTGCCTGGCTGCCCAAAGCGTTCAGAGTCACCCAGAACTTTCTGTACCTTCTGTCTAGTACAGTTCTCAGCCTGGTGCCACATGCAAACCAAGTGTTATGCTCACTTATCTGTGTTCTCATGCAAACATTCCTCTTTTCCCTTTACCAACAGTGAGGCCTATTGTGCGCATGCTTTCAATGTTCTGTGCACCTCATAACAATGGTCCTACGAGAAGCCAGTTGGAATGCACTTGGATTAGCGCCGGTGTGTGTTTTAGTATTGATGGCTCTAAACAGGAAGGTTTTCTCTGCGAGGGAGAATAACTCTATTGTTCTATCATGAGGGCAGAGTAATGAGGTAGTAACAATATTCCCTCATGATTGCTCATCTCCGTCTTTGATCCAATATCATGTCGACAGTGGGAAAGACAGATAATGAGTCACGGCTTTGAAGACTTTAAATGCTGAAGTAATGCTAAACCTCCACTAAACCGCCTGGTCATATGATACAGATTACCTCTATTAAACAGGAAGCTCTTTTTTTCATCAACTTGTCAACGACGCATGATGGAACATTGAGCTAATTCTTTTAGTAAATGTTTTTTCCCCTCAGTGGCTACATGTGTACTCTCCACCCTGGCAGTGTAAGAACTTTATTTAATCTTCATTTCTGTCAGTTTAGACACTTTTTTTTTCGTTCTTAAAACTATGCTATATCGACATGAACTATGGTGACTTTGTAGGGTCCTTTTTGGAGTCGGCCTCAGTTCTCATTTACTTGAGTTTTAAAGATGTTTAGTTTCCCACAGAAGTAGGTTTGGAGTGACATGAGGGTGAGTAAACGGTAACAGAATTTTCCTTTTTGGCTGAACTAAGATAGTTCTCCAGCAGTGTCTTAGGAGGAAAGCCATTACTTTAATGCTCTTCACAGAGGGAACTGCATAATTGTGCTCAGAATTTGTGTTCCGCACATTCTCCTAAATAATTGAATAACGTTAGAAAGTGGCGCACTCAGCAGCAGCCTAACGCACTGATCACTTAGAGAAAAAAAAAATTCCCACTGGGAATTGATTTTCCTTTATTTATCAATTTATTTATTTATTAAGTATCCCACTTATCCAATCATTTGTTTATCTCTGTTCTTTGTTCCATTGAATTCTGCATAATCTCTCTCTCAAGTCCTGCAAAAGCAAAGTGTTGATAAGTTTAATTTCAGACAACTTCTGAAGCCATTCGTCGCTTTGCCTAAAAGCATATCCGTCGCTGTGAGAGTTTGCTGCAGATGCCATTGCATGAGATTTAACGAGGGAATTGTGCATGTTAATGAAGGAAACTGGAGATATTGAACTGATAGAGCAAAATGACTGGCTTGATGTAGAGTTAATTGAAAGCAAAATCCTGTAAAAGGTCTAAAACTCAGTTAATGGACAAGTTTCAGTAAAACAACCGCATATGATAGCATCGGACACATTTCCGCTCAGTGCATGAGTGCAAATGATAACTTGCTAATCTATTATTAATGAGAATGAATGGTTGGCTCCCTGCTTTGCGTATTGATCCTTGTACTCAATCCGGATTGGGTGTTTCTGCGGAACGGGAATGCTGCTAATTGCCGGGTGTCCATTTGTCATCCCCACTCTAAAGCCTTTTTTCTTAAAAGCCGTATAAATGCTTAAAACATTCCCTTAAATTCTGATGTATTTTGCAACACAAGCTTCCTCTAGGGAAGCCCTTAAATTGTCCATTTTGTAAATGGCTGTAACTTTAAGACACAAATAAAACGTGTTCTCAAATAAAAGTAAAGTTTTTTTCATCTTGTCAGGAATTTGTGTCCCACATGTCTGTCTCCTATTACACTGGCCACATGCCACTGTCTAAAGCGTGACTCTAGTCTGTAGGAAATAAATGTCAACAGGTGTCTTAGGCCACCTGTTCTGGCGCCTGTGGATTTATTGAGTTGGTTAATACAAAAGGACTAGGACGACAGCGCAGCCACCTGGGAGGTCGGGGCCCGGTCCCTCTCATCTCCTCCTATGACCTGTGCTCTCAACAGTGTCTCTTTGAGCGTCAAGTAACCCTGAGCCCTGAACCTCTCTTCTGTCAATTCACAAACATGTTGAGGGCACAACTGCACTACGCCAATCTGTTGGCTTTGAGACTTTGAGAGCTCTACATATGTTTCAAGAGCACCTAGAAGAAAAAGTCACTGGCCAATGGAAAGGTCTTCTGGATTGCCATCTCAATCAGAATATATAATAAACACCACAATAAATGTAACTAATCTGGCCTTTTTGCTTTTTAGCAAGGCCTGCATGGTTCCAAACGCACCCTAGGTTGTTTCTGACTTGACTAGGCCAGGGATTTATATTTATTTATTTAAATATAAGTGGGGGGGTGTATATATATATATATATATATATATATATATATATATATATATATATATATATAGAAAACCATTATTTATTTCAGCAAGTTGCAAAGGCAATGATTCTCTTTTTCATGTAGTCTAACTACTATACTAACACTAAAAGTTTAAATGGCAGAAATGCATAACAAAATTACAAAACTTTAAAATGAAAATAGAAAATAGACAAATAGAAATTACTTGAAAATATTAATAACTATAATAAAATTGTAATGAAACTAATTAATTTGTGTAATAAGGATGTGATTTCACACATGTTACCACCTTTTTATGATTGAAACCATGTTATATATATATTAAGGCTGCACGATGTGTCGTTTAAGCATCGATATCGCGATGTACGACTCCACAATAGTCACATCGCAGGAAGTGCGAAGTAGGCTGTCTTATTTGATCTGTTAATCATTAACTGTATGGGCCAGCTGCTCCCCGGCCCTTGACGAATGTGATTCACGGATTAATTGCACAGCTTAACCATCATAGAGTGAAAGTTGAGTGTTTTTAAGTCCTGTCAGTTTAACAGGGCAGAGAGAGAGAGAGAGCGCGAGCGAGCGAAAGAGAGAGAGAGAATGAGCGAGAGGGAGAGAGATAGAGAGAGAGTGCGAGAGAGAGCGAGAGCGTGAGAGAGAGAGAGAGAGAGAGAGATTATTAGCCCGGCCGTACACTCACCGTCTTCAAACAACACGAGTGCTGTCTTGCTCTCTCTCCCTCGCGCATATTTATCAATTGACACAATGGTGTCGATGTTTAAATCATTTAAAATGAGAATCTAAGTGTGCTCACCCCATTTTTGTTTGTAAGAAAAAATTAGATTAGATTTCATATCACAATATATATCGCAGAAAAATAAAATATCGCAATGTCATTTTTTCCCAATATCGTGCAGCACTAATGTGTATGTATATATATATATATATATATATATATATATATATATATATATATATACACACACACACACACACACACACACACACACACATATATGCAAGATCATTATTTAAAATAATTTATTATGAGCATTACTGTAGGTGGAAGAGTTAATAATCGTAATAATAATAATAATAACAACAACAACTATTATTATTATTGTTATAGTTATGTTTGGATAATTATATATTTTTAATACAAGAATAACAACACTAGTAATGCTAAATGATTGGCTGTAGTAGTAGTAGCAGAATTAAATACATTAGTGTTAATATTTTTTTTAATAGTAATATTAATATTAGTAATATAAGTAGTATTGTTGTTTGTAGTTATATAAATTGCTGCAAACCTGTTTTCAGTCTATGTGTCTATCCAAACAAAGCATACAAAAGTTAGTGGTGAATGTGTTTTTTTAGTGCTATTCTTAAAGACCATAAATTAATAAAGCTAAAGTTAGAATTGTTTGAATATCAGCTAAACGTATTGATCAAACCAATTATCTTCCTGTCTACACTCTCTTATTATCTGTCTTTCCCCAGGACCTCTGTAGTTCATTCATGCATCTCATCTGCCTAAACTCTCAGAAGTTTCTATGTACTTTAATTCGAAACATGTGCCCAGATGGGTTAATGCCCGCTGATCCTTGCTCGTAAACAAATGAGAGGAAAGCCCCCCACATGCTGAGTAAATCTAATAGAATTGTCATGACAGATGTTAGAGCACTCTTGTATGTCAAAGTGGCGCTAATCTCAAGCTGTAAATCTCACGCACACCCAAGTATCCATGTTTTTGGAAAATCCCAGCAAGGTAACTGGAGAATCTTGTTGAGGTTTTACCCATTAAACTACCAGCAGCTAACCACGAAGACTGCTACGAGGAGGCCATAAGCTCTCAAACTACCTCTCCACTCTCTTGTGTGGTCATAAAGGAGATAAAAGTGGCCAGAAAGGCTTTTATGAGGGTATGCATTGCTCTGCGGTGCCAATCAAACCGGTCTCTAGAGGAACCGGCACGTAAATGTCATTTAAATGTCAGGCCAGCCAATACCCCTGTGGGTCATGGGGGTGCTATTATGGTACACACTGGCTTAGATTTTACAATGGAGCCACATGCAGGTGCGTACACACAAACAGACTCACAGTTGTGGGCATCGTCTTCTCAGATAAAGCTCCAGTGGGGGTTATGTCCTAGAGCAAGGGCAGCCCGAGACGCCCGGCACATCCTTCTGATGATTTAACAAACACCCCGTCTGCTTGTCAGTACTTCTCCACCTTAACCCATAGCCACTATGTTATGTTAACTAGGAATTGATTTTGTTTTCTTCTGCACTACCCCTCTGATCCCAGAGTATAAAGGAGGAAGGACACCATTGCGGTGGCACCGTATTCCCTTGGCTTGTTCCCTCCAAGAGAATCATATGTACTACCGCATGTAGTCTCCACACTGCTGTAATTTATCTCTCCCTTGACTAAGAGAGGATTAGATTCCCACTGAGAGCCGCCCGCTAGAACACTACAATCTATTCCAGCGTATCCCGTGGTTCACTGGAGATGTTTCACTGTGATAATGGATTTTGTGTCCTCTTCCTTATGAACGAGATTATCAGAAATCACGATGACTGATCAACTGGGATCAGGTTAAAGGTGGTTTTCAGGGTCCAGTTTGTGTATTTTAAAGGAGGTGAAGAATTGATAAATGGGATTCTGTTAGTTTAATAAGGATTTCGGCTCTGGTGGCATTATCATTATTATCGTGGCCTAATGGTTAGAGTCAGATTTATAATCCAAAATGTTTTGAGTTCGAGTCTCGGGGTGGCAAGAATTGTTGGTGGGGGGAGTGCATGTACATCAATGAATGGCTGCCCACTGCCCCGGGTGTGTGTTTAAAGTGTGCACTCTCCATGGGTTAAATGCAGAGCATGAACCCCGAGGATGGATCACCATACTTTGCTGTAAGTCACGGAACTTTCAAGTAGTAGGTTTTGTATAATATTTAATGTTTGCAAATGTATTTTTTTACTTGTTTACTTGTGATGCATTTGTTGTTGTTTTGTTTTTTTCTTGTCTAAAATAAATCTAAAAGCAAACTTCAATTCGTAAAAAAAAAAAAAACGGTGGATATACATTTGAGAATAGCTTGTATGTGTTTTTATTTTTATTATTATTATTTTTTACAAAGTTTTGTATCACTGTTGCGTTAATCTTTTTCACTAAATAAACACAAAAGGCAATATTCCTTGTATGTTTCCTGCTTTTTAAAATATATTTATTGTTAAAAGCCTTTTTACAGAAACTTTTATGGATAAATTTGAATTAAATGCTTTTCTCTAATTTATACGTAATTGCATTAATAGCTGGGTAGACGAAAGTTACTTAGTGAACTTAAAATGAATAATGTTTGCTTTGGCCTGTATTTATTATAATATTTTATCGATTATATTAATACAATTGCATACTTTCTTTTATATTTTAGGAAACAACTCTTTGGCGCATTTTCTAAACAAAGAATGTTTAAAATCTGTCCTTGCAGACCAGCACATGTTTTATAAGGTCTAACACTGGCCTGCATGTCCTTGAAGATTATTTCCCATCCTGCAGAGAGCAGCTACAAAGAGTTGCTTGTATTTTTTTTGATAATATCTGTATGCCATAATGTTTATATACCATGAGAATCACCTTTCACCCACATCACCCACTATTTCCGCAAAATGTTGCGCAGTAGCTGCAATTCTGCCAAATGGTCTTTCTCTGCTTGATCTGGCATCGATATCCTTCGAAGCAAGCCATTACATGTTTGAAATGAGTCAGCCAATATGTTTGGGTCTTCATCTTCTAGCTTGAGCAGTGATGAAATGTGTCCCATTGTTGTTTGTATTGTAAATGCATGACAAAGGTGCAGGGTGTGTGAGCTTCTTTCCAAAAAAAGCACAAACATTAGCGTGCTCCAACCGGCCTGTTTAAAACCAACTCTGAATGTTGTTTGGCCACAAGCCTTTAGCCATACTATTGACAACGTTCCTCCTTTTGAATACAGAATGAATTGTTTTGATTCCACGTGTCCACGTGCAAGTGTTTGTAAATTCTTGGAGCCACTTTTGGCAGTTGAGTCATAGTAACAGTGTTTATTTCAGTTTTCCAGAACTGTAGCATTTAATTTAATTTCTTTATTAAAACATATATGTTCTAGGCCCAGATTTATTAAAAATGTCAAATTAGCGCTAGAGCACAATTCCATAAAAGCGCCGATGGGAGGGGAAAATTCTGTGGGTGATTCACTAAAAATGTGCACATTAAAGAACATTTTTGCCTTTTGAGCTGGTTTTGGTATGTTTTGTAAAATATTGACAAAAACATTTGTTGAATATTTGACAATGTTTGTCAATTGGTAGCTTTAGTTATTTTTATTAATGTTACAATGTCTGTTATACACAGAATAGGCCATTATGACATATGTTAGGTGACTTCAGGGCGAAAGTTAGCTTAGTTCCCGTGTGAAGAATCCCCGTTCATAACTAGCTTTACATGGTTTTGCATGACCACAGTTCAGGAACTAATGGCTGCTTTCTTTCTCTCTCTGTTTTTTTCTTTCTACCTCACTTTTCAAGGCTTGCCAAATTTCATCAAATCTCCAGAGGACCAGACGGGGATTTCGGGAGGAGTGGCATCCTTTGTGTGCCAAGCAGCGGGTGAGCCGAAGCCTCGGATCACATGGATGAAGAAAGGAAAGAAAGTTAGCTCCCAGCGCTTTGAGGTGACTAACTGTCTTTCCCTGCCTCTCCTTAGCGTGTCACTGTCTTTCCCATGCCACCTCATCATGATTCCTTTCTTCTTCCCATCATCAGTCGTTTTCGCAACACTCTTGATTTTCTTCATATGCTCACATACTCTTGTGTGTTGAAGCCAGCCACATTACAACCCTTTGTGTTGTCCCTCCGTTCCCTTTGCCCTTTTCTGTTCTCTCTGTGTTATGGTTTGAGCTGAAATCTGAAGCCAATGTACCAAGTGTGCAAATCTTTGGGTGATTTGGGGTCAGTATGGAGCACCATTATTTTTCAACAGGGAACAAAGTTGCTTTAAAAATAAAAAAAATAAATATATTTATTTATAGAGTAAAAATATTTTATTTTGCATGTGTTTTGCATTTAATTTTATTATATGTTACTTATTTGCTTACAAGCAAACAAGAATAAAGGACATAAAAAAAAATCATTTTCAGAGCAAAAATTATATAAATAAATATGGCTAAATGTTTTTTTTTTTTTTTTTGTCTTTCAAAATGGTAAATTTTCTAGTGTGTCTTCAGTGTACAAATACTTCTTTTGGAACTGCCTTGTCAAATATTGTGAAAGTATATTGCGAAAATGTTTTCAGCCATGTTGCCTAGCCCAACAAAACTAAATAGAAATTTTAAAACAAGCCCCAAAACAAATAAAAAAGTAACACAGATAAAATAAATATCTTCATATAAACAAAATAAGGCTTTGTCTGTGCTTTTTGCATTTAAATTTAGGCAGGCAACCACTGCATTTTAACCATGATCGAAACAAAGATGCTGCATACATGTAACAAGCAATTTTTTTTATCTAATTTAGATTGTATAATTCCACAGTTTGAAGCAAAAACAGAATGATTTGACTTGAGTTTTTTTATACTATAAAAAAAAAAATCTGCATGAATCCGATGCAAATTCACTCCCTGCCAGCAGGTGGCACTTAAAGCGTTTCCTTGGTTTCTGCTGTAAACAAAGGAACGCTGCACTTATGAACTTTAATATGCATTATACAAAGGCAAGATTTGAAACAGATTTAAATTGTCATATATTTGAATCGATTTTTCAACCCTATTTAGCCCCATACACACCTTGTTGATATGAAGTCTTCAGCATCATGGCAAGGCCGGTATTTGTGTAAATTGTAAAATAGAATTTCAATTATTTTAAACGCATGAGGAAATAAAGCCCATGCCAATAACAGTTGTCACAGTATCCACCAAGGATAGACATGGCAGTTCTAGGAGAATAACTCAAGACAGTACTTGGCTGAAAGTTCTGAGGGAAGTGATTAAAGACCCACCGCTCTTTGAAGATATACGATCTGTCTGAAGGTTTGTCGTAAATTTAAGACGAGAAGAGAGAAAAATATTTGACAGTGTGTCTTTCTTCTCAGGTGATTGAATTTGATGATGGCTCGGGCTCAGTTCTCCGCATACAGCCGCTGCGTACTCACAGAGATGAGGCCATCTATGAGTGCACAGCCACCAACAGCGTGGGAGAAATCAACACCAGTGCCAAACTTACTGTGCTGGAAGGTAAGTCGCCCATGTTGGCATTTGATGGCCCTTGATTTGACCAGTATTTCATAAATTCCTGCTTTTTTTGCATGACCTTTTGCCTTTATTTGGACCGTATAGTGGAGAATGACAGGAAAAGATGGGGTGGGTGGGAGTGTGGATTTAAACAATATCTGACCAATTTATTTTTATTGACAAATGTATCTATTTTAAAATCCTCAAGCCATAACAAATGCTGAAATTATTAGTTATAAAAATGTTGATTATAAAATAACATTTTTAACATTTTTAATGTTTATATATATATATATATATATATATATATATATATATATATATATATATATATATATATATATATATATATATATATATATATAAAATGTAAGTATTTTAGCATTGAAACGGCTAGTAGATTGTAAAATAAATACATTTGTAAAGGAAAAAAAGCACCAATGTGGATTTTAAGATCTTTCTAAATTGTTAGTCAAAGCAGTTGTACATTGATTTTACATCTACATTGATTTTCTTGACAGATGGTTTCTTTCATGAACATGTGTAAAGTGTCTTGCACCAATAGTGCCATATTAGGTCGTAAACCCCCATTTTAAAAAATAATTCCCTAACCAGTATTTCCATTGCCCCTGGATTGCATGCAAGTCATCAATACATTAATGTGCTGAAAAATAAGAGTGAAGCCAGAGACTGGAACATGAGCATCAAAATTCTGCTACTTTTAAAATGAATATCTTAAAATATCCCCCATAATTCCTTGTGGTAATGACTGACCCACCCCAACACCATGTGTTTGGTATTACACTGTGTAATCCCTTTTAATCTTATTTTTCACCTCCCTGTACGAGCAGACAAAGGCCATTTAGTTGAAATTAGAAGTGTTGAATGAAGAAATCATCTGATGAATGTTGAGTCCTCTGGCCCTGTTCATAGAAGAAGAGAGAGGTGCCATATTGAAGGCAGGCAGTTTGGCTCTTTTAGCAGCTTTCCACAGTGAAGTGGATAAGCTGGACGCCCACAGGATCCTACAGGACAGAATGAACTCTATTTATAGCACATTGTTCATAGCGAGCAATGCATCATTTGTGTCCTACAGCAACGCTGAAAGACCAGCACAAAGGAGAAGTTGAATGATAATGATGTTCTCTAATGACTTACTAAAGGATGTTCTCTGCGGCACATTTGGAGGGTCTTGGGAATCTCTGCCAGAAATGCAATCACCTCATCTTAAGCTCATCGAAATTATATTAGGCTGAAATATAAGACATTCATTTTGATCACTGTTCAACCAAGGCGGAACTGTGGTGCTTACACTGCTTTAAATCCAATAGGTACAGTGTTTCTTTAGCCATTTGGTGCTTTTCCTGTCTCAGTTTTCTTGGAAAAGAGATGGTATATAAATATGATAATGATTCGGTACCAAGGTGTATTTCACATTACACAGTCAGCCAGTCATTATGACAACATAAACACAATTAAATTGACATTTAGCATTAAATTGAGAGAACTACGTAAAGTGATATGAGAGAAGTGAGCACAGTTATGTGGGAAAGCAGTTGTCGCATGATTGACCAATTAGAATAGTATTTCAGAGAGCAAGGAAGTTTTAACATGACGCAACCTTAAGCAGTCTAGTGTTTTTGTGTTGTACGTTTTTTTGAGTTTTGCTTCTTTTGTGTTGTTTTTATTTGTGTATGTGTTTTGCTTTTGTTTTTTTTTGCTTCGGTTTGGTTTAGTTGAATGTTGCGATGTGGAAGAAAAATAAAAAGACTATCTCTCGAACAACAAGCCATTATCTACTTAAGAGAGTTCAACTTCTTAATGTTGAATGACCTGCTTTTACAGACTCGTGTTAATGTGCTAGAACTTGTTTCAGTCACAGGAATCACTCCCACCTGAGGTAAGCTCGTCATACACAGCTTAGGAAAATATTACTCACTGCGTCTGCCTTTCTTATTAGCAACTTGAATCATATTGCTAAACAATTAATGTGAACTTAACATAATTGAACCCCATTTAAACAGATGGCAATTATGAGAGCATTTCTGTTGTGATTACGATTTGTATGGCTGCTCTAGAAGCGTGAACAAGTCCTTTTCTTTAGAGGGCCACTGATGCGTCCTGACACGGCTTCAGGGTTCGTGTGTCGCAACACACTACACGTCGTGAGGAATACCAGCAGGTTTCATTTCAACTTCCAGGCTGCACTTGCACCAAGGTTGTGGGCGTTTAGTTGCTCACAGCTGTTGCCTGTTGAATAAAAATTTGCCATGCCTCTTTGTAATCACATTGTGCGGATGCCAACATGGGCCTCCGTGTGAATTCATAATGACTTCGTCTAGCTTCACCCCATTTATGCTCCTTATTTCTGTGTAGCAGAGAGATTTGAGGTTATCGACACTCAAGGACTGCAGTGAAGACTGAATGCAGAGCAGTTAGTTACATGTACCTTTTGCATAGTTCGGTTTAATCATTTTCATTCCATCCGCTAAAACACCATTTTAATGTTGGGTGCATTCGACCCAGAACTTTTTCTGCCATACCTACAGATGGTTGAAAAAAAAAGTTCTTGTCTCATATTAACGTGATGATGTACATACTTACATGTGTCATCTAGTGAGGAATTAGAAAGACACCCAACGTCCTCTGAATCCACAGGAATGCGTTTAATTCATGGATCAGTGGAATGTTCGTGTACATTGAGGATGTAAATAACCTCTTCAAGAGATCTACAGGTAACTTCGGGAGCTCTTGTCTATCAAAGTGTCTCCAGCCCGATAGTGTAATTGATAATCATAACTTATATTGACAGTGAATGAATATCGAATGAGCAATTTGGAGCAAACTTCAATTATTAACACTTTTAAACCAGTGATCCAGTAGGTAGAGATGGAAGTTGAGAGGAACTTAAAGGTTTTTCGCTCTGATTCAGATTTCACTTAGCGATTCCATTAATAGTTATTTTTGTTATTCTGAGGAAAAAATAATTAAAGTTGGAAAGTTACTGGAAAACCCGTCAAATTGTGCTGACTAGCAGCAGCTTGTTTAGTCTCATGTTTCAAACACCATAACTGTTCAGTTCTTATCAGATCAGATTATATTACATTAAATTCTCTGAAAAACAAAACAGGTTATTACCTGTTCATGTTTATTGCATCCAACAGGTTTTCTGTCTTTATCTCTCCTAAATCTATATACCTTATTTTTGGTTCTGTGTTTTTGTGTTTATTTACCAAATCAGTTTGTGAAGCATGTCCTGTCTTGAACATACTTTATGTGGGGGGAAAATGGTCAAGAAGCGAAGTATTCACTAGCCAGTTCTAATGAAGATTCAGTTCTCAATGCTTCGCAGTTTTACATATTTTTCCACCTAGTCAAGTAAAGGCAAAGACCAATTTGGATTAAGACCAGTATTGCCCAGCATGTTACTGACACCATTTCTCATTGACTGTGCATTTCATTACAGTTTTAGAATTTTTTATGTATTTAGATTTTTTTTTTATCTTGACGTGAAGAACGACTGTTTGGGTAATTTTGCTGAATTAAATTTTTTAGTTTTCCTGGAAGTGCATCTTTTGCGTATCCACCTTCCAAGGAAGCGCTCTCAAGTTGGCTCTGGTCTCCAACTGCTTCCCCGGCTCCAGTCAGCGGTCCGTGTCACAAGTTTAATTTCTCCCACCATCTGCTGGCTTGAAGCCCAGCGCTGTAGATCATGAGCGTTTGACAGTTACAAACTGCGTCTGTCGAGGGCGGCCTCTCCCAAGGACTCGTGCAATATGGCTGGGTGGAATCACTCACCTGGATTCTGTATCGGCATCCCTGCCGCTTTTTCGAGGGCTTTGCAGTTTAACTTCAATTACTGAATTTTGAATAAAGACTAGTTTGCTTTAACCTGCAAGTTGCCTGCGAGTTGCAAGTTGTCCCTCATTTTGTCTAACATCAATAATTAATCCTGATGGAACATGTTTGTAGCTGCCAGATCTCATTGGAGTCACTGTACAGCCAATGCATTTATAACCCTTACACCCTTCCATAAAATCATCTCTTTCCAAAGCAGTCTAGTTTGGAGGAAATGACCTCAGATGTGTGACACAGGCTTTAAATCTTTATGTAGTGGCTATTCTCTGACTGATGTTGCTCTGGTAATTGTGAATAAGTAGCCCTGTGTATCTGACAGCCATGCTCACTAGGCCGCGTAATTGGAGCAGTTCACACTTTGAGTCGTCGTGTGTCCGACAGCCTGGTCAGTGTAGCTTCAGGATGAAATGGGCATTTTCACTTTCAAAAGCTAAATACATGGAATAATGTAGTCCGGCGAACATGAGAAGTAGAAGTGAAGGTAAAAATATGTGAGATTCTGTGTTCAGGTAATAAAATATGAGGCTATGCTGTATAGTGGACATAATTTAGGTTGCAGAAAGCAATTTCCTGACTAATAAACAATAATTTGATTAAAATACCATTTCATTAGGTAATTTCAGTAAATGCCATCATTCCACAAATATATGCCTGGAATGTAATCCATAGCAGAATTAGTCACTATATTATTATATAACAAACTGGCATTTTGCAATGAATTCAGCTTTGCAATCAAAGGAATAAATACTATTTTAAAATGTATTTTAATAGAAAGCCATTACTTTAAACTGTAATAGTATTTCACAATATTGCTGTTTTTATTGTATTTTTGATCAAATAAATGCAGCCTTGTTGAGCATAATGGTGCAAAATATTAAAATTAGCTTACTGGTGCCAAGCAACAACAACAAAAACTTCACTTTAAAATATATTTAATGGCAATAATGTTTTTTTTTCTCTTTTTACTGGTATCTGAGATTATTTGCTAATTAACCAAAACATATTCAAATCAGATCTTTTACTTAAGCCCAATGTATTCAAAACTCTTTTTAAGATGCAACTGGGGTGGGGAAAAAATGTTAAAATGCTAGAGGGACAGGACGTTCCGAGACTGTGAATGTAATACATTCAAGTATCTGTTTTTCAGGTTGTTGGTTTGACAAGATGTGGTAGGACTGGCAGCTATACAGTCTGTTTTATGTTTAGTTTGATTAGCTCAGTGTCAGGGCTCTAGCACAGCCTGAAGTGAAGATGTGTTAATAGAGAGGTTCATGTGTTTGATCTTTGTTGTTCTGTCTAGTAGACTGAAAGAATAAGTAAAGGCTGTCACATACACCGAGCTGAGGGGGCTTCATTTACAGCTGCTGCCATCTTACACTTTTTTCATTTACTTTAAAGTGAACTCTAATAGAAGTAATTCAACTAAAAGGGTGTTTGAATGTGTCTTTGCTGCTTGTGTATCTTTGGATGAGATTTTTTTTTTTTTTTTAAGATGACTTTTA
Source organism: Carassius gibelio (assembly GCF_023724105.1). Lineage (NCBI taxonomy): Eukaryota > Metazoa > Chordata > Actinopteri > Cypriniformes > Cyprinidae > Carassius > Carassius gibelio. The sequence continues at coordinate 12,346,335 of NC_068397.1, read as the reverse complement.
AGATTTTAAATGGTTTCTTAATGATTAATATTCATGTTTTCTAGTCACTAGAGCCCGACCGATATATCGGTTTGCTGATTTTATCTGCCGGTATGAGCCTGTCGCCGATATATCGGTATCGGTGAATATGCCGCCTATATATATATTTGGACTTATACTTAGGTGCGACTTATAGTCCAAAAAATACGGTGGTAGTAATAATTAAACATGTATATGTTCCGCACCAAATTCGTGGGATCCCTTCAGCTCGAGGAACCCCCTCGAACGTTAATTTAGTGTAAATCTAGAGGCCTTCTTTCAAATGAGACCACCACCGCATTGATAAGGGTTCGGGAATAACTGGTGGTTAAATTCGCAGACTGTCGGCAACTGATCTAGCAATCCCTAGGTCATATATCCGACTCAGGCTCAAATTAAGTTTTAGTAACTTAGTAAATTTAGTAACCTATAGTAAAGTTTAGTACTCCAGATTCATAAAATATGTATCTGGAGTAATAAGGTTTTTAGTTACTTTACTGTTGCAAATCTGCAATGCCTGCCTTGAGAGGGATATATTATAAAAAATAAAAAATAAATATATATATATATATATATATATATATATATATATATATATATATATATATATATTATAAAAAATATATATATATATATATATATATATATATATATATATATATATATATATACTATAAATAATACCAGTTTAGCCACCAATATACTGTGCATTTCTAGTAAGCTAAGAAAATGTTATCTGCCAGATATATATATATATATAAAATGTATTATGCATGTATTTATACCGTGTAAAAAAACAAAAAAAAAAACTTTTTGCTGTTAGCAAATATGAGACCACTCTTGCTCTCTATGTCTAGATAAGGCACTCTAACAGATCGCACATCATGTGATTTCCACACGACTGTCATGGCTCAAGGTGACTTGTGCCGTTGTGCTTGAGTGGATGAGCAGATCACCCTTCGGTTATGGTAATGGGTCACACATGTGCTGTTATGTACAAACCAGTGTGCTGTAGCATAAATAACAGCTATGTACCCATGGCAGAGCTGTAGATCATACCGAGACACAAGAAACTGGCGGACACGTAGGAAGGAGGGCGAGACGCAAAAAAACAGAGTGACAGACCCACGCGGATAAAGGAGGGAGAGAGAGACCAACGTCATACCTGCCCAACACTGATTAAGTGCCTGTTGGAGGGAAGTCAGCCTGAATATTCCGGCCAGCAAGAAAAAGTGTATTATTTCAAAGGTCATGGCATGCATTACACCTCTTTCCTCACCACCGACTTAGATAAACACCGTGCCGCTGAAATACTGCAGGCGGGACTCCGCCACTCCTAGGGTGCGGTTCACCTTTACACACGCTGCTTTGTTATTTACTACATGTCTCTGTGAGGTTGCAGATCCACACGCCTAGTTATACTATTTAAAGGTGAGGATGTTTGGGGCAAGTATTGATTATGCTGGGTCTGTTTTCTATCTGCAGTTTGGTCCTTATGAATTCCTAGCAGTGCTCACAATTAAAGTGAAGCAGGAGCTCTGACCTCAGTGAAACCCATTCGGACTACATAATCACTGTTCCAAAAACCAGCCTCTGCCAGCATCATAAATACATCATCATATGGTAGTCAGCGTAAACCAGTCACATAATACATTGTGATCAGATCTTACAAGTACAGTATACTCATTACCTTTACGTTATAGAAATACATAAATAATTCAGTTGATGATCTTAAAAATAAAAATAGAAGTTTGGGATTGGTAAGATTATTTATTTTATTTTATTTTTTTTACATAAAGAGAAACATAAGAGAAAAAAATCTCTTATGTTCCTCAAGGCTGCATGTATATTTGATCAGAAATAATTTTATGGATTTATTTGATCAAAACATTATTATTTTGAAGTAGTTTTACAATTTAAAATTCCCCTCTTCACTTAAAAAAAAAATAAGTTATATATTTATATATTTGAAAATGTAATTTATTTCAGTCATAGCAAAGCTGAATAGTCAGCAGCCATTATTCCAATCTTTAATGTCACATGATCCTACAAAAATAATTTTAATATGCTGATGTGCCGCTCAACAAACAATGTTTAAAACAGTTCTGTGTCTTGATGAATGGAAAGTAAGTATTTATTTTTCTTAAAATGTATTTTTGACTAATTGAATGCATCCTTAAAATTGTTAATTTATTGAAAATGAATGAATGAAACTTATTGGCCTCTAACTTTGAATATAGTATGCCTATAATTATCACACTAATATATATATATATATATATATATATATATATACACACACACACACACACACACACACACACACACACACACACACACACACATATATATATATAACAAGTATACATTACATGTATGTTCATCCATAGGTGTGCTTATAAAGGTTATGTTTTGTGATAATTAGGTAATCAACTACTTGTTCTTTTCTAAACAACTGATTGTTTTGTCTGCCTGGCTTAATTTTAAAAGCACTCAGTCTTGTCTCCAAAAATGCAATCCAAAAATGCAAATATAATAGCATGTAAAAGTTATCTCATACATCAGCCTGCAGGCAATGCAGCGTTCTGCTGTCTGATATCAGACTGTCACGGATATCACCTAACACTGATGTCATCTTGCATGAATGAATGCTGTTTTGTTCGGATACTGTGCCTGTCGCCTTTCACTTGCAATTGCTCTGATTCTCTAGAATTGAGTTATTTGTAATTTGTAAGGCTATATTGTCAGAGTATGATCTAATTTGAAGGTAAAGCATGGAATTTTTTCGATGTTGAAGTACTTTTTATCCCAGTTTAATATGCACAGACAACTGCAGAATAAGTAAGCCACTTGTAGGTTGATTTTCATTTTTGCTTACATTTTTAGTGGACAACGTATCTAATTTGCTGTATTTAAGTATTCACTGATGTGCCAATGAAGCTGATTTTTGGCAAGCTGGATAATGTAAAAAGCTGTTTTTTTTTATTTTTTCTCAAGAAGGACAAACCTGGACTTGAAATGCTCTCTGGAAATTAAGATATGTAGTAAAATGGATGGTGTTCTGTTGTCATATATCATTACAGAAACCCTTCTGCTCCCTCCATCAAAAGAGATGTCACCCTTAATTGCTGTCATCCATCACTCTCATACACACTCTCTGGAAATTACAAGGACATTTTGTTTCTCAAGAACTGTAAAGACTTTTACAGAAATACTACATAGTTTTTAAACAAAATATTAGTTCAGAAGTTGCCTTACCGGAGTAGAGTTTCAGTGCAGAGAATGTGTTTGTGGACCTTTGTTTTTCTGTAACAATTGAGACCTTCACATGCTTTAAAAAATAGTTCACACAAAAATGAAAATGTCTTGTCTGTATGACATTCTTTCTTCTGTAAAGTGCAATTTGAAGAATTTTGAAGAAAGTTGATGCTTTGAAAAGGTACCATTGTAATAGTGGTCATTATATGCTAGATTTCCAGCCTTTTGAAGCCTACCTTAGCTTTGTGTAACAATGTAAATGGCAACTCAACTTTACTTGCTTGTCAGACAAGTGCAATTGAGCTTTTATTTGCCATATTTGATGTGAATTGATACATTTTTATGTGTAAATAAAAGCCTAACATTTAAATCTGTTGTTCATCATATATAGTGTGACTGGTTCTCTTCTGAAGACTTTGATTAAACCGGATTTAAAAGCTCTTTATGAACCCTTTGAAGCATCAAGCTAGTTTTGTTTTTATGGATGTTCAATTGAGGGGAACTATTCCTGTAAAGGAATATGTCTTTGACAATGTCTTTAAAAAAAAAAATAGTCATAAAAAAAAGTAATTTAAAGAAGAAAAAAATAGTTATTGGTTAGAGAGTATGACTCTTAACCGTAAGGTTGTGGGTTCAAGTCCCCGGGTGCTGCAGCATAAAATGGCTGCCCACTGCTCCAGGTGTGTGTTCACAGTGTGTGTGTTCACTGCTGTGTGTGTGCACTTTGGATGGGAGATCGAATTCTGAGTATGGGTCACCATACTTGACTGTATGTCACATCACTTTTTATGCTTTTTTGTGTTCTTCAGAAGAAAGAAGTTAATGCAGGTTTGGATCAACATTAGAGTGAAAATAAATATATTTTTATTATCTTTTTTGATTTATTATTATTTTAGGGTGAACTATATCCCTGTAGCATGGAAATTACAGCAGACTCATGAGATTGGATATAAGCATGCGTGATCCGTCTCTGAAGAACGGCTTGTTCTTGTTGCGAGTGCCCCACGGTGCTTCATCACTGTTTGAGCATCCTCTTCTGCAGCGACGTGTTTGTGCAGGGTGAGAATAACTCTGGCTGACGTGGACGGGGACAGCACTCGGGCTGTTTCACAGTGGGGTCTGAGGACAGAGACTTGTCTCTTCAGCGGGGTTCTGATTAGACCCATCACCCTGCATGCCATGCTCTATTCTCCCTGGTAATTGGAGCTAGCAGGAGGTTGGCATGTACCCCTTGTGTCCTCCATTTCCCTCTTTATCCTCCCATGGTGACCCCCACCTCCCCACACGACTTCTCATGTCGGATCCAATGTAATGCGTGTTATGTCCCTCATTGCTCTGACCCACCATTGAGGACATGAAGCCTATGCATGTCTCAACCACCTTTACGGCAGCCTTGTTGTTCACATTAGCTGGGTTCACCGTTCCCTTTCTTCTGCCTTTAGGACATTTTGTCCTACTTACTCCCGAGCACCTGAAACGCCATTGTTATTCTCTTGGCAACTGCAATGCTTTGTTTTCGTAATGATGCAGAGTTAGTTTTTCTCCATTCTTTGCCCTTCTTTGGCTTCATTCAACACTCAACTTTTGTAAATATCAGATAGTTATCGCCTACTTTCGAGCCTCTGTGTTTCACCTTTATCAGATTGCGTATAGCATTGAATAGAAGTCTCAACTCGTAATTTACTGTTTCATAGAGAACAATGTTCCTTCTGTTTCCACAAAACTGATTACAGATGGATTTGTGGTATGCTACTCTGTTAGCTCCCTTTTGTGGTCACATGCATCGATAAAGCTGGGCTGCTTCTGGACTGGCTCCACAGCCAAGGAGATAATACAATAGATTGCCATCTGCGGGAGCCTGCATGGTCTTATCACTCTAGTAAGGTCTCATTAAATACACGCTTAGGGTCTCTGGACGACAACAGTAGATTTCCAGTTCAGGAAGGAAATTTGATTGGTTACGATCAAGGATACTAGTGTTAAAGTGGCACCTGTTAATGGAGGTTGTCACAAAGTCCTAACTATAAGCTTTAAAATGTCCTGAAGGACCTAGCTAATGCGAGCTAATATATATATTTTTTATGTTATGGCCAAAAAAAAAAATAATAATAATTGCTAAGTGCAAAAATGCTAAAAACGTAATTTTACAGTAATGTACAATATGAAAAAGGGGATTTATTTTGGGATTACTGAATATTAGGTTTAACAGTATTTTTATTTATTTTTTCGTATTTTTTTATATTAACTTTGTGTATAAAGAAGCGTGAGCTATTACATATCTAATATCTACCGATACCGATAAATTTAAGTATGGTACTGATATAATAGTGAAAATAGAATTTTCCATTTAAGCTTGGAAAGAAAAAGACCTAGGGATTTAATTGCACACCTTAAACTTGTCATACAACTACCATTCAAAAAGTTATGGTTATGCTCACTTATGCTTGCTAAGTCTGCATTTATTTGATAAAAATAAAAAAATAATGCTGTAAAACAATAATATTGTGAAATACTATTACAACTTAAAATAACTGTTTCTATTTTAATGTATTTTATAATGTAGTCAGTAAACCAAAAGTTCATCAATAACGAACGATAAAGCCACACCCAGTGTAAAAGAAGAGCATGATGTGTGAATGTTAGACGATATTTTGGTAGTCATGAAGCTTTGCATCACAGTCGAGCTGCTATCTTTGTTCCTCTTGAAATGCCAGTAGGCTTAACTGCATTTTTAAAGTAACATAATACAAATAAGGTGTTGACGTTGCATAAAAACTTGAGCCTGCACTCTTTGTCTGTAATTGTCAGGATTGCTGCTTCTCATATACCATGACCTCAGCCGTTTGCGTAGCCTTTCAGACAAAGGTAAAATAAAACTCTGCAACACAAGCAGAGAATCTCAGAACATGACATCACTGCCATGAAAGTTCAGTTTCTCTCTATTGACTGCTAGCAGGTATATTTCTGCAAAGCTCTCTCGCCGTTTCTCCTTACAAGATGGCATCCCAATTACCCACCAAACGTATCGCCCCGTCAGAGCCAAACACCTTGTCATAAGTGCTTCGGAGAAACAATGAAACTAGCGTTGGCAGGCTTTTTAAATTCAAGCCGCCATCTGCTGCAGCGCCCACATGTATGATACGGCAGAGACTCGGGACAGAGCGGGACATTTTGTAGACTTTTACCTATTTGTCTTAGTAATGGAGTCCTTGCTCAACTCAGTATAAGCACTCAAGAATTGTATTAAAAACACATTTCTGAGCTTTGAGTCTGTATTTTTTTTATTTATTTTTTTTATCCTCATGCATAGTAAAGAGGTGTAAGTGATAAAAGTGCTTTCAGGGACGGAGAATGGAGCTTTTATTTAGGAAATGCAAAAGCCTAACCATCAGTTTGTTTCCCACTGTGCTTTTCTATTATGGAATAAATCCATTCTTTTCTTTTACTTTTTTTTTTTTTGCTTCACGTACCGTTTGTTTCCTTATTTATTAGAACTCAGTATTCCTGTAAGAAAGTATCTGTCATTATAAACATTACTAACAAGCAAAAAACATTAGTAACATGCTTTTCAAGGTGCAGTCAGCTATTTTGTATTTCCTCATTAAAAAGTTATGAGTAGTGATGACTAGGTAAAAAAGTAGCACAAAGTACATAAGATGAAGACTTTCAGACACATTAGTTGCCTAATAAAAACTGTTTTATTTTACGTCATGGTGGCTACCATGTTGAGTTCACATGACCATCTGAATGCTTCTCATTTGATTTCAGTAACCATCCTGTTATTGGACTCTTTCACTTGTTAAATAAATGAATCATGCTAGGAAGCTAATTTCTGCAGTGGCATCAATAAACAAGAATGTTTTCTATTGCTTCATCCACACCACTAGGTGTCATTATAAAACTTTCACATAAAAAAAAAAAAACCCTGAATGAAAATTATATACACATTTAACAACACGTGTATATATGAAAATATAGAACAAGTATATCTGTTACTTTGCACTTCCAATACACTTGTGAAACTTTTTTCCTCACTTTGTCATTTTTTTGCGAAACTGATATAGAAGTCTGTAAAATCCATCTTCAGACTCAGCTCAGGAGAAACAGCAGAGTTGGTTTTCTTTCAGATGTTCTTGTGTGCTCTGTTTCTTCTCTTGCATGCTGACTGTGTGACACTTGGTAGGAATTATTTGTGTGTTTTTCCTCAAGAAAATGTATTCAATTGTTTATTCAGAAGCCGCTCAGAGAAAAGGATCGGCATAGTGATACAACCCACACTCCTACAGGTAGTTGACCTCTACTGAGCACACCGAGGTAGGAATGTACGCCTCAATACATGACAGCGCACCCTCCCAGTGGTTCCTGAAGGTCACATTTTGTATAAAAAAAAAAAAAAACAATCTTGCTGCTTTTGCTTCTTAATGAGGCATAACTTGAACAGGCTTATATTCCAAGTTACCTTGTACTGCAAAGTTCCCTCCAGCGTGGATTCTGCTCAACATTTTCCGCCTCCTAAATTATTCCTTTTCCGATGTTTTCATAAGAGAGTTAGCGATTCGTGAAATAACCCTTTTGAGATTTGCCCACTGTGTTATAGATGCGTCTGATTTACATTGTCCTGGAAGACTAGTCTCGAATTTGAAGGCATAGTCTTTTGTGAGAGCTTTTCAATTCAGCTATTTGAGAAGCATTGCTTGATGCTTTAAGGATCAATACACCAATGATTTAATGTTTAACGCACCAGAATAAGAAGACAAGATAAATCGCAGTTGTCTGCAGTGCCCTGGAGACTTTAGAAGCAGTGGAATGTTTGTCATGTGCAGAGGATTGTCTCAAACTGAATAATTCAGCCTTGCCCTTTGGCTTACCTTGGCATCAAAGAGAGAGTGTTGTTGCCGTAATGTTGTTGCTGTTGCGAATGTGAATATTGAGCATGCTGGGCTTTCATCCAAACATTTGTGTGAATGTTTGAGAAGAAAAAAATATTTGTTTAATAAGTGCCACAGTCATAGAACTGCTCATGTTTTCATGTGCTTGGAAACCATATGTTTACAGCCTTTCCTCCTTGCTTATCCTGATTCCGATATAATTACTGTTCATTTTCATATTTTTCATATAATTTGTGTTAATTACGCAAATGCTTGATACTTGGAGATATCTGCTCTGTTACTCCCTTGTGTAGAAAGGCGTCACAGTCTGTATCATAGTGGAAACAGTCTTTTCCAAACCATTGAAGGACAAAGCATTATTTACCAACTACATTTGCATTTCCAGAAAAAAAAAATGCTAAATAAATAAATAAAATAAAACAGCAGTGTTTGCAAGAAAGCGAAAGAAACATGTTAAAGTCTAGGTAAGCAGTTTTAGGCTGTGGTTTTGCATAAATGTAATTCTGCATCAGGGTAGTGGTGCATGTTTTGTTTTTTGGCTTTGGCACCTGAGTATCAACACACCACCATTTTTACAGAGTAGAGATGAAGATATAAGAAACAAAAGAGCAGTCACAATTCAGTGAATAGATGAATGTGAGAAGGAAGACCAGTGGCTAGTGAGAATGCAGTTGTTATAATGAAGTCATAGCTCTTGTTTATATCTTGAACTGGGAACATTATAACAATGCAAGTAAAACCACTATTTTAAAAGCTAAAACTTACAGCACCCTTACATTGTTAAATGTTAAAGTAACGGTACACTAAGGTCCTGTGGATTAGCCTAGCCATGCTTTGATCTTATTAATGCACAGGAGGGTTGAGTGAATTGATTTAGTGCACTAATGAGACTTGTCCCGGATTTGCCTTTGCAGGACAATTACATCTGGCTCACATCTCTAACCCCTGATTTGTAGCAATCAGATTTCTTCAAGATCATTATCCTTTTTTTTTTTTTTTTTTTTATAATTCCCTTTTTTGGCTCCTAGCTTGACATGTTTTGTTTTTGTTTTTCTGCAGAAAACCAGATTCCTCATGGCTTCCCCACCATAGACATGGGCCCTCAGCTGAAAGTGGTTGAGCGAACAAGAACAACCACGATGCTCTGTGCCGCCAGTGGGAACCCTGACCCAGAGATCACTTGGTTCAAGGACTTCCTGCCTGTAGACATCAACGGCAATGGGCGAATCAAACAGCTTCGGTCAGGTAAGGATGTCACACTTTCTAAGCCTTACAAGCACAGTAGGTACAACTAATGTACTAAACTTATATAGTCACGAATAGACATAGTTCTGTTTGCACTTACCACTTGTTTTCCATTAATCTTTTACTACAGTTTAATGAATGCCTATGCAATATTCCAACATAATAAAAACTGGAACGTCAATTGTTTTTATGCAATGTGAGGTCATTGGTCTGCCAATTTGTCTTTGCTTGCAATGGAAGGAGAAATGTTTTGACTTGGCCATCACATCAAATGAGTCTTAAGCCACGTGCAAATGGTCTGGGTAATAGTAGGCACCCTTACGGGAATGTGAGAATGCCGCGGAGAGGATCAACCACTCTATTTACATTGTAGACCTTCCTAATGGATAGACCACTCAGGTCTGACCTAGGATCAGACGGATGAACAGGACTTTGCCCAGGCTGGATTAATGGCTCCTGACTGACTCAGAGTTTATCCCTCTCCACTAAATCCACTTCATTTAGAGGGCAAGTCCACAGCAGAGCTCATTCTCTAGTTTCTAGCATCATCGTATAAGTACACAGTTGAAACTTTGAATCCAGAATCCCTTCACCTCACTTATTTCGTGGAGCTTCTTAGGTATACATAAAGTAGGGCTGTCAAAATGGCTGAAAAACTAAATTAGAATTTTGTACTTTAATATTATTTCAGTTAGGGTGAAGAAAAGCTTTTGGCTTCTCTCCCGAGGCCACAAGAGGGCACATAGAGCAAAATATTACTAATGCACGTTTATTCTAAGCATAAGAAAACATGACTGTGAAAAAAGTGCATAATGTTTGAAATAATGTTTATAAACCAATTATAATAAATTAAGTTGCTTAAACAACTGTAAACATAACAGCATCATTTATGCTTGTATAGTTTAATGGAAAAGGCGGAAAGCCAATCACACACACATCTACCACAAAGTCTTGAGATATGTTTTAAAAAAGTTAAACTTACATTCATTTTACATGGCTTTCTAAACATGCGGCTCTATTGTGCAAGATGCAAGAACAAGAGTAATAGAAGATGTCCCTATAGAAAATACTTGAAATATGCGTTGCAATGTTTAATTATTATTATTATTATTTTTTTTTGACAGCCCTAACATGAAGTCAAAAGATCAAAATGTACCGCTTCACTTAAGATTTCCTCAAAGATTTTATCTCTGGACGGCATGAGGCGCAAAGCTTTATGGCCCTTTTAGGACACTCGTAAAATAAAATTATGATAAAAAGTTAGTCTTATCTGGCTTATCTGCCATTTTAGTCTTTAGGAGAATAGAGAATTACATGTTTGCTGTTTCACTTGCGATAGATAAGCATTTTCTGATAGTGGCGTTGGGAATGGCGACGTAACCTTACCTTGTGATTTGACCGATAGGTTAAGCCAACATGAAATGGACTCATGCATGATTCATAGTTTTTTTTTTTTCATCTGACTTCACATAGTATAATAGCAATAGCAGTTGATTAACCAGTCTAAAAAATTATGAAATTACTTTACCTGCTAAGGATTGGCCAAACTTTCATTACTAGAGCCGCCATATCGCACTTACAGTTTCTTCATAACATTATGAGAGAACCATCTTAGGTATTATACAGTATTTGCCAATAGCCAAAAAGCAATTCACATATTGTTTTAGGCTGCTATTGTAATTAACAAGATTTTCGTTTTATAGAAGCTAATGCTAATGGTTAACGCAAATAATTAAATAACAAGTAATCGAAAACCATTTATCATTCTAATACATATTGCTCAACTTTTTTTTTTTTCTTGGATTTTGATTCTTTTTTCAAATATGTCAAATTATGGAAGTAAAACGAGTCAAGTTTTATGTTGACTTTAATTAGCATGCTAGCTGTTGAAAACTTATCGCTTAGCTTGCCATGGTCTGTACTTTTCTGAACAATGCTGTGAACAAAAATAACCTGAGTACACATTGTTTCACTAAGCTCTGCAAATTTTCCTTAAAGCATCAAGTTTGGCAGACTATCTCAGAATCGTAGCACAGAGAAAGTTTGCCCTCGGATCTTTTTTCCGAGCTAATTCCATTGCACCAGACAGCCAACATTCAACTAATCCTCGGAGAGCAGTAGTCTGGCTCAACTTGATTCCTCTCTGTTTAATTAAGCTTACTTTCATTTGATTCCCTTCCTTTTGTTTTCCTTATCTCTCTTTGTCTATCTCTGTTGTCTACTAACACTTCTCTTCAATCTTGTTTGCATTCAATTTACTTCACCTAGGGGGTTCGCCAATACGAGGTAAGACAGCTGAAATGTGTCTCACGAAACGTCTCCTCCATTACCTGTCTCATCACCACCGCTGTCATTTCCTGTTTGTTCAGTATATACACAACCTTTGTCCCAGCATTCAACCGGTCTCTGTTCTGATGTCTATATCTGGGGAAAACAGTACAACAGAAATACACTATTGTTCATAAGTTTAGGGTCAGCAAGATTGTATAATATTTTGTTTTCTTCATTCAGCAAGAATGAATTGAATTGAGTTTTCTCTTCAATATCAAAGAATCTTAAAAACACATATCACAAGAGGCATGAGACTTTTGAGCACTATTGTATAAATTAATAAAAAGAAAAAAAGATATTTTGAGATTTTTCACTTTTTCAGGTATTATAGGAATAATTATTTAAAATTCTGTGATCATTTACACACCCTTATGTTGTTCCAAACCTGTGGAACACAAAATTAGATATTTAGAAGAATGTCTTGGTTGCTGTTTTACAAGCAGTAAAAAAAATCTTCTTTTGTGTCCCACAGAAGATAATTGGAATTGGCATTTTGGAATTGCATGAGGGAGAGTAAATAACAAAAGAATTTTGAACTCTTTGATGAGGTGAAAAAAATAAAATAATTGATTCTTGTTAGTTACTGTGACATGCATTTGTTGTGGATATTTTCTGAGACCCGAGGCTTATTAAAATTATGCTGTGAGTTTGGGTTTCAAGCTGAAGGCCGTCTTTAGAGTCTCCAGAGTGTGTCTTTTACATTCCAGTTGGGCTGTGATGAAATTGAAATGATTAAATTTGCATACTACTTATGCTAAAATGAGTATGTATGGGAAATGAGGGCACTGCCCTGATTGTTAAGATGGAGCATTCGATCAATCACACAGTCACTCTCAGTTCTGAATGAAACATGGATTTTAGAAACACAATTGCTAGAGGCGAGTGCTTGACAAAACCTACATTACCCTACTTCAGTAGCACGGTTAGCAATCTCAGTGGTCTGAGGACCCCTGGAGTTTGACTGTAAAATGAAGTCGAAAAAGTATATTGCACATAACAAAGGGCTGTTTGTTACCACTGACTGTTGGAGCACGCCAATTCACTTCAGGTTTATGAATCAGGAAGTCTGTCTGGCCTGCTAGGGGGGGAAAAGCTGACACTGCATTATGTTCCCAAGCTTTTACTCGCTGAATTCTCAGTGTCCGTGGGAGTGATGTTAAAGCAGGTCTTTGTTCAGTTCATCTCCCCGAACTCATGTTGTTTTGTGTCTGTTTATCTGTGAGGAATATGTGTCATCTTCATACAGTTGTATGTCTTCATCAAGACACACAGTTTGTCCAACAGTGTGTGTGTGTGTGTATTTGAAAATGCATGAAGTGGCATACTTCATCTCTGGTTGGGAGCATTAAAGGGATAGTTAACCCCCAAAAATATATAATGTCATCATTTACTCAAACATATATGATTTTCTTACATCACAAAAGATATTTTGAAGACTGCTTCAACTGTCCAAAACAATATTGATTGTATGGACAAAAATATCTTCTTTTGTGTTTTGCAGAAGAAATAATGTCATACAGATTGAGAACATGGAGTGAACTGTCCCTTTGATGTATCATGTCACATCGAACACTTCAAAGATGTTAAATGCTTGCTTTAAAATAAATCAAAGAATATGTAATGAAATTAAAATTCAATTATGAATCAAAGTGGTGATTTTTCACATTCTTCATTCAGTTTCGATGGAATTTTGTATTATTCTTTTTTTTCTTTATTGTAGTCCTTTTAGTTTACAATATGGCACCATCAGTCAGATGTTGTCAGGACTGAGGGGCGATGGCAATCAGCACTGAGCAATCTCCGAATTGATTAGTAATTTGCTGCTTGTCAGGGTAGGAAACACCACCAATCCGTTTTCCCTTGAACTCCGAGATCGGGGAAGGTTAGTGGTGCATGTTATTTCTTCCCTGCAGCACTTGGGATGCTGGGAAGTAGTCAGGGGTAAACTGCAGGTGATAACCTATGCTATGGTGGTACACCACTGCCAGGGGTAAATATGTGTGCTTTTGCTAGATTAAGCAAACATTTAAGTCAAAGTGAACACCATATCTGTGGTTAGGACACCCGGATTGATTTTTCGTTTGATGTTTCTGCCTTTTTCAAAGTGGGTATGTCTAAAGTGTCCACTGCATTTAATGTTGTCCAAGATTATAGTGATTTGACTCCGTTTGTAAGGTGAAAATATATATTCAGTAAATCAATAAATACAAAACTGATTAAATTTTGTTTTAATGTTTTTGAAAGATGTCTTATATGCTCTCCAAGGCTGCATATATCTGATCAAAAATACTATAATAACAGTAATAGTATTACAATATAAAATAACTGTTTTCTATTTTAATGTAATTTAAAATATAGAGTCTTTACTGTCATATGATCATTCAGAAATAATCTCAATCTGTTTTGTGCTTAATTAATATCACTTATTACTGGTGATCAATTATTAATAATGGTTCTTATCATTGATGTTGATTCTTTAAATTAAAAGTTCAGTAGAACTACATTTATTTGAAATGCAATCTGTTGTAACATTGTAAATGCCGGTACTGTCACTTTTGATCGAATCATCATTATTTTTAAAATCATTCTTACCCCAAATTTGAATGGTAGTGCATAACGAGACATTTAAATAGTGTAAAATTTGATATTTCTTAGTTGCTGTTTTATTAAATGTATGTATGTGGTTCTTGTTTTACAGTACTGATACATATTTCTTGAGCAGCTATCTGAAGGGTCATAGGAGACACTAGACTGAAGTTATGGCTGCTGAAAATTCCTCTTTGCCAACACAGAAATAAACTACATTCTAAAATATATGAAATAGAAAGCAGTACTTTTAAATTATAATGATAGTTCACAATAGTACTGTTTTGCTGTACTTTTCATCAAATAAATGCAGCCTTGTAAACATAAGAGACTTCTTGGAAAAAACATTAAAACATTATTCCAAACACAAGGACAAACAGTGTATGTGTTAAAATAACTAATCAAACATTTTTCGGTAACACTTTAGAATAAGGTTCCATTAGTTAATGTTAGTTAACTACTTTCATTAACATGAACTAAGCAAGAACAATCCTTCTACAGCATTTATAAATCTTAGTTCATGTTAATTTCAACATTTACTAATGCATTATTTAAATCAAAAGTTGTGCTTGTTAACATTAGTTAATGCACTGTGAATTACCATGAACTAACAATGAATAACTGTATTTTCATTAACTAACATTAATGAAGATGAATAAATACAATAATAAATGTATTATTCATTGTTTGTTCATGTTAATTAATACATTAACTAACATTAACTAATGGAACCTTATTCTAAAGTGTTACCCATTTTTCTAATTTGACCTTATGAAGGACATTTTTTTATCTATAGCATCCAGAACAGGCTGCGTAGTTTTGTACAGTATTTAAGTTTTGTTCTTTTCGGTGTGTATAAATATGCCACAGCAGTAAAAAAGTCATGTGCTGTAGCGTAATTGGCTCTGACTCAATGACATAAATATCCCGAAAGCTTTTTCTAATGACAGTGAAAGGCAAATGTGTTGAGCTATAGATTCACTCAACCTGCAAAATCAGCTCTATGCATATGTCTTGGGCAGCATTCTAAGCCAATAAACTATATACACAGTGGAACAGCTCTGACATTTAAACAGGGAGTGTTTACTGATTGTTTGCAGCTAAAGTTTGCGCTTTGGTGGGGAAAGTTGCAACAGGGGATTCATAATCGTGTTCTTAAATCAAAGAGGTGACTTTACCCTTGTTTTTTTCCTCTCTATCTCTCTTCAGGAGCTCTGCAGATTGAAAACAGCGAGGAATCAGACCAGGGCAAGTACGAATGTGTGGCTACGAACAGCGCCGGGACGCGCTACTCGGCCCCTGCCAATCTCTACGTGCGAGGTAAGAGACGTGCTCCAGGTGACGCCCCTATCAAAACAGCTACCTCTACATTGCTTCACACCTTTATTTTGACCATGTTGCAGTTCTGTTTTGACTGTCACGCATGTTGAACTTTGTCTGACATTTCGGAGCCAAGATAAACCAAAATTGTTGTCCAAATCAGGCCGGAAACAAAACACCACCTGCTATGTTTTGAATTCATAGCAACGGAAGCAAAGGTAAACATGCGTATTTCTCGCAGTTGCGAGGGCGACAGTTGTGAGTGCCACAGAGGACACCTGCCGTATTGATATGTGTATCTAAAGATATAATGGTGTTGAGGCATTGTCTGTGAAACAGAACTCTGGGAGTGCTGTTGTTATGAGTGTCAACCCCTTCAGCTCTTTCCATGCAGGTAATAACAGGGAGCTTATGGCAGGCTGCCAGTAAGGCCTCCAGCTAGTGACGTTACGGTGCCACCCTGTAATTGTCACGCAAGAGGTTGAAGACTAAGCCTTCTTATGCTTCCCGTCAAACAAACGGAAGAAAATGTTTCATACAATGGGATTAAACTGCAGACGTCCCTGTACAACTCAATCACGAGATGTTGCTATGAGTGGCATCTTAATAAAAGGGTCAGATTGTATTTTGTGTGTTTTTAGGAACATTATGGTTTGCATTTCAACATTATTTTATGAAAATTAAACACATTTTTCCACTAAGTTCTCATTATGGTAATGCATCCAGATGTTTATTTATTTATTTAATAATTTTTTAAAATAATGTAATCATTCTCAGTGATTTGATATTCATGTCAAGTAATCATTTGTACTTTATTTAAATCAGCTTAAATTATATACACAGTGGAACAAAAATGCAATGTGATATATATATATATATATATATATATATATATATATATATATATATATATATATATATATATATATATATATATATATATTTATATATATATATATAATTTATTTATTAAATATTACCTTATTACCTTGCTGTTTTATTATTTATAAACTACTGCCTGATTCATAATACTTTTTAATTTAAATCTTTCTACTATTTATAATATTTTACAATTTGATGTGTGCCTAATTGTCACGAACTGACGTCACAATTTAAATCCTAATATTTAAATTCCTATATATTTTTTTCCCTTTACAATATATATATATATATATATATATATATATATATATATATATATATATATATATATATATATATATATATATAATGATTTTTTTTTGTTTTCTGGTAAAATATGAGCTGGACATGTTCTTTAAAGGTTCTATGAAATTCATGTACATAGTTCAATTAATATTTATCATTTATTTATTTGTGCACCAGTCTGTATGACCCCACCTTTCACTACAACGAGATTTAGCGTGCACAGCCAAAGTAAGAATAACAAAAACAGGAACTTTTGGAGCTATATCAACAGCTAACTTCCTCACAGCTGACAGGTGCATAATAGGTCGCCTTTATCCATCTGTCCGTCATCTAGGTGTGGGTGCTTGTTTTTTAAAGTGTCTCTATAAAACAGCTAATCATGCTTTCTCTTCAAGGGCGTTCAGCACAGCGTCCTGGTACCATTCCTCAGCCTCCCGTCTCCGCTCATTTATCTGCTCACGCTAGATGAGTTGGGTGTCTAAGACTGCCAGCCTGTCAGTGAATCTATGTATTCAATAGCTGTTTCCTTTTTCCTTGGCCTCAGCACTTTTCTGGGAGCTGTCTAAATTCTCTATGACTGTCTCTTTCGCTCTGTCCGTCTGTCTGACAGAGGACTATATCACCTGGGAGAATCACAGTCATGTATACTGGCTGTATATGTGAATACTCATTTGTCAGCCGCTTATTCCATAGTGAAAAGTTGTCAACCACGGTCTGCTCTCCTTCCTCTGCTCTTGAAACTGACAACAAATCAAACGGAGTGAAGTGGGCGCACACTTCATACCCGCCTGTCTGTTTATTGTATCTTCTGTGTGTGGGGGTCCGTTTACCTTTGTTCAATATTTAAGGAAGATTAATTTTAATATTGCTAATGCCTGTCACTCAGCTCATTTTGTATTGTAGTGTAACACTGGCAGTCCTAACAAGCCTTTAACTGACATCATCATCTTTCATGTGTCAATGTGTGGCAGATTATGGCCCACGGCTCTTTTAGATGATCTCAGTGGCCTTCTCTGCCTCACTGGAGATATGGTTATGTATGCTCACATGCATACAGAGACAGCTGTCAGAAAATGTTCAGTCATTTGTCTGTATAGTATAGCGGTAATGCTAACTCCTCCAACATATGTTAGGACAATTCCAATGAAATATCAGTTATCCTATGCTGGTCCGATTGTTAGACTTTTTTGTGGAAGTCTTTAAAACAAAAAAATAAAAGTTAATTGTGACTTTTTCTTAAACTTTCTTAAAATTGATTGTTTTATTTTTAACTGTGTGGAATATCAGTATTTTTTCCACAAAAGTCTCTGAGGGGAAAAAAAAAAAAACTTACTAGAGGGACGACCACTTTCTATACCCTCCTATAAACTTACCTCCTTAAATTAATATCTGTAATTAAAGGAATAGTTCACCCCAAAACGAAAATGTTGTCCTCATTTACACATCATACTACCCTTGTGTCGTTCCAAACCTGTAGAAGTTTCTTTCTTATGTTTAACACAAAACAAGATATTCTGAAGAATTTAGTTGTTTCAAATAGTTGTTGGTCCCCATTGACTTCCATAGTAGGGAAAGAAATACTATGGAAGTCAACGGGGACCATCAACATCTTCATTTTATGTTCAACATAAGAAAGAAACTCATATGTTCGGAATGACATGAGGGTTAGTAAATGATATAATTTTCTTGTTGGGGTGGACTATCCCTTTCAACTAATGTGACTGTGTTATACTTCCCTATAAACATGCAGTGATGCATTTATTTTACATTTATTTTATAATAGGCTTGTGTTTACCTTGCATTGTAAACCTACAGTATTTATGAGATATGTGGTACAGTATATACAAATCTAAGTTTAAGACAAGTCATGTCACTCGACGGCCATCTTTGAAACACCTCTCGGGCATGAAAGTGCAGCTCCTATCTCTTTGAATGGGCAAACATCAAATTCTCCAAAACTGTTCACTATGCTTACGATTAAATTTCATATTTGAAATCACCAAAGAAATGTGACAACAACTGTGTCATAAATGTTATTAATTTTGCTTTTTTTATTATAGCATTATAAAAAGCTAATTTTTCAGGCTAGATCAGCCAGTGCGCAGTCTTGTGACGCATTGACTTTACAGATCAGCGATTGGCTCTTTTATTCAGAAGGCAGGGCGTCCTGCAATTGAGCATCCATATTGAGCGTTGCATTTTTCCCCATTCAAAACTATATGAGTGACACGTCTTGAGTATTCTATAGTATTTGGTTAAGTCTGAGTGTCCATTGCATTTTTCTAACCGCCATGAAATGATTCACAACTGTGTTTTCATGTTCTCTTGTCTCCCATTTGTCTTTGTCTTTCAATTTCATCTCCATATCACTCGGTCAAACTTGCACCTCATGTCTAAGAACCTCGAGAAGGTTGGTTCTTTTCACTCTTGAAACTGGATCCCTCTTTAATCAGAGACCCTTGTTTATCAGTCCCACTCCCTCTGCTATGCCGCCCCTCACCTGTGTGTTCAGGCTAAATGTGTTGTGTCAGGTTGTTTGCATGATCCTGATACTCCATGACGTAGGGGCTGCTTTCACAGATTACACCAGATCCTGGATTAAAAGGGATAGCAATGTTGTAGCTCTGATCTGTGTAAAACACCCACCTTAAATTTTACAAACAGTACATTTTTATTAATTCACTTATTATTTAATTTAATTTAATTTAAATCCCCTTTTTGACATGTTTAAGTGATAGTTTTCTGTTTAATGTCACAATGCATGTGTGCTAGCAACTCATATTAGCTAACTGACTCCCCTAAATAAATACCATTAACCTGTATCAGTGTGACTGTATTCCATACAGATATTCAGTTTATGCATAATATTATACTATATTTATTTTATAGTAGGCATGCATTTACTTTTCACATAGTAAACCTACAGCATGTATGATATATATTGTAGAATATACACAAATCGTTTTCAGAGTGCTGTGATTTGAGTGTCTCTGTTATAGCTTCCATTGCATGTTTCTAACTGCCATGAAATTATTCACAAATGTCTTTTCATGTTCTCTTGTCTTCCATTTGTCTCTTTCAATTTCATCTTTGTCATATAACCTGCTCGAACTCTCACCTCATATACAGTAGTAATCCCTGGAGGAGGTTGGTTCTTTTCACTCTTAGCCACTTCTAGCAGACCACAAGTTGGATGCTTCTTTAATCATTTTTTTAATCTTTAAAACCATGTTATCTACTGTATCTTTCTCCCTTTACTATAACAACGTTCTTCTAAAAATCAACGATTTATATTATTTGTTAATAATTTAAATTAATTTAACATAATATTTAATTGATTATATATGTTATAAACACACACACACAAACACACACACACACACACACATACAGTATATATATATATATATATATATATATGTGTGTGTGTGTGTGTGTGTGTGTGTGTGTGTGTGTGTAAACTTTTTTGAATGAAGTGTCATGTTTCGATTGTGTGTCTCTGTCTTTATTAAACATTCCATTGCATTTTTCTAACTGCCATGAAATTACTTACAAATGTATTTTCCTGTTCTCTTGTCTCCCATTTGTCTTTGTCTTTCCATTTCATCTCCCTATCACTTGGTCAAACTTGCACCTCATGTCTTAGAACCTCGAGAAGGTTGGTTCTTTTCACTCTTAACCGCTTCTTGCAGACCTCGAACTGGATCCCTCTTTAATCAGAGACCCTTGCTATCAATCACTCCCTCACCAGGCTGAATGTGTTGTGTCGGGTGGTTTGCATGAGCCTGATATTCCATGACATAGGGGTTTCTCTAAAACTAAAAGAGAAAGCAATGTCATTTGGTCTAGAATAGTTAGAATTTGTTAGTTTAAAATATTTTGAAATAATTTAATTAATTGAAATGCATTTTTATTTTTTTTATTTTTTTTATTTAAAACCTTTTTTGTCAGGTACAAGTTCCCGTTTTCGGTTTTATCCCAAATGCATGTATGGTTTTGCTTGTGAATAGAAACTCTTTCAACCAACCTGCTCCCTGTTAGCTGAAGGTTTACATTATAAATATCACCAGTATTTATTTTACATCTGTTGTATTACCCACAGTGAATTCCCCTTCTTGTAATACGTCATTATCATTGTATGTCCATGTCCATAGTCATGGTTTTTCAGTGTCATAGAGTTCCCTGGAAAACAATAAAGTTAATATTTGTATTTCTTAGACATGATATTGCTACTGTAATTTCTTTGCAACAGTGGACTTGAAGTACTTTGAATTTCCCATTGCCTAATTCAAAGAAAAAATTCTCAAGAGTCTATCGTTTTGCCTTTACAGTGCAAACATAATGAGGAGAATAACAAGCTTGGTCATGGTATCTATCTGGAAATAAAATGAGAGAACATAGGCGAGAATCCAATTTTAGGAGGACCTGTGCAGAAACCAATTATTGCCTACGCCATTTCTGCATAGACAGACATGAGGCAGCGGGTCATTAACACAAATTGGAGGAGTCTGTTTAATGTGCTGCTGTTTTATACTCCTATTTTGGGAGAATAGGAGAGGAAAAGTCTCTCCAGCTTGCTCTTCTTGTAAATAGTTCAGCATTTGCATCCCCAGTGATGGCCACCAGCTACGATTCTGAGCCCTGCACAATAGAGAATGAAACGCATCCTAGTATTTGCACTGATAACAGAATACCCTTTAAAAACGTTGATGTTTCTCTCACGCTGATCCTTGTGGATTAGTCCTCGTACACAGTGAGCTTGGCCTCATGCAGTCGAGTCAGTATATGTCAAGGCAGGTTTCAATTCCATTGATAGTTCTCTTCTCTCCTCCCCATCTCTGCACAGTGTCAGCAGGCTCTTTTTTCGTCTCCATGGGAACCTCTTTTAATGTCAGGTTTATCTGCATATCAGAGGCTCACAAAGAGAAGGGCCCAGTGAACAATGCGTCTCCCACAAGGTCTCAGACAGGTTCCCGAATCCAGGCAGGGCCGAGCAACAACAGACCGGGGTTTCAGTGCCACCGGGCGATAAACTGACAGAGAAAACTCCACATCCTGCAATGCCTCAGCGAGGATGATTTTTTTCCCCTCAAATCCACAATTCAATAAAGCCCCCCTTTGGCATGAATTTTAATGTCTCGCTCTGTAAGAAATACCATTACGATGCCTTCTTCACCCTTCCCCCGGCACGTATTGGTTTATCGCCCCCTCTTCTGCACATATGTGTGAGCCGCAGTATTGACTTCCTGCCTCCAGTTGTTAAGCTTCAGGCTTTAACAAATGGAAAAAGTGGCAGCTCGGCCCTTGAAGTGAATTTGTTTGACCTGTCAGCTCAACTATATGGTAGTTTGTTCATGTTAGTGACACAGCCCCTAGTATTCACACTAGAGATGTAGCAATCACAATAGATTTCCCTTTCTTTTTTTCCCCCCAAAACTTATATAAAATACTACCTGTTGAAACTCACCCTGGATGTTCTTCTTTCTGGTAGTTCGACGAGTGCCGCCCCGTTTCTCTATCCCACCTACCAACCACGAGGTGATGCCAGGGGGCAGTGTCAACCTCACCTGTGTGGCAGTAGGTGCCCCCATGCCCTACGTCAAATGGATGGCTGGAGAGGTGGAGCTCACCAAGGACGAGGAAATGCCCGTGGGACGCAATGTCCTGGAGCTCACCAACATCCGTCAGTCGACCAACTACACCTGTGTGGCTATCTCATCTCTCGGTATGATCGAGGCAACTGCGCAAGTTTCTGTCAAAGGTAAGATCCCTGAAAAAGTGTACTGTATAGACCGAGCTATACTTAAGTTCCAATGTTCCTCTCTGTCTCATAATGAAAGTGGTGACATTTGCCAAGTATTGTAACCCATACTCGGAATTGGTGCTCTGCATTTAACCCATCCAAGTGCGCACACACAGCAGTGAGAAATGAACACAATGTGAACACACACCTGGAGCAGTGGGCAGCTATATATCCAGCGCCTGGGGAGCAACTGGGGGTTCAGTGCTTTGCTCAAGGGCACTTCAGCCAAGGGTATTGGGGGAGGAAGAGAGCACTGTTCATTCGTTCCCCCCACCTACAACTCCTGCCAGCATCGAGACTCGAACTTGCAACCTTTAGGTTACAAGTCCAACTCTCTAACCATTAGGCCGCAACTGCCCCTGCCCCCATAGCGCTTTGAGTGTGCAAACTCAAGCATGTGTGTACTATTTACAGTAGTTGATATTTGCTTTTTAGAACTGAAATCATTTGCAAATGCGCTGTTGCCTGCACACAAGGATTTTAATTTAAAATTATGTCACATGGACTGACCTCGAGCAGGAGCA
The DNA here is from genome assembly GCF_023724105.1 of Carassius gibelio. Taxonomy (NCBI): domain Eukaryota; kingdom Metazoa; phylum Chordata; class Actinopteri; order Cypriniformes; family Cyprinidae; genus Carassius; species Carassius gibelio. Next base: position 12,323,194 of record NC_068397.1, on the reverse strand, counting down.
GGATAAGTGTTTTAGAACAGTTATGTGTATTAAGAACATGAATAAGGTCAGTTCTTCAGATTTTTAAAAGGTTTAAAGGTTCTGTAGACAATCTTATTTTACCCAAGACCCTGAACAGGTTGTCAGAGACTAGAAAAATTATTTTCTGCGACCCCAAAGTTCAGATCAGCTGTTTGGTACGTCTGGCAAATACACACAACAACAAAAACATGGACACTTGCTCTGTGTTGACTGAGCTTTAGGGGCTTCCCACATTTTACTGTGGGCTCTGAGAAAATGAAAGACTTGAGATAATTCTGAGCATGTGTTTACCCAGACCAGATGTCTGGAGCTGTATCAGTGTGGCTGGTCCCACCAGACAACGCCGAGCCCTGCCAGATTTCGTTCCCCGTCATCATGGCTGCCTCTATTGATTGCACTTTGCACTTCACCAATCAATATGGACTCAGAGAATGTCACTGACATTCATCTGGAGTCCAGCCACAAATCTTAAAGACACAATGACGAAGGCGGCACGGCCTTTCTTCTTTCTCATTTTGTCTTACATTGCCTTTCTTTCTCTATTTTAGGAGTGCACTGTGTAGGCAGCTTAGCCTACATATGCTGTCATCTGTTTCATTTGCTTTCTTATTGTTTGCTCCTCAGCACTCCCAAAGCCTCCTACGTCTCTAATTGTGACGGAAACCACAGCTACCAGTGTTACACTGACATGGGATTCTGGAAACCCTGAACCTGTGTCTTACTACATTATCCAGTACAGAGCCAAGTCCTCTGACACCAGCTTCCAGGAAGTGGATGGTGTTGCCACCACACGTTATAGCATCGGCGGTCTCAGCCCTTATTCCGAGTATGAGTTCCGTGTCATGGCGGTCAACAACATTGGCCGTGGGCCACCCAGCGACCCAGTTGAAACAAGGACGGGTGAGCAGGCACCTTCCTCCCCACCATTGCATGTCCAGGCACGTATGCTGAGTGCCAGCACCATGTTGGTGCAGTGGGAACCGCCGGAGGAACCTAATGGTCAGATTAGAGGCTATCGCATCTACTTCACATCTGACCTGGATGCACCTCTCAGCGCCTGGCAGAAACACAACACAGATGACAGCCGTCTCACAACCATCTCGAGCCTGACCCCCGACATCACCTACAGCCTACGTGTATTGGGCTTTACATCTGTAGGGGATGGACCCCCATCTGATGTGTTGCAAGTCAAGACACAGCAAGGAGGTAATGTTTGGGATTAATGAATAATACGTCAATGCTTTTACACAGAGCTAAGTAATAAATATATTTTTCTGCTGATTGGTCATGATGTCATATACAATAACATCACAGGATCAGTGTAGTCTGATTCTTTAACAAAGGATTCATATGAACTGGTTATTTTGAGTGAATCAAAAACTTTTATTAATAGCCAGGTTCTTTTTTTGTGAATTCAATCATACATAATAACCAATATAGTCTGATTCATAAATAAATTCCTTTTTTTAATGGATCATTCAAACTGAATCAGTCAAAGGGGCTGATAAATCGACATTGTTATCATTAATATCATTACTCGTTGTGGAATATATTAAAATATTACAGGTGTGGTTCATATTTTTGTAATCTACCAAATTTGAAAGTTATTTGTATAATTTACAGCAAAAGCTTGGAGAGAATTTTTAGAAGCAAAATTGACATTGTGTCTAAAATGTTCCCAAATGAATCAGAATCATAGTGAAATTTAATTTAATTGGAATCTATTTGAACAGGAAAGGTGTATCAATACCCGGCCCTACTTTTGCATAATGCATTGTCATGCCAGTACCAGAAAAATACTACTTCAGAAGAGTCCTTTGTCACTAACATCTTTTTGTCTGTTGAAATTCAAGTCCCTGCACAGCCTTCCAACTTTGAGGCCGAAGCAGAGCTGGATACACGGATCCAGCTAACTTGGCTGTGGCCAGTCCAGGACCCCATTATCAAATATGAGCTGCAATATTGGGAGGCTGACTCAGAGAACAAGGTATCACGCCAGTGCTTGTTTCTGCCTGATTCATTCAGAATTACAAGCAGACCAGATATTGAACGTGTGCAGCTGTTGCTCTGGGCCATGGATACAAATGAAAGATAGCCAAAATTGACATTTCACAAAATGACTGCAGGCAAAAGTCTGCAGTCAGTTGATAGAATTAGATTGTGCAAAAACAGAATGTACTTATCAGTGCTCAGTGCTTGACAGCATTTCTAACTGATGCCGGAATGGACGGTTTGGATGTGTTTTCTTGATGTCAGTTCAACTACACTGAGATCAGATGTCATATGAACACTCATTGTGATAGCCATCAGTGTGTATCTATGTTAATACAATGCTTCTGCACTTGCTCTATAATTGGCACTTGCTCTATAATCTTAAAATGAATAATGAGTAAAATATATGTAGATTTATTTATATAGCTGATCCTTACAGAGACAAAATAGCATAAATATATAAATATTTCTACAGTAGTAATACTGAAAAATGCATGTTCTGTCAGTTATTTTTGTTTTTGTTTTGTTTAATAATGTAAAATCATACTTTGTGAAGACATACTAATATGTAAGTTATTGTTTACTCAAAATCTCCGTCTTCTCATGATTGAATCTGATTGAGTTTAAGCAGACTAAATGATTGGAGAAGTACAATGTACATCACCAGTTATTTCACTAGAAGATTGAGTTATATTAATAAAAAATTACAAGATTTTCATGTCATTTTGACTTTAGAATAAACACGTCTATAAGGTCAAGTAAAGACATGGTTATAGAGATTTTGGTGTTTTCTCTTCAGATCCATGTGACCTTTGAACCTGCCGGCTCGTACGCTGTTGAAGGTCTAAAGCCAGACACTCTGTATAAATTCTCCTTGGCAGCCCGCTCTGAAATGGGGCTAGGGGTCTTCACTCAACCCATCGAGGCCAGGACCGCCCAGTCCAGTAAGTGCCCTATTTTTTTGTCTTTATCATGTCAACTAACCAAAACTTGTCCCTATGGACAAACCAGAGGACCGCTTTTACCTTCCTTTCTCAAGCTATTGTCTACCGTCTCCACCATTAATTCTCTCACACCTCTAAGCCAGAGAATACCTTTATACAGTTCATTGACAAGGGCAAAAGGTACGTTTGGTGTCTGCTTGTGCCTCATTATTATTTTGGTTTATAGGCTGTCCGTGTAATTTGTAATTGCTGCAATGTTAAAAGCCAGAGGAGTGAAGCCTACTCAAGAAAAAGGAGCTGAAGCACTACACTTGTGCTAAATTTAATGCTCTGCTTGCATATAGCCCATCCCAATCATATCAAAAGATATTCAGCGTTCAGAGAATATATAACAACATTTACAGTCATCTCACGGTATCTGAGTACTTCCTTTCCCCCTGAGTCTCTCACAGCCTCATGTTCTCCTAGAGACCTGTCTATCACCTCCTCCAGGACTCAAAAAGACCCTTTGATCTCTGAGTTTTGTGTCAGGACCCCCTGAAAAAATAACACCTTACAATCTGCCAACATGTTCAGCTATGGCTGCAGTATTTTTGTCACCTACTGCAGCATCAGGCGTTTGTAGCGGCTCTCCCACAGTTGTCAGATTAAGGACCGCCTGATGAGAGATGCCTCGTGCTCAATCCCACCGTGGGCGCCAAGAACGGCGCGATGTCACCAAACTGCTCTGGTTGTTAACAAAGGAATGCAAGCATGTTAAAATCCCAGTGTATATTCTTCTTGTACTTCTTATTCCTCTCCGTCATCTCTCTTTTCTTCCTTAGTTAATTATTGTTACTTTTTTATTGTGCATTTATGTTTATCATATAGCGCTGCATGAACAAATGCCATTTAGCTTTTTTGATCATTGTAAATTGTTGTTGTGCTGTTGTCGTAATGTTTTATGCCTCTGGACTGAGTTGTGTTGTGCAGGAACATTTGATTAGATAGCTCACCTGATCTTAATCAGTCACAGACTTAATCAAATATGCCTTGCTGCTGCTGTGCTTATCTCAGCCTCTCAGAAGTGGCACCAAGCCTGCCAAAAGAAGCTAGCAGCACACTTTAGCGTAGACAGGATGGTGGAGTACGCTCTCGGACGCGTCAGCTGCCACACTCACTGACACTTGGCTCTCTGACAAACAGGGGGCTGTTGTCTCGCAGCCAGTAGGCTGACTGAGAATGTGTGAACGCCTGTTAAAACATAAACCGATGGTCTTTCCCCTGCTTGTCAACACCCAAACAGACAAAGGCAGTAAACGGTTGTGACTTGCTGATCGCTGTGACCAGGGTGAGAAATAAACACACAGCACCAGCTAAATGAGGATACTTTTTAGTAATGGCAGGTCATTTAAATCAGTCTTCGATTGTATAGTAACAACAACACACTATCTTAGCTGTTAAAAAGACTTCCATTTAAAAGTCTGGGGTGGGTATAATTATTTTGGGGGGAAAAGCCTTCAAGAAGCTTGATTTAAACTGAAATAGCTTCTAAGCTATGAAATCAGTTTAGAATTTTAATTTGAAATTGGACAAAAATACAACACAACGTCGTTCTCTATTGTTTTGCCAACCTCTCAGTCCAGAAGCTAGCTTGCTTTAAGTTGTTTCATTTTGCTTGATGCCCTCCCCTTGCCTTGCCCCCACCTGCAGCCCCCTCGGCCCCCCCTCAAGAGGTGCACCTGCTCAGTCTGAGCTCCACCAGCATCAAGGTGAGTTGGGTGGCACCGCCCGCCGCTAGTCGCCATGGCGCTATTGTGCGATACACAGTCAGCTACCAGGCAGTGAACGGAGAAGACACTGAGCGCCATGAGGTACCGGACATTGGAGCGGATGCCACCAGCTATGTGCTGGAGGGCCTGGAGAAGTGGACGGAGTATCAGGTGTGGGTGAGAGCGCACACCGATGTGGGCCCCGGCCCTGAGAGCACAGCTGTGCGTGTCCGTACCAACGAGGACGGTAGGTCTAAAGGATTCTGTGTGGACTGCTAATAATGTTGAGCAGCTGCTGGCTGCTCTCTTTCTCTTCCCTTTTTTGCTAACAATTTTAAGCATGGCTATTGACAATTAGTCATATTTGTGACTGGAATAGTCTCACCAGAATTATAAGATATGAAATGAACAGAATCATCTATGAGTTGGTTTGCCAAGGAATTACTTTAGATTCTAAGTGTTTGTGACTTTTGCTTGCTTGTCAAACGTTTCTCATGAAATGATGTGGTATGATCGGAAGTCAAATAATTAAAAAAATTCCAAGGCTAAAGGTTATACTGATGTATGTGAACTTGTTGATAAATGTTTTTGAAGAAAGGCGTTTGTCACCTGTCCTTGATCAAACCTGGATCTGAAAGCTGTCTTCTCCTTAAGAGTAACAGTGACTGAACTTGGCAGATGAAACATCGAGTTTTAATTACAGTTGAAACAACTATTTAAGTGAGGTGGGAGCAATATCACAGAAACATCCTCTTAAAGCACCATAAAATTAGTGGACCACAAACCAAGGGTGGAAAGCTCAGGGTCATCTTATCATTGAAAGATTGTCTTATTGTCCTCTACTTCAATCAAACAACCGACACAGCTCTGCAGGAAATCCAGCTGTTAACCATATTACCTAGATCAATGGTTGTCACCCCCTGAGCTACAAGGGGGTCCAAGGAAAAATAGAGGATAAAATCATCAAAATATATATTTTTTATTAGAAAAACAAATTAAATATGCAGGTTTTCTTTTAAATATTTATAATAATAATATTTCATAAAAACGCTTTATACTTTTTATATACATTTTCATTCAACAGTTATCTACTGTATGATTGATCCAACTGATCCAAAAAAATATATATAGTAAAGGTTTGAAAAGATTTATATTTTAAATTAATTTGTTTTGGCTTTCGTTCAGTAATAATGTGAAAATGTACATTGTACATACTATTGTATAATTCTTAAAATTTTATATATTATATTATATAGATTATATTTTAGAAAGGGCTCCTTTGCAAGGGAATCAACATATTTTGGGGTCCTTAACCTGAAAAGTTCAAAAACCCCTAACCTAGACATGAAGTCAGAGACATCAGCCCTGAAAGCAGTTACTCACTCTTACTCACTGTCTGTCCTTTCTCAGTTGTGCTACAGTGAATTTTTATGTGTGTGTTTGCACAAGTTATATAGTGAGGCTGTAACAGGTGTGACTTCAGGCAATCCCTGAGTGCTTTGATAAGGTTTCTAGAAGTGTAGTCTAAGGAGAAAGTTTATTGAGCATAGGAGAGCAGTATAAGACCGGATGTGCTCACTGCATGCTCTGTTACCAGACAACATGCCCTTTGTCTCTAAATAATGGAATTTGCTCTGCTCCCCGGAGCATGCAACGCCTGTCCTGCACGCATACACAAGCCCCCAGCTTTCTCCCAGGCCATGTTTTGTCCTTCACACCTTCCTTAGTGCTCAAGAAGTCCAGTAACACTACCAGTCAAACGGTTGGAATAATATTGTTTTTTTTTTTTTTTTTTTTTTTTTTTTAAAGAATCCTCTTATACTCACCAAGGCTGTATTAATATTCTGATGTAATAAAAAAGGTTTTCTATTTTACTGCATTTTTAAATGTAATGAATTTCTGTATAGTAGCTGAATTTTCAGCAGCCATTACTCCAATCTTCAGTGTCACATAATCCTTCAGAAATCATTTGAATATGCTGATGAGTTATCAAGTTATTATTGGTGCTTAATTATTAATAACAGGTCGTCTTATCGTTGATGTTGAAAACTGCTTAATATTTCTGTTGAAGCTGTTATACATATTTTCTGTATTCTTTGATCAATTGAAAGTTCAGCATTTGTTTGAAATAGAAAAAGTATAAAACTCACTCATTTATATAAAGTTACACTGTCCAACAGTGACACCCAAGGGTAGAATACTTGAGGAGGCTTGCCTCCCTTTGGCCCATTAACTTACAACAGAGACCCCTTAGCGTGCTTCCCCCTTAGGGTAATTGAGAATGAATGGGGGGGAAATCACGTGAGAGGAGGCAGTGCCTCCATCGCGCAATTATTTGGATATGATCATTATGATCGGATGTGATTGGTTCATGCGATAAATCCCACCTCTTGTTTTCGTGCGAGCTCTTGGCCTGAATGAAGAAAATTATGGCTTTATTGGCTGTGTATTAAGGAAACAACTCACCTGCTTAGATATCACTGCTATGTGTCACATCAAAATAAAACTTAAAATGGCCTGAAAAAGTGATGACCGTGTCAGTTAGTGAGCATTCAGCATGATGAAATAAAATATGTATCTGCGTGTCTGTGACAGTGTTTACAAGGCTTTTATGTAGATGACTCGAAAATAAGTTGACTATTAAAAAGAACAGCTGAGCATCATTTCACTATTAAAAAACGGAATGTCTATTTCACTAAGTACAAATAGTTGGCACAAGCTATTTACACAAACTCCGTCCATCAATGTAAGGTTACTACTAAAGACGATAATTAATTATCAAGTCTGGTGGTGTAGATAGCAAAGCGCATGCCGAAGTCATTTTTGATGCGATCAACCATGGTTTGATTCCACCCTTTACCAAACTTTTTTCTCTCCATTTTAAAATCTCGTATCACTTTAGGTAAGTGTAGGAAGGGCTTATAATTCCCCATTACAGTGGCATCCATTTGATAATTTGAATTAAAATGATAAATTACTCTATACTATTTGAAAAATAATATATTTTTTAACATTAAAGCATGCCAACATATTCTATTACACCAAATACACAATAACGATCTTTAAAAATGCATCATATGAACCCTTTAAATATATTTAAATAGAAAACTGTTATTTTAAATTGAAATAATTTTTCACAATATTACTGTTTTACTGTAATTTTCGTAAAATAAATGCAGTCTTCGTGAGCATAAGACAATTAATTTTTGTTTTTGTTTTTTATTTCAAAATTTTGACTGGAAATGTATCTTGGTTCTTCATTATTCTCATTCCCTTTATCTCAAATCATGCTTTCTAATTCTTTATTCCTCTCCCATCTTAGCCCTGTTTGTCCATACCTTGGTCTCTAGTTCCCTAGAAATAGTATCATAAGTTTCCCTCTTCTAGTCAGCTTTTTTCAAGTCATACTCACAATCAGTAAATTCTTTCATCTAAATCATGTCAGCTCAGCAGAATTTCAGCACATCCTTATAAGAACATTAATTGTCCTTCGTCACCTACTAGTCTTTTAGCAGTTCTAAAGGTTTTTTCCTTTTTTTTCTTGACACTGTCTTCTGCATCCTTAAACTATTGTGAATAATCTTGCTGAAGCAACATTAGCTTTTTCTTTAACCAACAAATGTTTTAAAACACATACCCTCTCCTCAGCCAAACACTTAGCATGTATTAGAGTGTTTTATCTCAAGCTACCCTAAAAGCCTCCATCCAGAAGTTTAAATCTAATTGTTCCCCTTTAGTGCCTGGAGCCCCACCTCGGAAAGTTGAAGTAGAGGCTGTGAACTCCACAGCTATTCGTGTGACATGGAAGCCGCCTATTTCTGGGAAGCAGCACGGCCAGATCCGGGGATACCAGGTCATATACTCCCGTCTAGAGAACGGAGAGCCGCGTAGCCAGCCAAATATATTGGATGTTGCTCTGCCTGAAGCACAGGTACTACCTGCATATTTTTTTATTGTAGTACTTGACTGTTTGTACAGTGAGTTGGTTGCCATTGTTATTGCTCAGCTTGACTCTGTTCCACACCCTAGTAAGCTTTCTCACCATCTTAAATAGGCAACTGCCTTCTGCGAGAGCATCCTAACTGAAATTGGACCTCTTAATTGACTTATTGAAAAGTTTTACATGGGTGCCACAACCATAGTGCTTCCCATAAAAATTTATTAAAAATAATAAATGTGTGTGTGTGTATGTTTAAAAAAATGTTTAATAGTTTAGCAACACTGCTTGGTTTTGGCAGCATAAATGTCTGAAAAAAAAAAAAAAAAAAAAAAGCTTTTGGTTGGTTAGCATGTAACTTGTCTAAAAATGCTGTCTTGGTAGGCAAATCGGGGTTTGGAACAGAAACTTTCTGTCTTATGAATTTTCAGGATGTATGTCTACACGTCTACATAAACACTTTTTCTCTTCAGTGTTATGTAAATCGTTAAATATTTCATAGGCACACGATTTTGGTGGCCTTTCAAGAATTCAGCTCATTGTAACAAGAATACTTATGCACTGCCTTGTTACTCTGTAATTTTTTTTTTTCTGTTTCGCTCATGGTGCGTTAATATAAGGAGATTTAAAACTGCCTGAAGAAACGTGGGTGCACTGAGATGGAAGAAAGATAGTAATCCTTAGGAGGGATTTAGATATCCATGAATATCTTAAAGTAGACACTTTTCGGGAATAGAGAGAATCAGACTGGGGGCATTTAAATGCTGCTCTTGAATTGTTAGCTGAGAATTAACTCGCGTAGACATGTGTTTTTCTGCACTTTCCTTGCCCCCAAACAAAAGTTTCTCATTTACCTGTGTTAGCATTTCCCCCACTGAGCTAGACTTAAAAAAAAAAAAAAAAGACTGTAACAAGAGACGTTTATAGACCACTGTGGGCTTTAATGGTTTTTAGTAAATGGGCAGGTGAAGGGGGTTTTCTGGTGCATCGAGAAGATTATTTCTCATTTGCATAAGTACATACCCAAGTGAAGGAGTGCATGTAAAATGCCAATATATTAACTTGCACATCAGTGTTCAGTTCACCCCTAAAACTGGCAAGTTATCTCTTCTGTCGTTAATTGATTCCATATAAGGGATGCATATTGGTTAATAGTATTGCTCTTGTGATTATCGGACCGATATGAATTGTTCAGATAGCACCTTCTTGGTTGACATACAATGATGATAAATGTTTAGGGCTAAAAAATGGATATCATTGCATCTTCATATTATACAGTATATTATATAAAATCCCTTGCTCAGAGCTTGAAGTTGTCTTTGTGACCTTCGCCACACTTGTTTGTGGTGCATTTGATATTTTGTCTGTCCAGCGCCTCTAGCCCAACACCTCCACAAGACATAACTTGTAAACTTTGTTTAATGTCGCAAGGTCAGCAGTTCTTAATGTTTTTGACAGCATACAAGACACATTTGTTGTGAGTTTTTCAACATTTTTTTTCATCTAGTTTCCATCTGTGACAAATAAAAAACATTAGAGAGGTTTTGTTTACAGTATCTGTCAGGTGAACTGCTGTCGACCTCTTTGCTCTCACAACCCAAGAGCACCTGCACTTGTCTCTCCCTCTTTGACAAACAACTTTCCCTTCATATTGCATGAAGCGTTGTTGAGTCATTTACCACGAACTGTGATGGTTTGTCTTAGGACATGACTCATTTGCCATCGTTGTCATAAAAAACATGAAAACACTTGCAAGACTTGCCGAGATGTATTTGTAAATATCAGGTTCCTGAGACACAATGATTCATACAAGCCTGTTTATTTTCATCTTGTGTCTCTATTTTCTATCAGACATTGAAGATGTATCATAAGACTCCGGTTAAATTTATGTCTACATCTTTCTTCATTCTTTGGCCCTTAGAAAAAAGAGAATGTGTTGTTGCTTTGCTCTCTGGGATGTAATTGGCCAGGGAGAGCTAGTGAAGAAGAGAGAAAACGTGTCGGAGAAGTGATGAAAATCCATTGTGTATTGTGTAACACTAACGGTTCGGCAGGGTGGTTACAGAGTTGCTTTGATTAATGGCTTGTAGTGCTTTTTGTCTTGACAAAAAGACCCGGATTTCTCAAGACATCCATTTTTGTTCTTCTGGGGGTTGCCAGTTGTTCATTTTTAATATGCACTGTTTCTCTACCACCTTCAGAGACACTCTGGCTCTAAGAGCATGGGCTTCTGCATGGATGGACTCCTAAAACATCTCAAAGGAGAGCAGGAGCATGTGTAATGTTTTTCATTTGCTTTTAGTATGCATTACTGAACCAATTCAAACCCTAAAAGCTAAGCTCCAATTTAACATTAACCACAAGAGTTACAGACTAACTAGCTACTTACACAAATTATAATTTGCAACTCTAATTTGTCTTGTTTCAAAACCTGGTTTAACTTATTTTTTTTTCCCTTAACATGTTAACATCAAACAACACGTTCACATTTTATTTTATAATGCGATAGATTTCTGGAACTGGATTAAAATAAAGATAGCACAACAAATAAGAAGTGTTATATATATATTTTTTTATTTTTTTGGTTGCATAAACTGTTGCCGTTAACTATAATTCTAAAATTCATGATAAAATGGAAATTCTCCCATAGTGTGACGTAAAACAAAGTGAAAGAATGATTGAAAATATTTAGATGTAGGGCATGGACTTTGCAAGGAGGCAATGCAATCTAAGTTGGAGGAGGGATTTAAGTAGAATAAAGGATTGGCAAAGTCTGGCATAAGGCTGCATTACTTACAAAACTACTTTAAAAATATTTAAATAACTATTCAACTGTTCATTTAAATTTACTAATAGCCTGCCTAAGATATTACATTTTCATAAAAGGTGTGCACTCCTATACCATTGATTTGGCTTTGTTTGTATCAAGACATTGTCATAATTTGACCCATTCGTTTGTCTCACTCCGAGCAACATGAGAAACCTCTCTCTCATCTGGCTCTCTGGCCTCAGCTGAAAAGCCAGGAAACCAGCAAGCACTTGTTTGCTCGTGGGTGGGATAAACGCATTTTGTTTTCAAAAAAGGCCACACTGGGAACCCACACACCAGCACCCTCATTCTGGGTCTAAATTTAACCGAGAGATTGAGTTAATTGATCCATTCCAGTGTGCCACAAGAGCCGAGCAAGTGGCCGTTAAAGAAGCCTGTCAACCTTTCCATGAAGAATGTCCAATAAATCTGCATGAGAGCCCCCTACAATTACAGCTGTCACTCTTCTGTGCTGTTTGGTTAGGATCTTGCTGCATTAGTTGTGGGTGTAGGATAGAAGAGGGAATGAGCAAATGACAGACGTAGTGAGAGATCGGAGCTGTGGGTGGTGTGGCTTTTAGTACTGAAGTACTAGAGCTGGTACCCAAAACATATCCAAAGCTGCGTTGTGAGGGACAGTGTTTTAGTTCGGCTCCAAATTGCTTTAACTCACTTACACGCCTGTAAGTCTCTAGTATGCTTTAAGACCTTGATTAGTTGGTTCAGTTGTTCTTAATTTGGGTTGTGTGTTGGTAGTAGGTATGTGTATATGTATCACTTATCTACATTACCATTGGTGTTTGCTACATCACATCACTGTGCATTTGCATAAGGTCATTTGCATAAACTGTCATGTTGCAAACAGTTGTGTCACTCACACTGCCTCAAATTACTTCAAGAGTAAATGACTTCTGGTCGCTTTGTTACTGCAAATTGCTGTCATGCAAATGGCTCTTTAAGACTCATACTTACTCATACTTTGAGAGCATCTGTTTTATGGGTGAACGCGAATATGAGACACAAAGAGCACCAACTCTGAGGGAATCACTCCGGCCTCGGTGGCCCCAGTGCCAGATGAAGGAGAGAGAGAGGAGAGCCCTTTATTTCCCGTGATTAATATCAGCACCATCTTCCCCTTTCATCTCTTGTTCTTCAACAGCCTCTATCTGACAAACACAGACTTCCATTACTATTTTAATATCCAGTCTGAAAATTGCCGCATTTGGCTCCATCTGAAGATTCCTATCAGTTCTGACCTGGTTTCTCTGCTCTCTGAAGCCTTTTAATAAACTAGGCTAATTTATTCATCCTGCATTCAAAGAGAATGATTCTGAGGAGATAATTTTGTGAAAGGAAAGGGCTGTACGTTTAACAGAGGCTAAAGTGCCGTGTGGAAACAAGGACCCATTAAGAAAGCAGATAAGTGGAAAAAAATGTCTCATTAATTTGAGTTTAAAAAGGTTTGTTTGTTTAAGAGTATGTTTCTTATGTCTGTGCTGTGGTGGGTTTTGTTGATGATCGAGTGTAGATCAGCTTGAAGGAACGTATGTGCTAAGTGTATGTTGCTGTAGCACTGTGCACGATTAATAGGAGAGTTAAATGCAGCGGTTTAGAAGGAGTCCATTGAGGAGGAAGTGAATGCAGTGAAACAGCGATGACTAAATGATTGAAGTACAGCTCTTAAGTGCAAATCTGAAGGGTTAGAAGCGCTCTCTGGCCCATTATATCTGATCAATGTTTCAGCCTCTATGCTTTCCACTCAACTTATCAGCATGACTTCAGCTCCTCAACGAGAAAGGTAATGATGGGCGCTTATTGGCCTCCAGGCAGCCATGCCCTGGATCAAGTCATTGTTACCAGACTTTTAGGAAGGCATGCTCTGGGCAAAGTTGCTGGTTTCTCTTGTGCTGTCAGGGGCTTTTAAAACCATCCATGAGGCTTCCACCTCTGAGTGGCCAGCAGGCTAACATGGCGCCTCAAAGGCTGGGTGTCAATCCTATAGGATTGGTAGCATGAGGTTTGTGTGTGGGAAGCAGTGTGTTAGGGAAACAGACTGAAATATTGGCCTCCATCTAGTTTGCTAATGGTCCTGTTATGCAATATACACACAGATCTGCATCAGCTCCATCATGAGAAGCAATTATAGGATATGGATGAAAGTTTGCAGAATGATCTAATATAGCAAATTACAGTGTGGGGGTCCGCACACTGATATTGTGACGTGCTTCACTGCACTTTGCAGATTCTCGGTTAGAACAAGAAATAGAAGAGCAATTTCCTTTTTTTTCTTTTTTTTTCAGAAAAGGAACATCAACTCCGGTTGAGTTGGCTCCATGCTGGTTTTCAGTCTAGGGAAGATTTCATACATGTGAGAGAGCCTTTTGCTGTGGGTGGGTAAGAAAAAGCAGGGGTTCTGGGTGCTCAGTGTCGGTAAAGTTTGATGTCACCAAGCTGGCAGTGCGATGGGGGTAATGGGATTTCATGCTGTACACCACCAGGAGATTCGCAACTAGAAAAAGTCTTTCATTCCCAATGAGGTTCACTTACAGTTAAAGAAAAAAGTTTTGATATATCAGTATCTGCCAGAAGGGGCAGAATATAGTAAAATTAGTCATTTACAATAAAACAAATCTGTTCAATATTTAGATATTTTCTTATATTTGTTATTTTCTTAATTTGTCTAAATAAATAAAAAACAAACAATTACAAATTAAAATAACTTATTTGGTAGCAATATTTTGTGCATCCACGTTTTAAATTGTGAAAAAATGTCTTAAATTATACTCATGTAACCAGGCAGTGCATATGTGGTAACTGTTTTGGAATGTACAATATTTCTCTATGCCTTTTGGAGTTCACTTATCAGGTTTATTATGAATTCAGCCCAGGTAAGTATCTGTGAATTGCAGTGTTTGCAGCCATGCTGAGACTAAAACGTTCCTGCGCCAGGTGTAAGTGCTGCAATAGTTGTCATTTCTTTCTCCCACAGAGCAACGGAATGAAGCACCTTGCCTTTGTTAGCAGTATACCGCTGCTCCTTTTACCTGACATTATGCAGCACTGTGTCGAATGTGAAATATTGTCATCTCTCCTCCTCCACCCTTCTCCTCTGTCTCTGTAGCATGTCACTGTTAACGCTATGTGTTCATCTCTAGATGAGAGAAAAAAAAGGTAGCGATGCTTTTTTTTCTCCCCAGTAGTGCCATCTCTGATTCATTTTCTACCTCTCATCTGTCATGTGTTTTCCATCAGTGGAAAATGGAAGAGTCCACGGAATATGTGAGTAACTCAAGTGTGAGCGGGTGGTTTGCGGCATTGGGCCTGCGGGAATGCTCTTGAGTTTGTGTTCATCTATCGCTTTTTCTTCTCTGGCTTGGCTTTATTTCATTTGAAACTAACAGTTCTCCTTTGTTTTTTTCCTATGAGGAGGGATTAACAGTTTGATTGAGCCTCTGTGTGCTTATTATGAATTTGGACCAAGCAGCTTGTTGAAAAGGGGGAAATGGGGTAAAAATACACAATCAGCAAGAAAGCAGATTTTTTTTATTTTTTTATAAGCATATATTGAAAATTGTTGCAAACACACATTCCCAACTATGTACCCGTTTACTCTCTCTCACACACAGAGAAAAGATCAAAATAAATTGCAGCATTTTCAGCATTATACTGAAGGTCACCCACTAATGCACTGTGTTTACTAATGGTAATGATGCTGCATGCTCTAAAGGTCTGGCCCCTGAGAGCACATTTCACTGACAGTGTAATGACTGCACTAATGACTTCTCACATAGCAAGTACCCGTTATTCACTCTCTCTCACACACACACACACACACACACACACAATCACATGCGCACTTAAAACAAATATGGAACAGACCATCACTACTAGAGCACTACTGTTGAAGATTCCACAAAAAGCTGGCAAGTTTAACATTACCTGAATGATAAAACCTCACTCATACTAAGATGAGAAACATTGTACATGCAAAGATGAGAATACTAGAGAGATGATATCAATATTTGACTAGAGAAATATTAGATCATTTAACTTTTTGATCGGAAAAATCCCAATGTTGCATTTCAGTTTAATTATTCTTTAGATTTTTTTGTTTGTTTTTTTGAGTACATGGAAGCATGGAAGGGGATATTACTGGAGAAGTTACAATCTGCTTGGCTCCTGTGTGATGACTGAAGGGGTTGGGGAAGAAAAGCATTGAATGATGTTACCTGCTTTCAGCAGAGGGATGGGTTCAGGGTTATGTTCTGTGAGTGTTGAAAACCAGTGAAGCCTGGCTGGAAAGAGAAAGCTGCAGACAACAATCGGCTTTCAACACTACAGCTCTTTGTGTGTGTAGGTGTGTGTTGTCCGAGAGCTTGCCTTGTGTGTGTGTGTGTGTGTGTGTCTCATTGTTCCAGAGTTTCCTCAAAAGATTCTTATAGTTGCTTGACAGCCCACTACAGTCCGGGGCCTGGCTTGCGTTAACGTTAGTAAATCCTCTTACCTCCTAGATTTGGAGCATTAAAAAAGAGCCAAAGAAATGGGCGCACTTCAGTTACCAGTGTCGTTTTCCTCCCGGTGAAGCCTGACCCCATTTCTCAGTCCTCCCATCTCTGTGCCAGCAGACTGGCTGCCGTCTCTCTGGAGCCCTGCTGTTAGCGACCGCACCTGCTCTTCTGCCACTGCGTCCTGCCACCTGCCTGGAAAACATTCAGCGTGAGCCAATCGCTTGCTCCCGCCAAATCGCTCGCTTTTCGCTCTCCCATGATTCAAGGATGTCTGGCAGCCTGTCAGTTAACTAGAATTCTGGAATCTCGGATTCATACGTTAAAACGAGGATTCACACCTGACCCGGTGACCCTGAGCTGTCCCTAGTTAGTCAGGCATACATTTTTTTGCTTGACAAATTGAGGTTGTCCTCCAAATTTACTCCAAACTCTCACATGTTGGCAGTTAAGGGACTATCCTTGCAAAAAAAAATTATTGTGGAAAGGATCGTGTTACATTGAAGATTCACAGGAAAATTTAGCTTTTCCATCACAGGAATACATTTATTAATGGAATAATTATTATAAATCATTAATTTAAATTGGAATAATACTTCACTTATTACTGTTTTTACTGTATTTTTGATTACATAAATGCAGCCTTGCTGAGCATATAGGACTTCTTTCGAAAATCCTACCTAACCCAAATTAGGATAATATGTAGGAATTACAGTAATTGGCTGATTAAGAAAAAAAGATGGTACAAAAAAATAACATGAATAAGGTGTAAAATGCTAAATAATAATAACGATCATAATACGGTAATGGAAATAAAACTTAAGAGAGTACAGGAGATAATTAAATTGCCTAATGCTGAGCCCTTGAGATACTTTTCGGAAAGTTCTAATTGAATCATCTTCTTGTAAGATATCAAGTTTTCACTTCCACATCTTGGGATCACAGTGACTAAACACTTATTCACTTTTTTACAGATGAGTTTTAGATACAACCATCAAAGTAGGCTGGTATCTTTTTTTTTACACATTTTGAAGGACGTGCCAGATTTGTTTATTACGGTATAATTAGTAATTATGGTATTTTGGTGGAAATTAAGATGACACTGATCCTCTCCGATTAATGGCTGATCCAATCAGTCATAGCTGTCAGAATATAATGGTTGGGAAAATCATACAAATAAAATACCATACTTAATCTCAAACACCTGCATTGCTTCATTTTATATACAAGGTTTTTTATTGTGACTTGCTTAGCACTTTCAGGATCTGTGCTCTGCAGTGGTTCATACCCGCTTCTACATTCACAACGCTCTGTTTATTGGATAATTAGTCTGCACTTTGCTATCATTTACAGTAGCACAGTTTAGTCAGAATTTTGGGCTGAATGTCTCTCACATACTAATAATATGACAATGTGAGACACAACTAACACAACGGGACAGTAGTTACATCACTATATTATAGTACATTTAGCTGTAATAAAGTAAACTCACCTTTGAAAAATTAATTTCTTTCACCTCAGGCTCTATTCAGAGGTACCGGCAACACGTAATGGGACCGTGCTGCTCTTTTTTCACTGATGACATTGTTTATGGCTTGACAGCAGAGAGACACGCTGGTGTCAGCGAGTGACATCTGTGCACCTCTGTGTTATTTATTCTAGCAATCAGCCATTTTGAAGGTTGGCATCAGCTGCTAGCTCACTAATGAAGTGTGACTGTGCTCAGTGTATAGAGGAAACACACCCCTATTAACCCCACAGATGCCATGCCAACAGTCTCACCTTGTTCCATTAGCAAAAGAAGCTTTAGAGAATCAAATTTAGCTTGAACGTGAATAGCGAGTCATTAACTGTTGTTTGGGTGAAGAAAAAGGCATATCTGACAATTCTGAATTTTTTCTCAGAATTGTGAGTAATAAACTTGTTGAGTTTATATCTTGAGTTAATATCTGATTAATTCTAATGAGAGGAAACTCAAAACTGCAAGAAAAAAAAAAGTCTGATTTGTGAGAGAGAAGAATAGTCCATGGCAGAAAATTAAACCAAATGATATAGAAATAAATAAATAAAAACGATTAATATTGCCAAGTATAGGTACAATACGGTTCCTTGTATTGGGTGTTGTACTCATACACCGATTAATACCACTGATAATGTAAAGGTCACTACATATATATAATATATATATATTATTTATTTACTTATTTTTTTGATAGGTAGGGTTCTGAGCGCACATTGCTTAATGTTGAATAAATTGCTGCTGAAAGTGAATGTGCCCTAGTGCGCTACTCACAGAATTGTTTTAACCCCCTCCTACTTGGTTAATCTTCTGTTCTCTGAGAGTGCAAGCTGTTCCCTTTACTTGAAAAACTGATAAAAGAGCACTATTTAAGATGGAGAAAATGAGAGAGGAAAATGCCATTGCTTCGCCTATAAAAAGTAATTTTGTGTGATTAAAGTAATGAATAAACGCTCAAATTTAAAAGGTCGTTTAAATTTGATCCAATCATCTACATTTTATCCCATGTTCCCCCTCTTTAGGGCTTCAGCAGGAGTGCAAACCAAACCAAGCAATCTTCATTTAAAAAAGAAAATTGTGAAACTGTGCACATATTATAGTATAAGTATTAATATAATTAAAACTTAATTATAAAGAAACACGGTTTAATCAAGCCAAAAAGGCTAATGGGAAGCTTTTAAAATGTCATTTTCGGGAACTTAATTTACCAGAGGATGTGTGGGCATGTGTAATATAAAAATCTGGTGTTTTTAAATGTGGGTGGCGGGTAAACATATGTTATATTATGACCTTGGTTTATTTCCATATGTGTGTTAAAGTGTGGTTGAACCTGTATGCTTTAATTATTGTGCGAGTTTGGCTTCTTTGCGTGTATGTGTGAGAATCTTCAGCACATCATGTGCAGGTAACCCTGCAAGTACATTACGAAGAGATTACCTTAGTAACTAAACTTTCCCGATATTATTTCTTTATGAATATAAGCATTTTTTTGTGACATATCAGGACACAACTCTGTATAATGACATGTGTATGACAGGTATTACAAGGAGATTCCAAACACTTCATACAAATCATACAGAATGAGGTTTTTTTGAGAAGATAAAAATACACAAAGTTTCCTGTGAGGTTTAGGGTTAGATGTAGGGTTGGTGTAGGGCTATAGAATATACAGTTTCTACAGTATAAAAACCATTACTCCTATGGGATGTCCCCACTTTTCACAAAAACAAACGTGTGTGCGTGTGTCTGTGTGTGTGTGTGTGTGTGTGTGTGTGTGTTCACTTGTGTTTTCTACATGTGCCTTTGTGTGTGCTATGTTTGGCTCTTCCCCCACCCTCCCCCTTCGGTTTGTGAGTTTGTTCAAATGCTCACACAAGTTATCTCTTAATGTCAACCAGATGTGTCATTGTTCTGCTATAGAACTGTTGTTATTTACAATTGTTTGCTAACTAATTTGTCCCACAATTTTAGGGTTTAGGAGAACTTAAAAAAAAAATATATATATATATATATATACACACAAATTAATTACCGACAATTTTTCAGCTGGCTTTTTAAAAAATGATTTGCCGTCACTGGTGTAAAGCAAGAACATTGACACCCATGGTATGGCAGCTTTGGTTCTTCTCTTTGTGGCTTGGAAGAGATTCTATAGAGCTTTTCTAAGTCTTTCAGAGTTCTTGTTTGAATGTGCAGTATGAAATGAAAAAATGTCATATGGTTTTAAAAGGGAGGTTGGAAATGGTTAAGCGTTGGGGTGTGTGTGGCTTATTTGGAGGGGTTAGGATCAGTGTCTGCCAGTGGGGATGGCATGAGGGCATCTCTAGATAAAGCTGCTTTGGCATCTTAAGGATCATGCTGTTTCTGTTTAACAGGAGGCTGTGATCACTGGACTTCTCTCCGAGACCTCTTACTCTGTTACTGTGGCAGCATACACTACCAAGGGAGATGGGGCACGCAGCAAAGCCAAAGTTGTCACCACCACCGGAGCAGGTAGAAACACATTCAAAATTCACCTGGTTTCATTCCAATGCATGTTTCTGGCCTCTAATAAATCTAATAACTTGCTTCACTTCTGGTACATCTTTTCTCAACTTTATTGTACTGAAAGGCCTGATTTATTTACAGATACATCACATTATAGTATGTCAGTTTCATCTTCATAAGTACTAAATACGAATGTGTCTGTCAAGGTTTTCAGTGACAGTTCATTGTCGAATGTCTGGTGACATTTAATCAAAAGCAGCTTTTCTGAGATTTTCTTCGATCAAAAAAGGGGGGAAAAAGACGAAAAGGTCTTCACTTTTTATTAAACATAAGTATTAATATTAAAGATTTAAGGTCAATATGAAAGAGCATTTACAAGTAATTTTACTTGTAAATAATTAAAAGTTTAAGGTTGATCAGATTTAGAGTTTGTTATATATTTTACAATGTAATTTAATCCTGTGCATTGTCAACAGCTGTTCACATGATCCTTCAGAAATCATTCTAATATGCTGATTTGCTTCTCAAGCAACATATTATCAATGTTGAAAATAGTTGTGCTTAATATTTACTTATTACTTATTTCAAAGGCGATAATATTATTGTGAAAACCATTAAAAAAAATAATAATTTGAAGATTTGTCCAAATAATAAAATAAGAAAAATAATAGGCCAGATCAAACATAGAAAAAAACAACAGGTTATTTGATACCTAATGGTGGCATGTGGTATTTGTGATCATGTGCAAATAACCCTCTTTTTAACAATGCTCTGTAAAATCTCACTCTCGCAGTGCCTGGGAAACCCACTATGATCATCAGCACCACCGTTGGCAACACAGCCCTCATCCAGTGGCAGCCTCCTAAGGACATGGTGGGTGAGCTGATTGGCTACCGACTGCGGTACAAGTGTGTGGAGGAAGAGAACTACGAAGTGCGTGAGTTCACACGCACCGACGACCACCACACCGCCACAGAACTGTACAAGGGTGCCACCTACACCTTCCACCTGAGCGCCAAGAACCGGGCGGGAGCTGGAGAGGAGTACGTAAAAGAGATCAGCACCCCGGAGGACGTGCCAAGTGGGTTTCCCCTAAACCTACGCGTTGTGGGCCTGACCACCTCCACCACCCGTCTTGCCTGGGACCCCCCGGCCCTGTCTGAGCGCAACGGCCGGATCACACAATACCTAGTGATGTACCGTGACATCAACAACATACAGAACGGCACCAATCGCACATCTGACACTCAGATGACCATCCAAGGGCTTCGACCAGACACCACCTATGATATCCGTGTGCAAGCCTTCACCAGCAAAGGAGGGGGTCCCATAAGTCCTAGTATCCAGAGCAGGACCATGTCTACATCACCTGGTTTGTGTTTAGACTGCATGGCTTAAACAGATCTAGAAATCCTTTCATCCCTCAGTGTAGTGTGAGGTGTAATTTACTGACTGTGTCAAGCTACAGATAATTACAGTGCACCATAACATAATTATAATGCACTTCATACACTTTATTTAATGATATACAGTGCATAAATGCTCACATACTACATACCTATTCATGTTCCCAGAAATTGTGGCCAGAAAATAGCACTGGAATGTTCATTTCTATCTACGTGTCCTCTGTTGGTCTCAGAAAAATCACTAGATAACCAACTAAATGTTATTATTTTTTCTGCAATAACACACGCTTGACATAACATAGCCATTTTTTTTTTTTTCATGCTAACACCGTGATAAATGTGCACTGTGAAAAAAATCTAATTATCTTCACATTGGGTGGTCTGTTTTTTAAGGCAAATGGAAAAATGTGCCTTGGTTTTTCCACTTTGTGATCATTCAAGTTCTGAGAAAAACAGAACGGAAAGAACTGAATGATTGTGTCTCGAATTATTAACTACAATGTAAGTTGTTAAAAACGGTTTTCGATAAGTGAAATAAAAATATTAGATGAATAAATAGATTTAAAAATGTGGAAAAATGTTATTGTTATTTTGCTAAAATTAAAAAAAAAAAAAATAATAATAATCTTATATTGAAACATAAAAAAGACATAATGAGAGCAATAAAGAATATAATCAAATCACTTAAACTAAAATGTAAATAGAAAACGGAAAATATAAAAAGAAGTGATAATTAAAAAAATATATAAAATACTATAATAATACAGAAATAACAGTAAAATCTAAGCTGAATAGCATGTTGGAGGGGGATGTATGGTTAGAGTCACTATTTCTTCATATTCTTCTCAACAAATAAGCTGATTTTCCATTGTACACAACAGCCTCAGACAGAAGCTGTATATCTTTCTTTATTAAAAAAATGATGCAAGTATAAGATATTAGTACTTTATTGCAGTGTCAGTAATTTCACACAACAAGAGATCAGTAAGCAGTCCCTACAGAAACCATTTCAGAAGCTCTGTTTTGTTTTAAATGTTACCTCATACATTATTCAAACCCTGAGCTTTAAATATATGTTTATGAAATCTCTGTTCTCTGTCTAATAGCATTTGCCACAAGTTTTGGTGTCAAAGCTGTGATGAAAACCTCGGTCCTTCTCACCTGGGAGCTACCAGAAAATTACAAATCCCAAGTGCCTTTTAAGGTAAGACCCTAATCACATACATAGACAAAGGTTCCTTGTATTAAAATATATTATTCACAATCTTTTTGTGTACCGTTGTTATATGCATGCACTCGAGAGCTGACTATATAATTGTCTAATTCCCATACAGAGGGATTACACAGCGACAGATGTAAATGTAATCCTACCTACTAGGTTTAAAATTCACATGTGCTTTAGCAAAATTGCCAGTCACACCATTTGTCAGAATGCAGAAACGCTGTGGAAAGTCTGTCAGAATGGTCTCTGGCCTACAGTGAACTTGACAGACAGTCTGTGTGGCGTCTCTGCATGCCAGCCACCGTGTAAGACCATAACAGTAATATCCTGATGGGCCAAGCCCAGAAAACAGCACACGGTTTCCATCGCTAAAAGCAGCTGCGTGGAGATAAAGTCTGTTTATGCAATCAGCTCTTTGTTTAAATGAAACTGAACGAAAATTAGATTTAGTGAGCCGTGCAACTGAGTGAAACTGAACCTCTCCCTCCTGCAGATCCTCTATAACCAGCAGAGTGTGGAAGTCCAGGGCAACCTCAAGAGGAAGCTGATCACACGACTGCAGCCAGACACTAATTACTCCTTTGTGCTGATGAGCCGGGGAAACAGCGCTGGTGGCCTGCAACAGCAGGTCTCCATTCGTACCGCACCCGACCTGTTCAAAACTAAACCTGTCTTGTTCACAACAGACCAGAGCAGCAATGGTAAACTCACCATTAACCTGCCCAAAGTGCCCACCACAGCTCCTGTCAGGTTAGTACTCTAGGACTATGACAACCCAAATAGGTCATGATTATATCGTTATGTGACCATGATAATATCGCGACATATTGCGATATCACAATATTGATAATATTGTTACATCCCTATTTTTTTTTAAATAGTTTATATAAACATGCAAAGAAAATGGGATATATTTTTAGTTGGGTGCAAAAGATTTTCAATTTATATTAAATGAAAAATTTATATTTTTTTATTATTCTTTTATTCATCCTACTTTGCCTCTATTTAAACCTCATAAATCCATACAGATACAGTGATGCTGCTCGGAGTTATGCCTGCAGCCCCATTCGGGTCAATGACGGCATGCTTTCCGTTCTGCAGTGTAGCTCACACACCATTACCATGCAATTATTCCCCCCCCAACTGAACACTCAGACGAAATCTCCCCACCTCAGCAAACAGCCATCCTGCCAACGCTGCAGATTCCAGCTTCTCTTTAAACCCAAAGTAACGTCATCCTACTGTATTCAGCTTTACATCTGACCTTCTCCTGAAAAAGCGGCTGATTTTTCGAACTACCAGAAGGTCCTTGTCGGGCTCAAGTGACATCGACGTGTTTCCACTTCATTCTCCTCCGAGCTGTGCGCCGAAGGATGAATCGTGATGGAATGCTTAGAAATCAATAGTGGAGAATGTGCCGGCAGACAGGCTGTATTCTATCTTAGCTGAGGGTTTGAGGCTTGGTTTGAGACCACTTAGAGTGCAGCCTGTCGTGATGGAGGATAGGAACACATCCTGCTTCATTTCTGATGTTCTTGCCACAGAGAGCCCATCATTACGGCTGAGTGCTCTTCACAGGAGCTCCTGGTGATGGGTGGAGGCCCTTCAGTTATCGTACCACTTAAATGTGTCATCATAATTTATGCATGAGAAAGGCCACTTATGTTTATATGTAATTTTCAACACTTAATTTTTCATGAATGAGGAGGTAATGGAAGAAAAGTGGAGATTGTTTTTGTCCTTAGAGAGGAACATGTTGTTTGTGAGTCACGCTTTTCCACAGCCAATTATGTTCCCTAAAAAGAAATGAAACTAATTTGCGAGCGAACCGCAAGCTGGGAGATTTCTTCTCTGACGTCTTGGCTGTTGACAAAACCTGGTGCACTGTGGTCCAAAAAAAAAATACTTGTTGCCAATCCCAGAAGAACAGGGCTGTGCTCCATAGTGCATTTATTTGATTGGTAAAAAGATTGTACCAGAGTGTTGAGGATAAGAAAGTCTTGGAGAAGATTGGCATTTGGAGTAGAGCTGATTGATGTGGGATTTCGTGTCAGACACAGCGCTTCGTTCTCCAGTAAATGGCGGAGCTCTGAAGCACAGATGGAGTTTTTCTTGGAGCTGATTTTGAAAATGCCTCTTGCATCAGACTCGGGCCAAATTAAAGCCTCATCTTATTATGAGCAGCTGAATGCCGCTCTCCTAAAGTTATGCTTGTCTGGACCACCTGACAGCTCGTTCTGAGTGCTTCATTTCAGATAAGATAGACCTGATTATTAAAAACCAGTAGTGTTGAGGTGATTAACTGGAGCTATTTCCCAGAAAGCAAGTCATCAGTTTTTCTACACACTCACACACCTGGAATGGGCCACTTTCAATTCCCACCAGCTGAGATCTACAGCCTTTTTCTGGTGTAAATAGTGACACTTGTTAAATTTGCTGTAGTGCATTTGAGAGTAGTGAAGGTTTAAATGCTAATATTGTTTTTTTCTGTATAGGTGGTACTACATTGTTGTCATGCCCGGGTCTCTTGCATCATCTCGTAAATGGGTTAATCCTGACGAGATGGAGCTGGATGAGGTGAGATATCCCTGTTTTTATTATTATAATTATTATTATTATTTCCAGGTTAACACTTTATTTTGATAGTCCACTTTACACATTTTACTAACAGTAAGTAACTGTGCAACTATGCCAACTAGCAGTCATTAGAATAGTAGTAAACTGTCTGCTTCCAAGTCTTGTCTTTTTAATTTATCATTAGTTTTCCAAATATCACTGAAATGCTGTTGTTTGTCTGTTGTCCTGCACTAATTCATCTCTGCCTGACCTCTTCCACAGCTCTTGGAATCTACTGAGGGAGCTCTGCTCAGGAGACGACGTCACACGGACACTGTTAGGCCGTACATCGCCGCAAAGCTGGCCTCCCTCCCAGACACCTTCACCCTGGGCGACGAAAAGACATACAATGGCTTCTACAACCGTCCCCTTCCTAACAACCACTATCAGTGCTTTGTCATGGCTGAACTCAAGGACCAATACCCAGTTATTGCCAATGAGAAGCAGGTACTACGCCGGCTTGTAATTTGGTCAAACAATGTGGAAACTACACGTACATTTGTAGATTTGGTGTATTTAAGCTTCTCAGAAAATTTCAGCTTGAGTTGCAGGCGCACAAGCAGTTATTCTGTGAGTCTTACCAAAGCTTTGTCCTAATAAGCAGCAAAGCTCAATAAGCTTTGTTTGTCGATCAAGCATTAGCTTAAACGCCTTGCCGGTTCCCTCAGCCCCATTTTTCCATCTGCTTCACTAACAAATCAAAGATTCGAACTCGGCGCCCTCACAGCCGTGAAAATAATCGTCTCTGAAACTTATAGCCCAGACCTCCAGAGGACCAGTTGGATAAATATTCATAATTTTCCTCTCATGATAGCGTCAGCAGTGTTTGGCACTTTGAGCTCCTCCATCTCGACTCTGTGGAAAGAGCAGGAGAATGGATTTGTGTGGCAGGGCTTTGGTAGCAAGGAGGCTTGTCCTGATTCCCTTGAAGCTGACTCTTAAGTATCCCTCAAGCTTAGGCATTAATCTGTCTGCCATGTTTTATGAGAAGAAGAGGACAGCTTCCTCACTCAGCACTTCAAAGGCCCTGTTTCCCCTTCCTTAACTCCGTCAACCTTTCCGGCCTGAGCCGTTCCCTCGGACTTCCATGAGGTGAGCCTGATCTGCAGAGACTCTACCTGGAATCCTCTTTAACTAATAAAGATTAAACAAGCACGTTGATGATTTAAGAATGATTAGATGAGTGTGTAAGGTTCAAAAGAACAAATCTAGCCATTTGTCCTTGGCCAGAGAATAATATCTCAGAGGAATGGCCAATGCCCCACATCTAATGCTCTTGTGCCCCTCGGATCTGGCTCTCCAGTAGCTCTCCTGCTGCGGAGCTGTCATAGGAAATGAATGAACAGCTCGGATATGAGCTGAGCTCCAGCACAGGGGCCTTTAGAGCATATAAAGCCTGGAGCTCAGCACAGAAACACAGCCCCATTGAAAAGCAGTGAAGGAACAGTATAGGACTGGGATTAAAGCTACAGACTGGTACTGCGTGTAATAATAAATAAAATAAATATTTGAAATGAAATCACTATTGTTTCAGATGTGGGCAAAATTTACCAAATAAAATGTGACCAAATGCTTTTTAAAAATAATACTAGTAATAATTTTAACAAACTAAATTAATAAATCAACCAAATTAAATGACCTTTCAAATTTAAATATATACAGTACGTTAAAATTAGTGCTGAAAAACGATTAATCATTATTAATCGCATCCAAAATGAACATTTTGTTTACATAATTTATGTATGTGTACTGTTTATTTATGTACATATTAATACACACACATTCAGTATATATTTAGAAAATATTTACATGTATACATATTTATATTAGTATATTATATTTACGTAGTCAATATATAAACAACATTTTTCCTAAATATACACATGCATGTATTTTAATATATATATATATATATATATATATATATATATATATATATATATACATACACACACACACCGTACACACTCATATACAGTATTATGTAAACAAAATATTTTATTTTGGATGCGATTCATTGCGATTAAGTGTTTGACAGCATTAGTTAAAATAGTTATATGCTATATAGGTTTTGGGTTGAAACTACAGAATATGACTAGGCATAAATAGTGCTTTTCCAATGAATCACAAAATGTACAAAATATAGTGTGACTAAATCCTATTTCGTAATCTAAATTAAAAATGAATATAAATAGTATTAATATATTCAAGATTGTATAAGATTATGTAAGTTTCTGTATATATTAAATATATACATAAAAGGTTAATATATTTAAAAAACAAAACAATGTTTTTATTTAAAATAATACTTAGTATTAAAAATAATAAGTTATTTAAAATGTAAACCTAAGTATCCAGTAGGTTTCTATAATGTTTATCCAGCAACAGCTTTAGCATGCAAAACTTGCTTGATTGTTTTATTTATTTATTAAGCATAAGGAGTTGGTCGTAGGCTTCTCATTCTGAAGCTTGAGTCAACTTCATCTCTTGTTCAGCACTACATATTAGCTTTGCACAAGCATCACTTATGGCACATACACAATCCCAGAGGAGTGTGAAATCAGATGATAGATCGAATGTGTAAACAGAATCTGTTTAAACAAGTGCGGACAAGCAAGCTTAAGCGGTTACGTTAAACGGGAGCATGAGACAGCACTTTGCCAGGTAAAAAAAAAAAGAGAGATGTTGAGAGGAAAAGGCGCATTAGAGAACAGTGAACTTTTAAAGAAAGAAGCAGAAGGAAAAAACAGAACCAAGAGGAAGGGAGAAAGTGTCAGCTGGCGGGTGGAGTTAGGAAGGAGGGCCTGTGGCGGCCGAGCTGTTTCTGCCAGATAAAGTGTTTACATTAGCAGAATGCCCGCACTGAGACCCCAGCGCTGAGATGATGTCGTTAACCGTTCCTCTTCTGCCTGAGGACGCACGCACATCCTTATCCGCTCAATGGATTTTGCGTTAGTTAGTATTCAGCTTTCTTGTGGTTTTTTTTTTTTGTCCTTGTCTGTAGGAAATATGAAACACATTAGTGACGTTAACTTCCTTTAACACATCGTACTCAAATTGTGTTAAAGCGCCAGAGGAAGCAGTCGAGTGCTGTCGTTTCATTCACCTCTAAAACATCAGTAGAAAATGCACTGAAAATGAATAAAAACAAGATTTTTGAATCGCTCTGAATGGGGGCATCTCACAAAGAAATGTCTAGCTTATGTTTTATTACACAAAAAGAGGCCTATTTTAGGACCATTAAAACTGGCATTTATGTTCAAATACTCATTACTGTAGTGCGAAAAATGTCATTCTCATTAATGTAATACAGTAATGTGGCTAATTGTACATTTAACATTTATATTCCATCATTCAAAAGAAGCTTTTATCCCAAGTGACTCACAAATGAGGAAAATCACAAACGATTTATCATAAGCGAAGCAACAATATTCACAGCACTGCAGTGCAGAGCATTGAGATTAGAGAAGCTGGAGCAGAAGTACAGTATAGATTACAAAAAAAGAGGTTTATTTAGAAATTGCCTTCCTTTTCTGTTATTCATTTATTTTCTTATTTATTTAATTTTTTTATGATTCACATTATTAAATTTTTTTATATCGGACAAGCATTTATCTTTACCCTTGTAAAACCAGCTTAACATAGTCTCCTAACCAGCATAAAGAATCATTTAAATCTCTTCCTTAATATTCTAAATGTTTGGCCTACCTGACCATGACAATCAGCTAATAATAAGACATTCGGTTGATTACCGTATTTTTCAGACTATAAGTCGCACCTGAGTATAAGTCGCATCTGTCCAAAATATCTCATGATGAGGAAAAAAAACATATTAGTCGCACTGGATTATAAGTTGCATTTATTTAGAACCAAGAACCAAGAGAAAACATTACTGTCTACAGCCGCAAGAGGGCGCTCTGTGCTGCTCAGTGTAGGCTACAGGAGCTCTGAGCAGTATAGAGCGCCCTCTCGCGGCTGTAGAAGGTAATGTTTTCTCTTGGTTCATTTCTCTTAGTTCAAGTCGTAGGACCAGGCAAACTATGAAAAAAAGTGCACTTATAATCTGGAAAATACGGTACTTGATTTCTGTTTTTGAATTGTCTTTGTGTAGCCACGCCCACAGAGAACTCTCATTGGTCCAGAATCCTCTCCTACATGACTGTATACAAAAGGTGGTGCTGGTTTTACATGGTTTAGCTGGGTTGATTAAGTTGACAAACCCAATAAACCTGGTAAATTGAGTCGTTAAAAGCCGGTAGCCAACTTTCAACCTGCAAAAAAGATGCTCCAAAACCTAGCTCGAGCTAATGACCTGTTTTTTTTCCAATATGGTTAATAAAGAAAAGACACAATTATGCAGTGAAATGTATATTTCCGCTACATCGCACACATATAACCACCCACGCTCACATACACATTAACAGTGAGATTGTCGTATCAGCAGTGGCGATAACGCAAAGTCTTCATGACTTCATGACTCTCCTCCAGCTAATATCCTGCTTATCTCTTCAATTAATGTCTGTCAAGCTGAGCTGAGCAAGTGATCCGGATTATGGCGCCCCGCTCTGTGCGACGGGATGAAGCGAGAGGAAGAGAGATAGAGAAAAAGATGAAGGCGGAGGGGTTTGGCCCTCAGGGAAATAGTGTCCATGTGGATTGCCTCTCCCAAAGCAGACAAAGAGAGCGGTAGTGACAGGCCCATCTTTTCTCACCTTCCTTTATTTCCTTTTATTCTTTTTTTTTTTTTTTTTTTTTTTGGGCAAGCGGTTTGTGAGGCAAAATTCGAACCTTACCCATGGCGTGTGCATGGAAGAAGGCACAGCAGGGAGATGTCTCATTTAAGTCCCTTCACACTAGCTCTTTTTTCTTCCTGTCACTCCCTCCCTCCAGCCAGCTCACTATCACCATGGTTTGAGCACTAATGAAGAGGATATGATTCCTCTCCTCAGCTTCCATTTATCAAAGCCACAGAGAAGAGAGAGAGAGAGAGAGAGAGAGAGAGAGAGAACGCGCATAGGTCCTCTCCCTCTATGTTCTTCTCACACAAACTCCTCTTTTTATGTGTGTGTGTGAATCTTCCTCTACATGGTCACATGTACTCAGAGATGTGACTTATGCTAATCAAAGGTGAATGTGTGTATGGCGAGGGTTTAGAGGGAATATACCAAGCCTGACATGGAGACAAATGTGAGGATGTGCCATTTATCGTCTTAATTTTTTTTGTTTTTTTTTGTTTTTTTTAATTAAAGTTAAACCATTCCTGGAAAACCCAGAAATTGGGAGGGATTTAAAAAAATGTGATTTCAAAAACTGAAAGTGTCATGATGTAATTAATATAATATACAATACTGTTTAATTGTTTGGGTCAGTATTTTTTTTTTATTATTGTTTTTGTGTGTGTGTGTTAGGATTATAAATTATATTTAAAAGGTAACAATTATTGTAATTGTTTTTTTTTTAAAGATTTTACAGTATTACTGTTTTTAATGTTATTATTATTATTAAATCAGCGCTGCCTTCAGCAAAGAATATACAAATAAGGGTTATTTATACACAAGATTTCATTGGCTTTTCTTCAGACATAATTATTGTGTAGCTTGTTAAACTCTCTGTGGACTAACTCAAACTCTCTCTCTCTCTCTCTCGCTGTAGCGGACCTTCTCGGCCAGCCCATACTCGGACCCCATCGTCGTGCCGGATATACCCGTTATCCAGCCCAGTGTGGAACAGCCTGAGATGCTTTGGGTTATGGGCCCCGTTCTTGCAGTAGTGCTCATCGTCATCATAGTCATCGCCATCCTGCTCTTCAAGAGGTGAGCAAGAGTTTTCCCACCACTCCTTCCTTCCAGCAGCAGCTTCCTTAGCGTACAACTTTTTTGCCATTGCAAAAGATGTATTTGTTGTAAATAGTATACCAATATATGAAACACAGCTCACTCGTCACTTGCATGGCAAGAAGCTTTGTTATGGTCAACGCTGCAAATTACCCTGAACCTGTTGTGAAATCTTCGTGGGGAACTTGTTTCGCCCTATTGCAATGACTGGATTTCACACACAAAAGTTTGCTAAACAACAGTAAATAAGACTTCATGAAATAAGACTCGTTCCTCCTTATAATATGGTATTTCAATTTGTCTTTTGAATTAATTTCTTAAGGGGTGTTTCTCAGTGATTGATTAATCATAATTCCATGTAATTATGTCTATATTCTATTAAATGACTGCCCCAGTTTTCGAGGGGATGTGAAGTGTGGCCAACTTGGTTTTTTTTTTTTTCTTTCTTTCTTTTTTTTGTGAGCGCATTTCTCTCAAAGTTTACTAGATGTGATGGTAATACAAATATAAGCCTCTTTGAAGGTCTCCTTTTAGATGAAATGCACCCCTACACATCATCGTCGGCATGACTCTGAATTCAGGGCTGCTTTGTACGCGGAACAAGATGTAGCTAATTTTAGCTAGCTTTTCCACGGAGAGAACAAAAGGAGGACATTATTCATAATGACATCTTGACTCAGCCGAATAAGGCAGACATGTAGCTAGCGGTGTGACCCGGTGGTCCCATTCACAACGCTGATACAGTACTGACTAATGCTCCCCCCAGCCCGTCTTTGTAAAATCCCTTACTTCAGAGCAAACCTTGCATTTGTTTTGCTCAGATTTTCTCAGCGTTCAACACAAATCCACCATCTCAGCCCCCCTGATGTTACAGGACTCTTTTAGCCTTGCAGTGACTCAGATTGAGGCCATTCCCAAGCGAAGATGCAGCAGCGAAACGGCGGCGTCAGCTTTCGGTCTCAGCAGGCGAGCGGTTATGTGGCGGTGCTGCCACACCCTGCTGATGCTATTCTAAAAGCTGTCATCTTCCACTGCCCACCGCTGCGAGCCCGATAGTCCAGCTAGTAGCTCTACTATTGTACGCCCGCAGAACTGATAACTGGCCTTAACTTTCTCTCTCCTGTTCACTCTGACAGTCGTGCTGTCACT
Organism: Carassius gibelio; assembly: GCF_023724105.1. Lineage (NCBI taxonomy): Eukaryota > Metazoa > Chordata > Actinopteri > Cypriniformes > Cyprinidae > Carassius > Carassius gibelio. The sequence continues at coordinate 12,291,002 of NC_068397.1, read as the reverse complement.
GGAGGTCAAAAGTAGCTGTATTGTATTGTTTGTTGCTAACAGGCATTCCGGTTACACTTTATTTTAAGGTCCGATTCTCGCTATTAACAAACTATTAACTATGACTTTTGCCTCAATAAACTCTTAATTTGCTGCTTATTAATAGTTAGTAAGGTAGTTGTTAGGTTTAGGTATTGGTAGGATTAGAGATATAGAGTATGGTCATGTAGAATATGTGCTTTATAAAGTACTAATAAACAGCCAATTTGTTAATTATAGGCATGCTAATAAGCAAATAGTTAATCGTGTGATTTGGTCCCTATATTAAAGTGTAACTGGTGTTCCTGCCACTGGATGCTGTAACGCTGCACAACTAGCCAATAGCTTTTTGCTAAATCTGATCACAAATGAGATCACAGGCCTTTGTGAAAAAGAATTTTCTTCTTTTTTTTTTTTTTGTTTTGCTTTTAACATTTAATTATTTAAGGATGCACAGTATTAATATTTTTATAATATTAATAATTTCTTATTTTAATCGATAAATGCTTGTGTTAAAATTGTGTACTAAATTCAGTGCTAAAATCTGTTATTTTTTAAAGCCACTAGTGAATTTAGGAAATGCACAGTATAATTAATTTTGAGATTAGCTAAACATCACATTTGACAACGTTTTTATGATTAGTATGAGCGTTAGATGATGGCATAAGTAAGCTAAATGTAAAAATAATGTATCTGTTTGTACATAAATTTAAAAAAAAAGTGTATGATATGTTATATGAACAAGATCGAAAAGAGAGGGGCTTTTTGAAGAGAGGTTGTTTTTTAACTCCATAAATGAAAAAAAAAATCTCTAAGATTGGTCGATAACCAATATGGTTCTGACATGTATATTTGGGTACACCTATAATTGTGTGTTTGTACATATAAATCAAAACTGTCATAATGTTTTTACTTCGTCCCTGGATGTGGGCAGAAAAGATGTTGAATCACCTACTTAATATTCATTAGCTGAAGCAAAGGCTAAGTTTGTGTCAGTCAGTCATTTAATACCCATTCATTTTCTCTTTTTAATTTACCATCTTCAAACACAAAGTCAGATTACTGCAAGACGTTTTTGAAGTTAGCCACACAACTCACTTTGGTCTCTGGGTATCTGTCAGCCTCTAATCACGTGTTTCTTCCTTCCTCCGCTCCGTACAAATGCAGCAAACAGGAGAGGTAGGTACCTTCAGATCATGGCCAGGTGTCATTCAGTCCCAGTGTTCATTTCAGAAGTGTCATCTGTCTCGCTCTTCACAGGCTGCAGGGTCTGCAGGTGTGCCCGCGCACGTTACTGTACATTAGCATGTTGTTTTGAATGACTATCCGTTCGGATCATCCAAAACCAATCCAAAAAGCTCAGCTTTTTGAATCTAGATTAACATTAGTTCACCCTCATACCCTGCTGTCGTTGAAAAGCTTTGGGTTTACGTCGTTACAGTGGTGCATGCCTGCTGTTGTGATCGTGACGTTTTATTCTTGGAGATGTTTTTTTCTGTTTGTTTTTTAGTTTTTTTGCTGTGCCGTGTTGATTCTGTCCGTGCTGTCCTTCACCGCCTCCTGAAGGTCACTCAGACTGAGTGTGTGCAGTCAGCCTTTCTGCTGTCTCACCTGAGCCCTGAATGGCCCATTGTAAAGGAAATGCCAGCCCGGCGGCTGCCGAAATAGAAATGTTCTTGTCTTCAAAGCTGACATTTCCATCCAGCGAATTGTTCGGTTTCATTTTTCCCCTTCCTTCTTACTGCCTAATGTATGAAATACCACTCTCACGCACATACGATGGCAAAATGGCCATTTTCTGTTATTTTTATCTCCTGCGTTTTATTCTGAACCCAGTACAAATGGATCCTTTTAGCCTCTGGTGTATATGTATTAACTCCAAACTGAATAATTGAAGCGTGCTGAGACTTACTGTACTTACAATAAGAGGCGAGGGGCTATGTGTCCAGTGCTCTAGTGATTAGCCCAGCTCTGTTAAACGCCATATGCTGTAAAGCCTTCGGTGCAGCCTGCCTCGCTGGTGTCAGCCTCATTTGAGCTCTTCGGGCTTTATGAAAGCTAGAAAACTGTGCTCAGAACCTTACAAATTGAGTGCAGTGAGATGTGAAATTCCCCGTGCAGTTGGCTCTCCCATTTTCGTTAGGGATTTGTGTCCGTGTGTCTGAGGATGGGTTTCCACTGACAGATGTTCTGCGTTTGTGTGTGTGTATGTATACACGACAGCTTTACCTGCTGGAAGAGCGCTCTTGGGAGTGCAGGTGCTACAGTGGCGTAATTACCGGTGTTGTGCCATCCAGCTGATGTGCTAATTACCTAGTCGCCTTGTTTTCCCCACAAACAAGGAGCGTCGCGCCCTGAATATTTAGTGAGCTTGCAAACAGATTCAAGTGAAGCGCTGAACAAACATGCTATTTGGCTTTTATTTCGGATCACTTTGACCCCTTTCGTATCCCAAAGGGAATTCCTAATGTGCTCTAAAAGCAGTGAGGCTTTAACAGGAAATGAAGCTTGTGCTTTTTAGGCTGATTAATTTGTTGTCTTTAAGACCTCATGAAAACAAACTTGGAATTTTGTGGCTTGTAGTCATACTATATATGTGTGTGTTTGTGTGTGTGTGTGTGCGTGTGTATGTGCATTTATACAGATAATAAATAAGTGCATGTAAAAATGTTCAGCAAGCAGCTGAGAGGAGCAGTGCTTTCAGTTAAAACAGATATTATGTTGCTTCTCTAATTTTACATGAATGTATAGCCAAAATCAAAGCACAGCTATTGACTTTATCTTATGTGTGTTTGATTTCATCAGATGACGGCTCGATTATAAATAAGGATTTTTGTGCAGATTAACATATTGATGGGAGAGCTTGTTATTAATTCAGTAACTATTTCATATTAGTAAAAAAAAAAAATGTAATAATAAATAATGAATGTATAGCATGTCCAGCAGAAGTGAGCTGCCAGGATGTGCAGAAATGTAATCAGGCTTTTAACATAACATTTACATTTAACAGACGCTTTCATCCAAAGCGACTTACGGTGTATTCAGGCTATATATTTTTTATTTTTACCAGTATGTGTGTTCCCTGGGAATTGAACCCACAACCTTTTGCACTGCTAAGGCAATGCTCTACCACTGAGCCACAAGAAAACTTGCTTCTGTAAGTAAATTGCTGCAGTGCAAAGAAAGGGAAGTAATGAGAACCTGGTATTTCTGTTCTTTTTTCATATGTCTAATATACATGATCAAGTCCTTGACAAACATCTATGACCTTTGAAACATGTCTGGTCTTCATGCTTCATGTTGACTGGTTTTACTAATAATAAGCTTACATTTGCATAAAGCATCCATATTTGTCCATGCCCATGTTGATTAGAGTATTAAAAACTTAAAAATTATTAATTTAAGGTACATTTAGAACAGATAGATATCTGTGATTAAGTTTCAATTGATCGCAAGTTAACTCATGACAGTCATGTGAATAATCGATTGACACCGCCAGTTAAATTATATTATATTATATGTAAAGATAATACAAACATTTAGTGTAAGTTTGGAGTTAGTTAGATGGTAAAAAAAGTAAAGTAAAATGGTAATTTTGTGAAATGTTTTTATTTGAAAAAAACTATTTTCTAATTGATGAATTTAATGAATTTAAATGTATTCATGTGATGGCAAAGCTAAATGTTTATCAGCCATTACTCCAGTCTTCAGTGTCACATGATCCAGCAAAAATAATTCTAATATGCTGATCTAGTGCATTATAAATGTTGAATACAAAAATGTAATGTGAAAATGTTGTAAAAATGTAAATTATTGTTAATCAGTCTTATGCATCAGAGATATATAAGAATATAATTTTCTTAAAAAAAAAAAGAAAGAACGAAAGATATTGGGCCCTATCTTGCACCCAGCGCAATTGACTTTGTACACTGACGCATGTGTCATTCCTATTTTGCACCCGCGCAAAGCGCGCTTTTCCCTCCACAGAAGCACGTCGCTAAACTAGTGAATGAACTTGCGCTCCCTGGGCGGTTCAGCGCAAAAAAGGAGGCGTGTTCCGGCGCAAACAATCCCTGGTGCTATTTTGCTGTTCCATTAAACAATTGCGCCACTGACCAGAAAAAACCTAGTCTAAAGTCAGTGGCGCGTTGCGCGTTGTTCATTATGCTATTTTAAGGGCGCATGCTTGGCCATAATGTATAGCGTGCACAACGCGCATACACTTTGCTCATGTAATCTACACAGATGCAACAGTTATTTTTGCAAATCATAAATTGTTACACTAAAAAAATATTAACACATGAGATGACGGAAATCATTGTGGTGTGCCACGAAGATGTGAAAAAAATAGGCATAAAACTAGCTCACAAATTATTCAGGCTAATTATTCTCCCATCCCCATACAACACAACTTCTCTGTCTTTCACTGCTCTTACAAGAACATCAGTCTCCTCGGCTGTGAACCGCTCCTGGCGTGCGCCTGGTAAATACGCCATAATAATAGCAATCCATAATGGAACTTGCGCACCTGCTTTTAAAGGGAATGTTGGATGACGCTCTGATTGGTTTATTTCACGTTACGCCCAAACCACACCTATGAATAATGAAGCTACTTCAGACCAACCCATTTTAGATTTGCGCCGGGCGCAAGAGCCATTTATCCCGCCGGGAAAATAGCAACAGCGCCGAGACCCGCCCACAAAGTTACTTGCGTTTCGCGCTTTGACACTTGCGTTTCAGATCGTTAAAATAGGGCCCATAGACCCCAGACTTTTGAATTATATTTTTCAATATAATGGACTGAATCTTTTGTCCAATCAATTTCTCTTTCATAAATCATGTATTGAGTCACCAACGCAGGATGTTAAAAAGATGTTAATTGGTTATGGAGATGCTTTGTCCACATTTCACTGTCCCATCCCTCAAAACTCCGTTATCCGTTTCAAATCTTCTGAATCTGTTGGCCTTCTCTGTTGGTGGGTCTGACGTGGTCTGAATGTGTCAACAGAAGCACTCATGCTGACTCCATTTTGCTCTTACAGGAAGAGGGCGTCCCCCCTACCGAAAGATGATCACTCTGGGGGTGTGAAGGATTGTCTTCTGGCCAACTCGTCTGATCCTGTAGAAATGAGGAGACTCAACTACCAGACACCAGGTAACACACCATATGTACTGTAGGCACACACTACCAGTCTGCCAGAGCCCCATGTGTTCTCCACCATATGCACGCATACACTTTTCCTCTGACTCAATGTGTGATATTTGAGCTTATCACCATATGCACAAGGACAAAATCAGCCTCTTCCTTACAAAGGCAATGCATGCACATCATCCATTGTACTATATCATCTGTATCTTGTTCAGTAACACTGATATTATTTTTTCTGTACACAAACACGCGTCAAGCATATGCCACCGAATGTGTCATTTAGCATAAACAGGATATGTATGCATGCGCACATGCAGGCAGACAGCGACTGAAGTGACAGAGTGTCTTTGTAATCAGAATGATCTATTACTGCCGTACATATCTTCCAATCTTCACAGCCCACCCACAACAGTCGTAAAAACACAGCACATGAGAGAGGAGAGGAGGCACTTTCAGTCATAACACTGAATCTGAAAGCCAGATGAAAGCTGCTCTTCAGAAATGCTGTTATGTGATTGGTTGTTTATTATTTATTTTATTTCATTTGTAATAAATATGCTTTATTGCAATAAAGCTATTTCATTTTTAAAATGAAGATTTAGAACAGTGTAAGGTGTAAGGTCATTACTAAATAAGCAGTAGCTGTAGGAAAGTGTAATGTAGCACAATATTTCATATTACTATTTGTAATTTGGTTGCTCTGAATTCAGCTGTTCGTTGCAGTCCCTCCATTTACTGTCTCATCTCCTTGGAGTGTCTTATATGGACTCAATTCACCCAAAGGCCTCTTGCACTCTTTCAACCCCTCTTTGTTAATTAGCCTTCCTGCTTTCCATTCCCAAGGTGAGTGAGAGGCAGATCTGTGACGCTAAGAGAAAATGTCAGGCCTGCCTCTCTCTCCTCTAATAGCGGAGCGGTGGCAGTCGAGCCAGGTTATTACAGACCCTTTCAGTCCTGAAGAGCACATAATTACCACAGGCAAAACAGCCATACAGCTCTCTTACCGCGAATCCCCGCTGCCGCAGCCAGCGGTTTTCATATGGCAGCGGAGTGGCGACAAGCGCACTTCACATTTGAGCGTTTGATTAATTTTTGAAACACCATTTGTGTTGTTTATGAGGACAAATTATGTGATGGTATATTCAATTAGGGGTTTTTCTTCAACTACAGATACTTTTATGCCTTGGGGGGATTTTTTATTAAAAGGTTTTTCTTCTGTTGCTTATTTAAAGGTTACATTAAAACTAGAAAAAAAAAATGTGTGCCTTCCTAATTTTTTATGTCTTATGTCAAGATTAAAATAAATATGAAAATCCAACTTAATATTAATGATTTTATCACTAAGAGGGTTAAATTAAACAAAAGCCATTTTAATCTTTATTATTTAATATTTTATTTGTGAAAATAATGAGTCATTTATGAATGTCCGTCAGTTGCAGTATCATTTTCAATTACAACCAGCAATTTTGCTAATATTACAAACATGATGTGTGATGAAAAAAAAAAAAAATTAAGGTAATAAATATCACACATAATACAACGTATGTAAACATATGATTTAAATAGGATACATGATGCACTAGTTATGAAAATAGCCTTCTGAAAAAGCAAGATAAAAAAAAAAAATTAAGTGATGAAAATGATATTTTGGTGAATGTTTTAGAAGAAAAAAATGACAGAATTCTCCTGTGATGCATGTACAGTATTGGACCTAATTGAAGAAACTTTATTTCCTGCCATTGTCTTGAATGTAGCAGTAAGGTTATGTTTCCAGACCCTTATCCATACATTTCTGGTTACATTTTCACTTGAATGACCTTGGACATTCATTTCAACTCCAGACATCTTGTAATTTGCTTCTCCCTGCTTTGCATGCTGGGTTGTAGGTCTTCACTGCCTAATTAACTTGCTGTTTAACATGAATGTAGCCTGTGCTGCATTCACTTAATGTGCTCATGGTGCAGCTTATTGTGCTGTTAGCCTCTAAATATACATACAGTATTGTTCAAAATAATAGCAGTACAATGTGACTAACCAGAATAATCAAGGTTTTTAGTATATTTTTTATTGCTACGTGGCAAACAAGTTACCAGTAGGTTCAGTAGATTGTCAGAAAACAAACAAGACCCAGCATTCATGATATGCACGCTCTTAAGGCTGTGCAATTGTGCAATTAGTTGAAAGGGGTGTGTTCAAAAAAATAGCAGTGTCTACCTTTGACTGTACAAAATCAAAACTATTTTGTACAAACATTTTACATTTTTTTTTTTTTCTGGGATTTAGCAATCCTGTGAATCACTAAACTAATATTTAGTTGTATGACCACAGTTTTTTAAAACTGCTTGACATCTGTGTGGCATGGAGTCAACCAACTTGTGGCACCTCTCAGCTGTTATTCCACTCCATGATTCTTTAACAACATTCCACAATTCATTCACATTTCTTGGTTTTGCTTCAGAAACAGCATTTTTGATATCACCCCACAAGTTCTCAATTGGATTAAGGTCTGGAGATTGGGCTGGCCACTCCATAACATTAATTTTGTTGGTTTGGAACCAAGACTTTGCCCGTTTACTAGTGTGTTTTGGGTCATTGTCTTGTTGAAACAACCATTTCAAGGGCATGTCCTCTTCAGCATAGGGCAACATGACCTCTTCAAGTATTTTAACATATGCAAACTGATCCATGATCCCTGGTATGCGATAAATAGGCCCAACACCATAGTAGGAGAAACATGCCCATATCATGATGCTTGCACCTCCATGCTTCACTGTCTTCACTGTGTACTGTGGCTTGAATTCAGAGTTTGGGGGTCGTCTCACAAACTGCCTGTGGCCCTTGGACCCAAAAAGAACAGTTTTACTCTCATCAGTCCACAAAATGTTCCTCCATTTCTCTTTAGGCCAGTTGATGTGTTCTTTGGCAAATTGTAACCTCTTCTGCACATGCCTTTTTTTTTAACATAGGGACTTTGCGGGGGATTCTTGAAAATAGATTAGCTTCACACAGACGTCTTTTAACTGTCACAGTACTTACAGGTAACTCCAGACTGTCTTTGATCATCCTGGAGGTGATCATTGGCTGAGCCTTTGCCATTCTGGTTATTCTTCTATCCATTTTGATGGTTGTCTTCCGTTTTCTTCCACGTCTCTCTGGTTTTGCTCTCCATTTTAAGGCATTGGAGATCATTTTAGCTGAACAGCCTATCATTTTTTGCACCTCTTTATAGGTTTTCCCCTCTCTAATCAACTTTTTAATCAAAGTACGCTGTTCTTCTGAACAATGTCTTGAACGACCCATTTTCCTCAGCTTTCAAATGCATGTTCAACAAGTGTTGGCTTCATCCTTAAATAGGGGCCACCTGATTCACACCTGTTTCTTCACAAAATTGATGACCTCAGTGATTGAATGCCACACTGCTATTTTTTTGAACACACCCCTTTCAACTAATTCAACTAATTGCCCAATTGCACAGCCTTAAGAGCGTGCATATCATGAATGCTGGGTCTCATTTGTTTTCTGAGAATCTACTGAACCTACTGGTAACTTGTTTGCCACGTAGCAATAAAAAAATATACGAAAAACCTTGATTATTCTGGTTAGTCACATTGTACTGCTATTATTTTGAACAATACTGTAATACTAGGGGTCTCATTTGTCTCATTTGTGTGCTAGAAAAATTGATAATTATATGTAAATGACAAATGCTATTTTTGTTAAAATATGATGCCATGTGTCTGAATATACTGTATGAAATATGTGTACTATTTTCTGCTACAAACTAGAACAATAGTACGGCAAAGGAGTAGGACATTTATTTACAAACTATTCAGGATACAGTATTCAGTGATATTCTGTTAGAAAGTTGTTCCTTATGGTTAAATTGTTTACAATTTTCACTGACACTTCCAATTGACATGCACTCTTGAGCATTAACATGCATAGTATCCTTACCTGTGCTGTAAAACTTTTCTTCTGACTTTTCACTTTAGATAAAATGTGTGAAAAGTCACAGATAAAACTTATATGTGTTGCATCCCATATTCCATCAAAGAAATGTAAAATATGACAGCAATCTTGAGCAGACCAGTTTTTGGCATCACGTCGGTGTGGTTGATTAAGAGAGTGGCCCCATGATCCTGCTGCCCACTGTCTCGCAGTAACGGTTGCATGAAGTAGCTGGCAGGGGGCTCGTCCAGACATTACTGAGCTCACTGTGGGCATAATGAACTCATAATGGGGAATCATACCCAACCATGTCCCATTAAGCATCTCAGTCCTGCTCATTCATCCTCAACCACTGGAATCCTAATGACAGGTTCTCTCTATTACGAACCCCCTCCTTTCTTCATCAAACAACACACAGGCTGAACATATCCTCAGTTCCAGCTGAGCATGTAGCCTTGATACGTTCACAGGGGCTGACAGTGGCAGGGAAATGTTTTTTGGCACTAAGATGACCCCCCAGACAAGAAATCCAGAGCTTGTTTGGGAGATAGACATAAGCATACACAACATATGTCAGCACAAATCTCACAGAGGGATCATGTCACATCAAGGTGCGAGAAGGACCTCTTTATGTCGTGCCCTCCTCAACTCAAAACTGACAAGACTCGCTCCCCGCTGTAATGGTACAATGCGTCAGGTGTGATGTGCTCACCACTTCTCATTGTCTTATTTTCTCTTTTAGGAATGAGGGAACATCCGCCTATTTCTGTCTGTGAGCTAGCAGACCACATTGAGCGACTCAAGGCCAACGATGCCCTTCGATTTTCCCAGGAGTATGAGGTAGGAAAATAGCTAAACTTATTCAACTGGTGCAGCTGGATTAATTATAGAGGTTGCTAATCCTGCTTTTTGAGGACCTGAAGTTTAGCTTTGTTGACATTCACACATTCGAGATATTCAGGGTTACTTGAAAATAACAGGCAGTTGTGTTGGAGCAGGGTTGGAACTGAAGTCTGTATGAAGGTGGTCCTCCAGGAGCAATGTTGTCTACCTACATAGTTTAGGGGTGCCCAATCCTGTTTCTGGAGAGCTACCCTTCTGCTAAATTCAGATCCAACTCTAATGAAATGCATCTGAACCAGCTAATTAAGATCTTTGGAAACAGAGCAGAGTTAGACTTGAACTCTGCAGGAAGGTAGATCTCCAAGAACAGGTTTTGGCACCCCAGTTTACTGTTTTTCCTGCTAAAGCTATCTTTGAACAACAATATCCAGATGTATTGGGTGGAAGGTCACTATCTGCACTCTCATTTGTAGTCGCCATAACTGCTCATTTCATAAATTTTGAGCTTTTCACTCATGTTTACGGAAATTGCCAACTCTCATTGAAAATTAATGGCGTTTTGTTACTTCACCTCAAAGAAAAATTTAGCAAATTTGTACCTGTAGGGGTACAACAGCTTGTTACTGCAGGGATACATTTGTACCTTAAATACTGCTTAAGGGTTCATAGTAGTACCTTAAAGGGCGGGTGAAATGCTATTTCATGCATACTGAGTTTTTAACACTGTTAAAGAGTTGGATTCCCATGGTAAACATGGACAAAGTTTCAAAAATTAAGTTGTACGTTTGAAGGAGTATTTCTGTTCCAAAAATACTCCTTCCGGTTTGTCACAAGTTTCGGAAAGTTTTTTTCGAGTATGGCTCTGTGTGACGTTAGATGGAGCGGAATTTCCTTATATGGGTCCTAAGGGCACGTCTGCCGGAAGAGCGCGCGCTCCCGTAGAGCAGAGCACTGAGAGGCTGAGCACAGACAATCACTGATCAGAGCGAGAGCGTCGCGAAATGTCACAAAAGGAGTGTGTTTTTGGTTGCCAGGGCAAGACAACCCTGCACAGATTACCAAAGAAAAACCAGCATTAAGGGACCAGTGGATGGAGTTTATTTTTACAGAGCATCAACGGAGTTGTGCAAGTGTTTTTGTTTGTTCCCTGCATTTCGAAGATGCTTGTTTTACAAACAAAGCCCAGTTTGACGACGGATTTGCGTATCGTTTATTTCTTAAGGATGATGCAATCCCAACGAAAAAGGGTCACGATCGTGTGTTGGAACCACAGGCGGTGAGTAAAACTGCTTAAAATATCTCTGCCTCCTTGTTAGTGCGTCCGCCTCCCATCGGAGACCCGGGTTCGAGCCCAGCTTGGAGCGAGTCCTTGCTGCTGCTGCTCTCGTTCAGTTTCAGCCTTCACAGCTGTCACAGCTTCCACATGCTCTCAGCGCAACTGGCGCTCGTGATTCTTTAGCTCCACCCACACATCACGCCTCCAGGCGCTCGTGTTTTTCCGGGAAAAATCGGTACAGACTATCTTTCTCTTATGAATATAATAAAACTAAATACTTTTTGGAGTTATGAAGGATGCAGTACTACTCTATAGGTACTCAAGATTAACATGATATTGAGTGAAAACGAGCATTTCACCCCCCCTTTAAGACTGCTGAAGTACAAATATGTTCCTTTTTAGGGCTAGAAATGGCAGAAAGGTTTGTGAGAGTACTGCCCCACTGACAAGCTGTTGTACCCCAAAGGTAAAATTTGTATAAAATGTTCTGACCGTGTCAAAAAGTGATTTTCCTTCAAGAGTTCATTCTCTGCAGAAACTGGCCTTGTTTGGTACTTTAATTTAGTTTCTTTTTTTCGTTGTGTCTCCTCTGTCTTTTGAACCCTTTTCACACACAATTTTCCCACTTTGGTGTTGTCTAATAGTTTCTCCTGCCATCAACACTTATAGCACGCACATCCAATGTTATGACAGATGCTCACGCTTGCCTCTCCCAGGCAGGCAGATGTTAATTTCCTCATGATCTCTCTCTAGAAATCTTCAATACACACAAAAGCCTTGTCGCTTCTTCTTGATGTTGAGAAAAAAAGCCTGTTCAACCTTTTTCTGAGAGCAATATTTAACATGACTGTCAGTCGTCACCCTAAAGGTGTGGAATTGTTTAATTAAAAGATCAGACGCTGTTGGCCCAGTCGCGTTTGGTGAGACAAACACTTGGTGAGGATGTATTCATAGATTTGTCTTAACTAATGCAAGAGACCCATAAGAGATGTTTACGAGCAAAGTTGTTGATTAGCAAGCATCACAGATGTCTCTTTCTTTCATTTGTTCCTTTGCTCTTCTTGTTGAACTTCGATCTCTTTTCTTTTCCGTCACACATGTATTTATAGTAAAACAGCAATTAAAACTTCAACCAATGAACCCCTCTTTTCTGTAATAACACACATGTCTGTGGGGGAAAAAAAACAAACAACATAAAATACAAAAAAGAATTCTTTTTATAGACCTCCTTTTATTCATTCCTCTTTGCAGACGTTTAGTGACACTTTGAGGGATGGATCGAGCTATTTCAGCAACCATATGTGACACATCTCTCCTTCCTCCGATGCGTTTGTGGTTTTCACCACACATGCCCTCCATAGCCAGGCGGAGCTCACAAGCTGCTCTTGGCATGTTGTGATGTCATGTCCTCCTGTCAAGGAAGGCCCCCTCTCAAGGGAACAGATGGTTCTGCTTGGGCCAATGGGAGTAGCCTAGTCCAGCCAGCATGAGCAAGGCAGTGGGACACCAGCACGTTTATTGGCTCCGTGCTCCGCTTGATGCATCCATTGCTTGGTTTCATTGTTTCACAAGCTTATTTCTACCAAAGATCCACAACTTCTTGTTTCCTCTGCCTTGTAATCAGTTGCAACTTGCTTTTGACAAAACTGTGACCGCACCATAGAGCTGATCTTTACAGAAAACCAGTATGACCCCCAGATGTTGTTTTTGAAAGATTTACACTGCATAAACAAGAACCAGAATTTGAATTGAAATGGTGTCCAAAAAAATCTTTTCCTTGGCTTTTGAAGTGCTCTGTAGATTACTCCTCAACTTGACTGGTGGCAATATCAATAGCTAACACTCCCATCAGACACTGATTCTCACCAGTAACGAGCTTATGTTTGTCAACCCACTATGCCGAAGCTTTTTGTAGGAGCCAGCGCTCACCTCCCACCGCTATCATTATCCGCATCTCTCAAGCTTGTCATCTCATGTAGGGACAGCTCATATTTGTTCCCCTTGTTTGCCGAGCACTGCCAGTCAGCATTCCAGCTGTCTTATTCGCACATTACCTATACTTGCGTTCGAAAGCTTGCGGCAAAGTAAATGTTCCTCCAAGATGCTTGCTGATAAACTGGCAGAGAGACACTTAGCATGTCAGATACTTCAATGTGGCAGTTTATTTATATTGAGCGCTGAGTTGTTTACTTTTGAGCATTACTTCATATGTGGACATTTAAAAACCAGTTAGTGCTTTATGGCTGTTTACAGAGGCATCGAAAGCAAGCACATAAGTTTGAAAGGATCCGAGGAGGCTGACGTTTTCCCAAATTAAGTGAAAGGTGTGGAGGTTGATGGACACGGAGTCAACCAAAGCCTTGTCCAGAACAGGCAGATCAATGCTGAATAACAAGAGACTCCGTGACATTATTGACTGGCTGAGCAAGCTGCTGCATATTGTCGTCGATCAATGCTCCGATACGACCCGGTGTCATTTGAGCCGAGGAGACCTGTGACTTGAGAAGGAAAGGGAGAGAGTGCAAGCCCACCTCTAGCCTCTTGAGTAATCCTCTGAAGTCAGAATGAGGAATCCAGTATCCAGCTCCATGCAGAGTGCACCTTTCATTTCTTGCTGAAAATTTACATTTTATTTATTTGATTGATGCTTTCATCCACAATGACTTACAGGTACAGGCATATATTTAACAGTATATGTGCCTCCTGGGTATTAAACACATGACTTCTTGGTGTTTCTAGCATCAGGTTTCATTTAAGCCAAGGGAACATCATTATCTTTAGTACTTTATTATTATTAATACCAATTGTGTATCAACCTTTTCATATGCAAGTTGTACATTTTCTGCTTCCCTTTTGTGAGTTCTGTTATAGCTGTGAATTTGGAATGATAAAACATACTAGAGGAAGAAAGTGTGCGCAGACAAGTCAATTCTTCCCTTTCATTTAAATTTGAAACATCCTAAAATGCAGTGTATGATTGTGTAATCAAAACAACCAGCCACAAACTACTTGATAAAGGTCATTTATTTTATATTTAAATTTAATACTTTTGTGTATTTTATCTATTGTATTTTATTATGTGCCCTCCAGGAGCTTGCATTCTGCAAGAGAACAGTAGCATTCTCTTATTATTTTTCTGTACTATCTACTTCCTTTTTAATTATTATAAAATAATAACTTGACCCTCTAACACTAGCTCTGTCTATCTCTTTTCTATAAATGTTTTATTATTTTTATTTATTATGTAAAAAAGAAACACCTCACTATGTGTACAGCATTAGACTAACCAAAAATTGTCACAGCAGTTTTATGTCCTTTTTTTTTTTTTTTTTTTTTTTTGATTGCTTCTATTACTATTACTGTTCTATTCTATTAAGCTGCTTTGGATAAGTCTGTCTGCTAAATAATTAAATGAAAAAGTAAATGTTTGTTGTTACCACTGTAGACATTAGTGTGTAGATACAATTAGAATTTTTATCCAAGTTCTAGTGTTTTTAAGTACATTGACAGCATTTAATTGTTGTGTCATCAAAACGATCAGCCACAATTTACTTAATGAAGGTTATTATTATTTTTTTTATGTATTTGTTTCACCATAGATATCTAACTGTAGATGCAGTTTGATGCTGACTATTAAATGTTTGCAATATTTACAACTATAGTTTATTGAATCAATGATTTATCCCATTTATTATTTTATTTTTTACAGTGGACCATCTCCTCACCTTATGTCTCTAATAATACATTTTAATGGCTGTAACTTGACGTGACCCCTGAAACATTTGTACATTGCTGACCTGTATTACAAAAGGCCTCGCCTGGAATGTCTGTTACCCATTCAGGGCACACCTCATGCATGCAGCCGGTGATATATGCAGGCTTTTCCTCCAGATGTGTTCATCCGTCCCCTCTCTTTAAAGCTTCCTGTCTGTCTCCATAAATCCACACTCTCCCTGTTGGGTCTGCTATTCCTCATCCATTGCTCTTCCCTCTTCACTCTTGTCAGCGGGCACAAAATCAAGTGCAGGCATGAAGTCCACATGGACACCAGTAATCCATTAGTCCGGGCCGAGGGTCTGAACGCTCCCTCCTCTCAGCATAATCTTTAGCATCAAAGCCATATGCCCCGATGCGCTCAGGTATGGACTTACCGAGTCAGTGGTACTATTATCGGAGCCCCCTACAGTGATCATGTTTGAATTATGGTGTCAGTGAGCACTAAGCCATCTGTTGGTTGCCAGTGATAATTCAGCAGATGAACTTGCTGTTATTATAGGGCAGGTGATCACTAGTAAGGGAACAGAACTGCAATATACCCACAAAGGGATCCAAATGACCACTCTTGAGCTTTGCCGGTCCATCAGTTGTAACAACCCCTGGTGGCAGAGTTACCTCTGGTTCTTGCGGGTCTCTGTTCAAAACGTCGGGTTGCTATAGAAACAAAGCCTCTCTTGCTGAAGTGATGCTAGTTCAAATTTACCCCTGCGGCACTCTGTGGTATCATGCTTCAAACAAGGTGCCTCAAAAGACTGAACAGATTTCTCTCTCTCTCTTTGTCCTCTCATCTTTCCCCTGCAGTCCATTGATCCAGGCCAGCAGTTCACATGGGAGAACTCCAACTTGGAGGTCAACAAGCCAAAGAACCGTTACGCCAACGTCATTGCTTACGACCACTCAAGAGTTGTTCTCACCCCTGTGGACGGTAAAAGTCAAACAAATGTGTTGACCTTTAACATTTCATTATGGTGACAGATGGGTGTATGTTTAGGGGAAGCATGCAATTAGCACAAATATTGGCATAAGTGGGCCACCGGTGAATTGTTGTCTCTCTTTATAGGTGTTCCAGGCAGCGACTACATCAATGCCAACTACATCGATGGTTACCGTAAGCAGAATGCCTACATTGCCACGCAGGGCCCTCTGCCTGAGACTCTGAGCGACTTCTGGAGGATGGTTTGGGAGCAGAGAGCCAATACCATCGTCATGATGACAAGACTGGAAGAGAAGACCAGGGTGAGTACCAGAGGCATAGAAAAGTTTAGGCACTGCATTAAACGTCAGCTAAATTCAAAACTAGTAAAAAACTAAAAGTTACTGGTTTGTGATTTAATGTTTACTTAGTAATTCCCCCACCTATTTTTAATCAGTTTATTATTTTATTTTAATGTATTATTATTTTAATGTAGCATATTTATTTATAATATTTAATACTACTAAATGTTATATTGAAATCTGACATTATTGAATGAGTTCTATTTCATATATGAGTAAGAATATTTACTAAATAATTTAAATGTTTCATATTCAATGCATAGAATTTACTACATCATTTGAAATATACATTGCAAAAAATATTCACACACTATATTCACAATAACTTAAAGAAAAATGTAAATATATATATATATATATATATTTTTTTTTTATCTGTATTTAGAGGTAGGGGCGTGGGATTTGGAAAGATCCTCATGTCGGGATGAGTTTTATTTATTTTATTTTTTTTATTTTTTAAAGTCATTTATGCTCACAGGCTAAAATTTCAAGAGTAATATTACAATTATTAGTAGTAAAATATTATTACTATTTAAAATGTGTTTTCTGTTTTGATATACTTTGGCAGGGATGAATTTTCAACAGCAGTTACTATAACGGTTAGGACAACAGCCTTTATTTTAAAAAAATGTAATGTAATATAAGATTTTAATTTTTTCTTATATAGTAAAAGCATATTTTAATGAAAGTCCCAGACAAATAAAGGTATTAATTTCTTAAAAAAAAGCAAAATAAGCGTTGATTGATAGTGTACAGAGGACATAAATCTCTATTTACAAAGAACACACTTTTTTGCCCTAAGGTTTCCTCCAAAAGAGTAGTATAGTAGTAGAGTTCATATCCAAGCTCACAAAATATAGTGATAAAATAAAAGACAAAATACCATTGCCATCCTTTTTGTTGGATGACACAGTACAATGGTTCACAATTCTCTTCGTGCTATAAAACATCCGTCTGTGCTTGGCACTAAAGGGACCTGCCTTTCTATGAGTCCAATCACTACATGAGCTTTTAGTGCGCTGTTGTGCTGGGCGCAGCAACAGGCCAGTAGTACCCAGGGTTGGTGAGAGAGCGAGCCTGTCGACTAGTCTTCTGTTCAGCTCAAATGTCATGTCTGACAGTAGATAACCTGTAATTCCTCCCCCTGGAGAATTCGTGCACTCAGGTTTTTGTTGATGGATGGGAGGTCAGATGGGAGCTAAAGGCTTATAGAGAAGGAGACATGTGTTGGCAGAGCTAGCGTGGTAAATGAGTGGGTTTTGGCAAGGCTGTGCACCTATTAAGCATTACTTCATAGGTAAAGGGCGTCCCCAAGCCCTGTGATGAAAACCTCCAGCAGAGACAGAACAACTGGCCAAGTTTCACTGCTGACAGCAGCTACCTTGAAGAAGAAATGAACTCTAGATGATTGAACGTTATACAAAACACACCATTTGAAGAAATTTCTACCGCTTTCGTCTAATTTTGAATGATATTGACCGTAAACAGACTCTACATTGTTGTTAATAGAAGTTGTCCTTAATTCAAAAATAAGCTTTG
This sequence comes from Carassius gibelio, assembly GCF_023724105.1. Lineage (NCBI taxonomy): Eukaryota > Metazoa > Chordata > Actinopteri > Cypriniformes > Cyprinidae > Carassius > Carassius gibelio. The sequence goes on along the minus strand of NC_068397.1, from coordinate 12,273,177 downwards.
TCCTTGAGAATTATTGGGTGCCGGTGACACACACCTTTGCCATGACTCAGTAATTTCAATACTATAATGAAATTATGTAAATATTCACCATTCAAATGTGCACCCTGTATGCCTGTGCAAAGCTTTATAATAATAATTCCTGGTAATAGACTTGTATAGGAAATCAGTACAGTTGGCTCATATATATTCAATATTCACAGTATATTGACAATAATTTTGCTGATGATATAAAAAACGAACATTATTCATTTTTATATTCTTAAGTTATATTCAAATTATAATTATTATTAAAACAGTCTTGCGATTTAAGTATGAGTGCAAATATAGAGATATTTCATAGTGTCAGGCTTTTTTGAAGAAAGTTCTCTTATGTTAAAAAATACTGTAAAATATTGCTATTGTGAAATATTGAATTTTTAGCATCCATTACTCCTGTCTTCAGTGTCACGTGATCCTTCAGAAATTCAAATATGCTGATTTGGTGCTTGAAAAACATTTTCAGTTTTCAGTGTTGTGCTTACGGTTGTGTTTAATTTTTTATTTTGTGTGTGTGTAAACCTTAATATATAAAGATTGAAACATCACAAGGCTGTAAAATATGGATTTTTTTTTATTACTATATATATATATATTTATAGTTTACATAATAAACTTTTATTTGAAATGGAAGTGTCTGTCATTTCAATGGGACTTACAGAATTCAGCATTTACTCCTGCACTGTTTGACTGTGTTTCATTTTCGTGCTCTTAAACAGGTCAAGTGTGACCAGTATTGGCCCATTCGTGGCACAGAGACTTACGGAATGATCCAAGTGACCATGCTTGACGCTGTTGAGTTGGCAACTTACAGTGTGCGAACCTTTGCCCTTTACAAGGTAAAAAGTTGCGTGCCCTTTCCACTCATATAGTAAGTTTCCACATTTTCAGACATTTAACCTCCTTTCTCCCACTTTGCTCAAACAGAATGGCTCTAGCGAGAAACGCGAAGTCAGGCAGTTCCAGTTCATGGCCTGGCCAGACCACGGAGTGCCTGAATACCCCACCCCCATCCTAGCCTTCCTGCGCAGGGTCAAAGCCTGCAACCCTCCTGATGCTGGACCCATGGTAGTGCACTGCAGGTTAGCGCTGGTCCCCAGTCTTTCATTTACTGCTGACCTTTTCACTTATAAAACTCTTGTAAAGTGAACAGTTGTAGGTTTGCTTGGTGGAATTGGAAGAAAAGGTTTGGTTTCAAATGTTTTAAGGCTATCAAGTCTAAAGTGAATATTAGATGGAATATAAGTGAATATTAGATGGAATATTTCCATTATATTCCATAGAAATATTTATACATGTAATTCATTTGATTCATTCAGGATATGATTGATTTAATTGATTAAAAAATCTTATCAGTTGGCACTCTTAGTATTGGAACCTAGTTTGTCTGTAGTGTAACCAGTTTGTCTGTCTCAGTGCTGGAGTGGGCCGCACGGGCTGCTTCATAGATATTGACGCCATGCTGGAGCGGATGAAACATGAAAAGACGGTAGACATTTATGGCCACGTCACATGCATGAGAGCCCAGAGGAACTACATGGTGCAGACGGAGGACCAGTACATCTTCATCCACGAGGCCTTGCTGGAGGCCGCCACCTGTGGAAACACAGAGGTCCCTGCACGAAACCTCTACGCCCACATCCAGAAGCTCACCCAGCCACCGCCGGGAGAGACCGTCACAGCCATGGAGCTGGAGTTTAAGGTAGTCGCATCACATGATCAAATTAATGCTGTCATTGTCTTTAATAAAAACTAAATAAATAAAAATACAAGGTAGCTTCAGGAGCAGTAACTTTTGTAACATTATCGTTGTGGCCTTTTCCGTTTCTGAACGTGGCAAACAGCACTGCACACATGCTGAAATTTTGTATAGAATACATATAATTATTATTGTTTTAGCATCCCATATATACTATTATTATACTCTTATATTGATATTATTTTATTCATGCTTTAAATGCGTTTTTATTTCACATTTTGATTTCCGTTGAAGTTTTAGGAATTTTGTTGTTGTTGTTGTTTTTGTTTTTTGATAAATTCAAAGATAATGAGAAATTCTGCCTTGGCAGCTAGCTGAAATATAAAATATAGTTTAATTTTAAATAATTCATAATATTGTTTTATTTAATTTAAATATACAATACATTGAAACTTGAAATCAAATTGAAATCAAATGTTTTATGTTATGTTATATATGCACAGTATATTATATTATATATATATATATATATATATATATATATAACATTTGATTTCAATTTGATTTCAAGTAACGGTTTTTATTTTTTATTTTATGGTTTTCAATTAAATTTCATTTAATATACTGTAACTATAATGCACATAAAATCACATGAATCAGAATCTACTTATAAATCGAACAATCAGAATCTGGAATCAGACTGGATTTGTTAAGACAAAATTTGGTGCATGCATGCATGTAAACCTAATAATTCAAGTCTAATGTTTTTTTGAAAATGTTTTACTGTTCCATCTGTTAATAGTGCTGTTGGGATATAAGTGAATGCTGGTAAAACTAGGATGCTCAACTAGAAGTAGAAACAGCAACTGGTGCAAAGACCGGAGTGGGTTCCCAGTACAGACAGAGCTTGTAGTAAAGCCAACGGTCTCTGTGCGCTCTCTGCTGATGTCCATCTGTGCTTTCTCTGCCACGCTGCCAGTCACGCCCTCGCTTTTCCAGCCAGACCATTAACGCCCGCACCCCTCTTTACTGCTGCAGAGCTCACCTTCACATTTAAAAAATATTCTGTTGCAGACCATTCTCCAATATGTTTCTGCCAGCTTGTTTATGCTCTGAACCCAACACTGTTTCCACAGAGACTCGCTAACTCCAAAGCCCACACCTCTCGATTCATCAGCGCCAACCTGCCCTGCAACAAGTTCAAGAACCGGCTCGTCAATATCATGCCTTTTGAGTCCACACGGGTGTGCCTGCAGCCAATCCGAGGAGTGGAGGGGTCTGACTACATCAATGCCAGCTGCATCGATGGATACAGGTAGCTGCCCGTGCCAAACCATTACAAAAACATGGAGGAGCATGTTTGCTTTAATTCTCAAGGTTTAGATTTTTTTTTTTTCAAGCAGCTGCTATAAACATATTTGTTAGAGCCAAGATTCTTCAAGATTCTGTCAGTTGTGGATCTAAAAAGAAAAACTGACTGCACACACAGTTGCATTGCATTATGAATTGCTCTCTCCTACACGTTTCAACTAATCATGAATCAGAGCTTGCTTACTTCTGTTTCCTGGTACAAAAATAAATCCAGGGCTCAAAATTGAATAATTTTCACACCTGCATGCAAGTTAATTTGAGAACATGCACCATTCAGTTGTTTCTCACCAACCATGAAATGTATTTTGGATTATTTTTAATTAAAAAAAATAATATTTGTTTTTTAATATATAGAGAAAGAGAGACATAATACAGTAACATATAACAGTATTTGCTCAGGTCACTTGCATTTACAAGGGTCAGATTATTGCTACAATTCTATTTGATTTCAACTATCTAATATATGTTGCCATTCCTAATAGTTAAAGGGATAGTTCACGCAAAAATTTAAATTCTGTCCTTAATTACTCACCCTCATGTCGTTCCAAAGACTTTCGTTCATCTTCAATACACAAAGGAAGATATTTTTGATGAATTCCGAGAGCTCTCTGACCTTCCCATAGACAGCAAAGATCCTAACACGATCAAGGCTCAGAAACATAGCTTAATATTATTAAAATAATCCATGAGGCATCAGTGGATCAACCATAATTTTACAAAGCTATGAGAATACTATTTGTTCCCAAAGAAAACAAACAAAAAAAGGACATTTGGAGAGTAGCACCATACTCTGATATGTTGTCTACGTTGTTCACACTTTTATCGGAACGCAAACAACGTATCTGTGTACATACGTTGCATACGTTGTTGTGTTGCTCTCCAAAATGGCACTTTAGGGTGACGTGGAGGAGATGAATTGTTGAATCAAGTCATTATTTTTGGTTTCTTTGTGCAAAAAAAGTATTTTCGTAGCTTCATAAAATTACAGTTGAACCACTGATGTCACATGCACTGTTTTACTGATGTCCTTACTACCGTATTTTGCGGACTAAAAGTCGCACTTTTTTTCATAGTGTGGCTGGTCCTGCGACTTATAGTCAGGTGCGACTTATTTATCAAAATGAATTTGACATGAACCAAGATAAAATGAACCAAGGGAAAACATTACCGTCTCCAGCCACGAGAGGGCGCTCTATGCTGCTCAGTGCTCCTGTAGCCTACACTGAGCAGCATAGAGCGCCCTCTCGCGGCTGTAGACGGTAATGGTTTCTCTTGGTTCTTGGTTCTAAATAAATGCGACTTATAGTCCAGTACGACTTATATATGTTTTTTTCCTCGTCATGACGTATTTTTGGACTGATCTGACTTATACTTATGTGCGACTTATAGTCCAAAAAATACGGTACGTTTCTGGACCTGGGGAACATCACGGTTGCGTTGCTGTCTATAGAGGGTCAGAGAGCTCTCACATTTCATCAAAAAACTTAATTTGTGTTCTGAAGATGAATGAAAGTCAAACGGGTTTGGAACGACATGAGGGTGAGTGAGTAATTAATGACAGAATTTTCATTTTGGGCTGAACTATCACTTTAATCCATCTCTAAATAAATCCAGTGGTTTTGATCAGTAGGTTTCTTGTCTACTTCTCGTTCCTCCTGCTCTGTTTTCATCAGGCATCAAGACTCATTCTCATACGTGGTAAATGAGATGATCCGTAACTCTCTATTTTCTTCACTGCAATATTCCCCCTAAACAATGAGCAGCACAGTGTAGTCTGTCTACACATTTTCAGCCTTCACATATTTTGTAGCGTTACTCTGTCTGACAGCTGTTTATTGAATTACAAAAGGAGGCGCTCTCAATGGGGTGAACGCTTGAGAAAATCAGAGAAGAAAAAAGCGAGAGAGAAAAGGCCAGTCGTGTTTGCCGTAAAACGAAGCGTGGGCACCAAATGTCACAGAGTCTGTGAAGAAAATGTCTAGGGGCTTGATACATCAGCCCCTCTCGTTTGAATTAAAACGTAATGAGAGCTACTCTGGAGGAGCTCAACCTGTGCCAATGCGTAATTGACACCAGTCTTATTTTCTAAAACCAGATGAGCTTCAAAAGTGATTCTTCGATCACGTCTTCCTCTTTAACCGAGCCTCCGAGGCCGTCGGCTCTGAGATTTGTAGTCTTGTCAAAAAGTAGCAATTAAGCCGCTTTTAAACAGCACGTTAATGCGATAAACACAGAAACACGCTTGACCTTCTTACTAGTTTACAAAGAGCTTCGCCAGCCGAGCGGATACGTCATTAAAGCTGTTTTTGTGTGTGCCTTTATAACCGTTTTAGTGTTCGTGTTGCATTTTGTTTAATTGGGCGAAAATAACCTCCAAGGAAGAATTGCATGATTAATATAGAGGTGATTTGGCTTTGTCAAAGCCAGTGTGTCCCTGACGTCTGCTTTGTGTTCTTCGTAGCGACGTATTTGTGTGTGTGTATGTGTGTATTTTGGAATGAGTGGGGGATGGAGGGAGGGGGTCTCTCGCGTTCTTCTTTGCTCTTCATTCTGGCTCGTCTCTCCCTATCTCTCCTCTCTTCTTCTCTGCCGTCTCTTTATTTGTCGGAACAAGGCCCTGAACAGACTTTAATCTCCCAGTTCCATGTTATTGCCTCGCCTGCAGCACCTTCATTAGTTGCTAACCCATGGCACTGTTTGTATGAGACAGTGATGTGTGTGCCTGGTGCACATTGATTGCCCAAGCTGCTGTAGCACAGTACACTGCTGCCACCCAGTGGCCATGGTAACAACCAAACTATATATATGTATTGTGTAGAACAGCAGATTATAGTATATGGATTCACAATTGATCTGTCATTTTTAAGTGATTGTTTGGCAACTTCTTCCAGCCGCTAAATTAGACCCCCACAGATCCTTCCCTCTCTACAAAACCCCACCCTCCAAATATGTATCAGCAAACCTGAGATGGGCAGAGAGCATTCTGATTGGCTAAAAAGGGTGGTTGCTCCCCTTTTGTATTGTTTTGAGTTTAAAGCTCGCACAGGGACTTTTTTCGCAGAAATGTGATTTGTTTTTTACAACGCTAACTTTATTGATATCTGTGACATATTATAAAGAAAAAAAGCTTAGATTCTTAGTAATATATAAATGTCATTTTCAGTTATTAATAGGGTGGCTAACAAATATCCACCAAGTAAATATTTTAACAAAATCTGAAGTAAAAAAAAAATATATATTAAAGTTATCTGAAATAAAACACATTTACTAAAATTAATAAAACTTCCAAAGAAATAAAAGCTACAAACAATATAAATGTAAAAAAAAAAAAAATTCAAAAACTGAGTAAAATTGAAATATTAACATTTAGTCATATAGCAGACGCTTTTATCCAAACAAAACAAACAAATATATATATATATTATATATATATATATATATATATATATATATATATATATATATATATATATATATATATATATATATATATATAGGAGCACTAATTAGGACACTACAACAAACCAATTTGTTTTATCTTACAATTAATGTGCATCTGTTTTCTAGCCATTGTCATGGTCATGTGATTGTGCTGGTCATATTTGCCTGTTTTGCATCAAGGTCTCAAAAGCCATTTTGTTGTTGATCCACAGACAGCAGAAGGCCTATATTGCCACTCAGGGCCCTCTAGCAGAGACCACTGAGGACTTCTGGAGGATGCTATGGGAGCACAATTCCACTATTGTAGTGATGCTGACCAAACTCCGAGAGATGGGACGGGTAAGAGCACCTTCCTCCCTTTAACTTACGTCCTGGTGTTTTAAATCCTGAAGATGTACTCATACTTTTCCACATCCTGCAGGAGAAGTGTCATCAGTACTGGCCAGCTGAGCGCTCGGCCCGCTATCAGTACTTCGTGGTGGATCCCATGGCTGAGTACAACATGCCCCAGTACATCCTGCGAGAGTTTAAAGTCACAGATGCCAGGGTACGTACATCTATCACCTGCAGAAGTCTGCCAGAGGAGGGTTATATTGTGGTTGTTTTTTCATATGAATGTCACTCAGGATGGTACTTGAGGACACCGCTGGGGTGTGTGAGCAATCTGTTGCTGGCGGCGGATGTTTCACACCAACACGGCGCTCTCACATCCTGCGGCTCACTTTGGACTTCAGAGCTTTCTGGCGGCTATAAATAGTACCAAGGTTATGAATAAGCTTGTAGCTAAATCGTGTACACACACGGTCATACAGTGAGCATATGGACAGAGGCTTCCTGCTGCAGAGGCATCCAGCTGTTGTGTGCGTATGTGAGAGTGAAACCAGAAGCCTAATAAACCGTTCATTCTTTATTCTCTTTAGGACGGTCAATCCAGAACCATTCGGCAGTTCCAGTTCACTGATTGGCCGGAGCAAGGAGTGCCAAAAACTGGCGAGGGATTCATTGATTTCATTGGCCAAGTTCATAAAACCAAGGAGCAGTTTGGGCAGGATGGACCAATCACTGTGCACTGCAGGTATGCTGAACTGTAGTGATGAACTGAACTGATCAGCAAATGATCATCCTGAAGGCTTATTTTGTAATAATGACCAAATGACTGCACATTATTCCACTGCTAATTACCACATAAACATTTTACATATTAAAAGGGGACGGATACATTTAGTTCACAACATACTATTATGCAAATTATTTTAATTACATCATTTTATAGTTATTTTATTTATTTAATAATAAACCATTTTACTTTCACGTTTTCTATGTTTTATTTTGTCATTTCTTGATTTAATAATTTTAAAATATATATATATTTTTTTTTATTGAATTACAAATGAACACATTTTTAATTCTGTGATTTATTTTAATTTAATAATCCGTAGAAACGTTTTTTTTAAAGGTCCCATGACATGGATTATTTCCTTTCCTTTAAATGCTTTTTAAATGTTTCCTTAGGTGTACTTATATTGTTAGTATGATTTTTACATTTAAAATTTAGAAATAAAAAGCATTTTTAGATCCTGATATTAGCCCTCTGGCTTGAATGCTCTGTTTAAAGGGGCGTGTCTGCTGTGAGACTCAGAGTAAACCACAACTGTTGTGATTGGCTGACATTTTTGCATACGAAATGCGTTCATGTGGAACCCCTCTCAAATAATTATATAAAAAAAAATTATATATATATATATATATATATATATATATATATATATATATATATATATATATATATATATATATATATAATATTACAGCTGTCGAGATTAACGAATCGTGGAAGTGTTGATTATATAATTATTTTTTCGATCTTTTCTCATCACATGAAAGGCTGCAGTGATGAGCATTGAGTAGACAGAGTCTGTTTATCGCGTGAATGCAGTGATCTCGTCATTATTGCAACACATTTTCTCGCTCACAAAATGCTTTCACCACAGCTAACAGCAAACACATGAATGCATCACATTAATACAGTAAAAGCTCCGTTGTGCAGCATAACAGCGTTATTCATTGTAACGGCAGTTTGGGCAAGTGTGCAGATATACTCGCGATGTGTAACAGCTCCTGAAAAAAGTGAGCGTTCTTTGATCGCTCTTTGTAGTTAAATCACAATTTAAATAACAGATTTGTTTCATGCTACTAAGAGAAACAACGTGAAGTTGATCGTTTAGTCACTGGCTTGATTCACTGATGCATAAACAGTATTAAACGATTTAGAAAGAAAGTCTGTGTGAACTTGAATGATTAGCTACCCATCAGAAATCACTGATCAGGCATTAATGAACACTGTTACTCACTGTTTGTGCCGGTAGTGTCGAATCCATATCATAAAAGTCTGTTTGAAACGCCTGTGCTGACATTGCAACTGAATTATATGTAAATATTTGGGCGGGCAAAGCAGAGAAAGGGGAGGTAACAATTCTCCTTTCAACGTCACAACGAGGAGATTCAAGATCAACCCGTTTGAGCTTCCATTTTCTCAAAGGCAGAGAAAGATAGAAAAATCTCGATTTACACCGATTCAAATTTCTAGAAACTTGGGGAGCATATACAGGCTAGGGGAACTCATATTAATCTTAAAAAAACTCAGAAAGTGAAATTTTCATGTCATAGGACCTTTAAGTAATTATTTTTGTGATGTTTCAAATTGTCTTTAAGTAATGATTAAAATTTCATATTTTAATGTTTAGCACATTTTTACACATTTTCTTTTTTTTCTTTTCATTAATTTCATTTCATTTCTAACACAGCCTCACAAACTCTAGACACCCTGATTTGGTGCATTACACTCAAGATTGCAGTATGACATGTCACGCAGATCCTTCACCTTTGTTGAACAGGTGTTAAGTTAACAGATGCTGTTGTTTTTCAGTGCTGGAGTGGGAAGAACAGGTGTTTTCATCACTCTCAGTATTGTCCTGGAGAGGATGAGATATGAGGGTGTGGTGGATCTGTTCCAGACGGTTAAGACCCTGCGCACACAAAGGCCTGCCATGGTGCAGACAGAGGTACTGTCCTACTGCCCAAAAATTTTAATAGCACTTGTCCAGAGTGCGGTTAAAAAGCTGCTGATTTAGGGGCAGTTTAACTAAACAGGGCAAATCCAGTAAAGTCAGGCTCAAAAATAACTGTCCATGCATTTTCAGTGCTAATTCTTCACTGCAACAGTACAATTTAAACTCCAAAAGACAGTTTGTGCTGGCGCAAGCTGTTAGTAAATCTGGCCCTTAGACTTTGGAGAATTCAGATTACTGAAGTAGTTATCCAAAAGCCTCCACGTTTTCTGAATGCCAACAAGCTAATGTTGTTTGTAGAGCTGTTATTTCTCAGGACAGCTTTCCTCGATTTCAGTGGTGTCAGGGACGTTTCATAAAAAGTCATTTACAGCAGCTTTAACAGCAGTTGATATGGAGCATGAGCTCTTTGTCACCAACTGGGTGTTATTAGCTATTGTTTCTCCCACTGACACGTGCTTGTTTTTTCCCTGCAGGACCAGTACCAGCTGTGCTACAGAGCCGCTTTGGAGTACTTGGGGAGCTTTGATCACTATGCAACGTAACCACTCCTGGACCACAGCCCTCTGGTACAACTCTTCAGGAGTGCACCAAGTGTTCCTTCTGAGCCACCGTTCCCCATCTCCATCCTGTACAGAGATCTGGTGGTGGGAAGGGCAGGCTATCCAGTGGCTGGTTAACCAATCACAGCAGTCCCTTATTGACTGGCACCAAGAGATTGCTTTAAGAAATATAGACAACTCTCTTTCAAGAAGCACCATCTAAAAAATAAATAAAACTATATTCTAGTTTCTCTTTAGCGTACGCCAACCCACACTACAGTCGAAGGCTACTGGTAGCACTAATTCTTCGTTTCTTTTTCTTTCTTTTTTTTCCGTTTGGCTCTTTTTTTTTTATCATGTTTATCATTTGTTATTTTATGAAATTCAGTATGACAATATTGTTATTATTCTTATTTAGAATATTTGTGTTTGTTTTTTTTAACATCTTTTGTCTTAATGGCCTTTTCCGTGGGTCTACATTTTCCTTAATTGGTACGGTTTTATTTTTATTTTCTTCATAATAGGTTATTTTAGCACAAGAACATGTATTTTTAACATGTTCCTGACACTAATACAAGAGAACCGCCGTTCTCCAAGCTGCTGATGGTTCGACTTTTTTGTAACATGATTTTACTGTTTTTTTTTGTTTTTTTTTTTCTTTGTTATGTATAATTGGTTTTGTAGGGCTAAAATGAGAGGGTTCACTTTTGGAGAAGTAAATGTTCTGTCTCAATGATAAAAGAAAAATCTCCAACTGCTAGATGTATGCATTTGGGTTAGTGGTACTAAATTAAGGGAAGGCAAATCAACTAACTAATAAAATCGGCACTGTACAGAACTCAGTAGGGGTTAAATGCGATTTGTGTTTAATACATTACGTCCCTCTGATGGGACGTTACCGGGAACTGAATGCAATCCTATCGAAAAGTGCCCCGTGCACCCCGCTTCTCTGTGACATTTGAAGACCTGATATTGAAATGAGACCAATCGCCATTGGCACCTGTACAGTATGAACCACTCCCCAAAGGGAGAGTCAGCTCTGTTTAATCGAACTCTTCTTTTTATACAGAAATATATATACATAAATTTATAATTATGAATAAATATAAATACTATTATAGATACAGTATATAAACAGCTTCTGCTCTATTGTCCATAATTCTCTCAAAACGTAATCCTGGACTCTTCTTGATATACCAACACTGAGAAAATTACACGAGAGACTGCTGTGTGTGAATCTGTTCATGGTACAAAAGTTATATCTACTGTATTATCTACGCACCCCAGGTTTTTTGCGGTCTCCTCTGGTGGGGTCAGGCAGCACAAGTCAAATTAAAAACTATTCCTACAGAACGTCATTTCATGCCTGCGCGATTACAACCGGCATGTTAAAGGGAGACCTGGCCATACGTTCAGAATATGTTGGCAAGTTCATTTTTACCTTGTGAATGATTAGTGCTGTAGAGGTTCGATCTGTTGTATACACAGTCTGTTTTCTATTTGTTAATAAGAAAACTGGAATAAAAAAAAAATGTTGCAGGAAAAAAACTCGGTGTAATAAAGTTCAGTAATTGGTTTTTGTACAAAATATTGTCTCTGTGTGTGTTTCTGGACTATACTCTGTGTCGTTTGTTAGATGTTCACTGACTTAAATCAACCCAATGCTTTCATAAAGCACTCGCATAACACTCCCTTAAGATCTCAGATCTATGATGGCTTTAGCTCTAGTTATCCAGCTAGGAACAACATGTTCTTTGGCTTTCTGTCATACAGCATTTTGTGAAAAGCAAATAGTATTCCGTCATTTCAAAACTACAGACTTCTAGATACTCTGTGTTCCTGTGGCTCAATGGTAGAGCATTGCGTTAGCAGCACAAAAGGTTGTGGGTCTGATTCCCAGGGAACACACATACTGGTAAAAATAAAAAATTATAGAATGCACTGCAAGTCGCGTCTGCTAAATGCATAAATGTAAATGTACTCTGAATTAAAAGATGTGACCTCACAGTCATTCATGGATATTTACTTGTAGTAACTCTTTACAGTAAGGTTTGGCTAGTACGTTAATTTATAAACCCTGTAGTGTAATTTTACATTAATATTATCTTTACTGATTGATTCCGAAGTGAATGTGTCCAATAATTGTGTTAATGAGCAGTGTTGGGGAAGCTGCGTTAAAAACCCAAGCTTCCAAGCTTAACTTACAGACCAACTGCTCTTTAGGAAAATAATAATAATAATAATAGTTTGCTACATTGTAAAAAGTAGCTGTTTTGAAGCTACGCAAATGGACAATATATAATTTGTAAGGAATAATTGACAACGGGTCGTTGAATTATTAGAATTAGTTTAATTATTAAAAGTGAATTAGGTTAACTTGTTACCTCTTTGCGTCTCTAAACAGGGCTGTCTCCTCGCTAGTGAGAAATGTCATGTGTGGCCTTATAAGTTGCAACACCATATAGGCTAACTGATAAAATCGCAAGGGCAGTGCTGACAACACCTTTTTGTGCAAACAAACTGTGCGACCGTTATTACAGATAACTAGGCGAAGTGATATTGAACTGTAATGTGGTCAAGAGAGCTGCCTGGAACTACGTTCTCCGTGCATTTCACAGAAAATAACTGCACATCTCAGAATGTTCGTCAGCCAATCAGATTCAAGCATTCAACGCCCCCATAGTATAACCAGTTATTTCAGGCATACATAGTTATTTGCCAGTGTATGTGTATATTATGCAATTTTTTTATGAAATTAGTATTAAAAGAAATGTAAAATGCTTTATCAGGTAATTTTGTACTGTGACCGTCCAGGATATTGAAAGTTGACCATGTATTCAAAAGCAGAACGGCAAAATAAGCTTAAGAGTCATCATATGGTTGACACATCCCACAAGTACACTGATAACACCATGCAGCCACAACAGCCACTGCTCATGGACACTATCCATGCCCACAGAGATCATCACAGACCGACTGTGACATATCAGAACAGCTCCAAGACTCCGCACCCAAGGACCACTTTCAGGAAAACAGCCAGGGAAACCAGGATAACATATCACAGGCACCAGAAACAACAGAGCCAGAGCCCCGCTCACCAGTAACAGTATCCCTCTCTCCAGCATCTCCACTTCTAAGCTTCTCACAGAAAATGGAGAAACTTTAAAGAGAAACTGGGACCAGACTCTCCCACTCAATATGCAAAACTACAAAATACATTATAACTGTTTTAAACACTTTTGACCTGATTCAGCATGTGCATGGACCCAACCACACAATCATGGACACACTCTAGATTTACTCATCAGTAGAGGTCTAAACATTTCATCCATTGTTATAAAGGATGTTGCACTACCGGATCACTGTATTTTCTTTGATATGTTGATCTCTGCTACCACTGAATTTTAGATCTGTCTCTATGTATTTATGAATGCTATATCTTTAACACCAAGCATTTCTGCAGAATCTGTTGATCTTCTCCTTTAACTCAAAAGTAAAAAAAAAAAGTTATTGATGATATCAATAACATTCTTAACGAATGTCATTGATGTTATTGAGATCATCAATAATGTTATTGATGATATCAAGGAAAATTAAGGAATTGTTAAATAATAAGATTAGAAAGATTGCAAATGGCCATACAATGGCAGACGCTGCCACACAAGGGTTGGCTGTATCATCTGCGTCTGTATTGAAATTATGTCATCTGAAACCTGAGATATACACTCACCTAAAGGATTATAAGGAACACCTGTTCAATTTCTCATTAATGCAATTATCTAACCAACCAATCACATGGCAGTTGCTTCAATGCATCTAGGGGTGTGGTCCTGGTCAAGACAATCTCCTGAACTCCAAACTGAATGTCAGAATGAAAAAGAAAGGTGATTTAAGCAATCTTGAGCGTGGCATGGTTGTTGGTGCCAGACGGGCCAATCTGAGTATTTCACAATCTGCTCAGTTACTGGGATTTTCACGCACAACCATTTCTAGGGTTTACAGAATGGTGTGAAAAGGGAAAAACATCCAGTATGCTGCAGTCCTGTGGGCGAAAATGCCTTGTTGATGCTAGAGGTCAGAGGAGAATGGGCTGACTGATTCAAGCTGATAGAAGAGCAACTTTGACTGAAATAACCACTCGTTTCAACTGAGGTATGCAGCAAAGCATTTGTGAAGCCACAACACGCACAACCTTGAGGCGGATGGGCTACAACAGCAGAACCCCACCGGGTACCACTCATCTCCACAACAAATAGGAAAAAGAGGCTACAATTTGCACAAGCTCACCAAAATTGGACAGTTGAAGACTGGAAAAATGTTGCCTGGTCTGATGAGTCTCGATTTCTGTTGAATCATTCAGATGGTAGAGTCAGAATTTGGAATAAACAGAATGAGAACATGGATCCATCATCCCTTGTTACCACTGTGGTGGTGGTGTAATGGTGTGGGGGATGTTTTCTTGGCACACTCTAGGCCCCTTAGTGCCAATTGGGCATCGTTCAAATGCCTCGGCCTACCTGAGCATGGTTTCTGACCATGTCCATCCCTTTATGAGCACCATGTACCCATCCTCTGATGGCTACAACCAACAGGATAATGCACCATGTCACAAAGCTGGAATCAAATTAGTTTCTTGAACATGACGTTCACTGTACTAGGGATGCAGTTATGTGTAGTAGTGATGTTAACTGGAATGATGCAAATCATCAGAGGGATATCTGCTCTATGTATAATGATATTGTTAATGCCTTGCATGGTTGTAGTAAGCCATTTTTTTTTTAAATCAAAGGGTAAAATGAATAAGACTAGGCCTGGCTGGAGTATATATGTAGCTGAATATCAGGATGAAGTCCTGGAAGCTTTAAAATGATGGTGTATAACAGGTAAACCCAGTCAAGGGCCTGAGTTTGAGTATAAGAAGTCTACAAATGCAAGATATAAGCATGCTATTCACTTTATCTGTAAAAATAAGCAAACCTTAAGGGCTGATTCTATGGCTATGGTTAAATCATAATATCACTGATTTTTGGAAAGACGTCAGAACTTTTAATAGATGCAGAGTATCTCTTCCTTGTACCTTGGATGGAGTTTCGGGGGCAGATAATATTGCAGAAATATGGAGACTGCATTATTGTAGTCTTTTTAATTGCATCCAAAATGAATTGTATAATGTGGATGATATTATGATCTGATCGTGTAACGTGAGGTGGATCATGCTATAAGTAAATTACCTCAAAATAAAGCTAGTGGCCCAGATAATATTTCTGCTGAACACCTTAAATATGGAAGTAAGAGGATAGCCCCTTTATTAGCTGTCTTTTTTTCTGGCCTTTTGATTCATGGTGTGTTACCAGATTCAATGTTGCCTGTTCTGTTTGTACCAGTAATTAAGAACAAAGCTGGAATGGTAGGCAACTTAGATCATTATAGACCTATACATTTAGCTATGTCCTATCTAAAATGTTGGAAAAAATCTTGCTGGATAGGTTAAATGTTTTTATTAATTCTACAGACAAGCAGTTTGGATTTAAGGCTAAACGTACTGATCTTTACATCTATGCATTTAAGGAAATAGTAAACAAGAAGAGAGAGAAAATCTCAGTCTTTATGTGCTTCATTGATGCATCTAAAGTTTTGATCGGTTTAACGATGCAAAGTTATTTTTTTAAATGAGACAAAGAGGGTGGCCAGAATATATTATGAGAAACCTGGATTATTGGTATGCCCACCACATGATGAAAGTCAAATGGACAATAAAGGACATTTCATCAAAGAACGCATGACAGATGATGAGGATATTAAAAGGCAACGCTGTATGATGTATATGCAGATGGATATACATTTACGGAAGTTTAGTTTCTGTTCAGATTAGGTGCAGGTGTCACTTTTTAAAGCATATTGTACAATACTTTATGCTGCTCATCTGTGGTTCAACTATAGAACATCTAGTTTACAGAAGCTTCAAGTAGCTTATAATTTTTTACTAAAGAGACCTAGATGGCATAGTGCAAGTGACATGTTTGTGAGTGCAAGAGTAATCACTTTTAAAGCACTGTTACAAAATCTTATGTACAGATTTATCTGCCGGCTAAATGATTCAGAAAATGAGATTATTGTAGGTCTATCAAATATAAGGGTTAGTACTACACTGTATCAGTCAAAGCTGTGGAGACATTGGTACTGTTGCATTTTGTCACTTTCCATTGTGTGTGGTAGGTGTTGTGGGTTGTACAGTATTGTTCAAAATAATAGCAGTACAATGTGACTAACCAGAATAATCAAGGTTTTTAGTATATTTTTTATTGCTACGTGGCAAACAAGTTACCAGTAGGTTCAGTAGATTGTCAGAAAACAAACGAGACCCAGCATTCATGATATGCACGCTCTTAAGGCTGTGCAATTGGGCAATTAGTTGAAAGGGGTGTGTTCAAAAAAATAGTAGTGTCTACCTTTGACTGTACAAACTCAAAACTATTTTGTACAAACATTTTTTTTTTCTGGGATTTAGCAATCCTGTGAATCACTAAACTAATATTTAGTTGTATGACCACAGTTTTTTAAAACTGCTTGACATCTGTGTGGCATGGAGTCAACCAACTTGTGGCACCTCTCAGCTGTTATTCCACTCCATGATTCTTTAACAACATTCCACAATTCATTCACATTTCTTGGTTTTGCTTCAGAAACAGCATTTTTGATATCACCCCACAAGTTCTCAATTGGATTAAGGTCTGGAGATTGGGCTGGCCACTCCATAACATTAATTTTGTTGGTTTGGAACCAAGACTTTGCCCGTTTACTAGTGTGTTTTGGGTCATTGTCTTGTTGAAACAACCATTTCAAGGGCATGTCCTCTTCAGCATAGGGCAACATGACCTCTTCAAGTATTATAACATATGCAAACTGATCCATGATCCCTGGTATGCGATAAATAGGCCCAACACCATAGTAGGAGAAACATGCCCATATCATGATGCTTGCACCTCCATGCTTCACTGTCTTCACTGTGTACTGTGGCTTGAATTCAGAGTTTGGGGGTCGTCTCACAAACTGCCTGTGGCCCTTGGACCCAAAAAGAACAATTTTACTCTCATCAGTCCACAAAATGTTCCTCCATTTCTCTTTAGGCCAGTTGATGTGTTCTTTGGCAAATTGTAACCTCTTCTGCACATGCCTTTTTTTTAACAGAGGGACTTTGCGGGGGATTCTTGAAAATAGATTAGCTTCACACAGACGTCTTCTAACTGTCACAGTACTTACAGGTAACTCCAGACTGTCTTTGATCATCCTGGAGGTGATCATTGGCTGAGCCTTTGCCATTCTGGTTATTCTTCTATCCATTTTGATGGTTGTCTTCCGTTTTCTTCCACGTCTCTCTGGTTTTGCTCTCCATTTTAAGGCATTGGAGATCATTTTAACTGAACAGCCTATCATTTTTTGCACCTCTTTATAGGTTTTCCCCTCTCTAATCAACTTTTTAATCAAAGTACGCTGTTCTTCTGAACAATGTCTTGAATGACCCATTTTCCTCAGCTTTCAAATGCATGTTCAACAAGTGTTGGCTTCATCCTTAAATAGGGGCCACCTGATTCACACCTGTTTCTTCACAAAATTGATGACCTCAGTGATTGAATGCAACACTGCTATTTTTTTGAACACACCCCTTTCAACTAATTCAACTAATTGCCCAATTGCACAGCCTTAAGAGCGTGCATATCATGAATGCTGGGTCTCATTTGTTTTCTGAGAATCTACTGAACCTACTGGTAACTTGTTTGCCACGTAGCAATAAAAAAATATACGAAAAACCTTGATTATTCTGGTTAGTCACATTGTACTGCTATTATTTTGAACAATACTGTATATGTTGTCATATTGTCTTGTTTTTGTTTTTTTTTAACCTTGAGTCTGTAATAAAAGATTGATTGATATTGCTCCTGTGAAAGTCAGCAAGAATACGTCAGACAAAAAGCACCCTGGAGAAAATCAACAGCAGTACAGAGTGAAAAAGACCATGCAGAAAAGATGAGAGAATGTGGGAGAAGATGAAACTTGAAATTCACAATAGCATCTGTAAAGAAAGCTTTTATGCTTGTAATGTGGAACTAGCCACAGCTAGACAGACCATTCTCACAAACCATGTAAACGGTAACTTACAACACTCTTTTTTTGCTACTGTTGAGAGACTGACAAAACCCAGCAAAGGCAGATTCCCAGTGAAATGCTCTCCGACAGCAAATGCAATGAGTTTGCTTTCTTCTTTTCTGAGAAGATCAATAATATCAAAAAGGCGATAAGCACATCTTCAAGTTATGTACAGGTCAGACAGATTCAACAAGCAATTTCAAAAAGTAGTTACTATGTCTGTTTTTTAAATAAATGATAGCAACATTTTGAAAGACATAGTACAGCACCTTAAATCGTCAACCAGCTATCTTAACACACTTCCCACATTTTTTCTAAAGTGTGCTAAACTATTTAGAAGCAGATCTCTTAGAAGTGGTGAATGCCTCACTTCTTTCTGGTACTTTTCCAAACAAACTGAAAAAATGCAGTTGTTAAACCCCTTCTGAAAAAGAGCAATCTTGATAACACCATATTGAGCAACTATAGACCAATATCAAATCTTCTCATACTCATACCTCTAAGGGAGAGGTTCTTATGTGAGTATAGCATAAGTCTAAGTTGACGTCCATTGCATGCAGAGTCCCACAAGGCTCAGTTCTTGCTCTGCTCTTGTTTAGCCTGCATATGCTCAGACTAAGTCAAATAATGAGAAAGAGTCAAATTGCCTATCATCCCAGCTATGCTGATGATACCTAGATTTACCAAGCCTTATCACAAAATGACTACAGCCCCATTGACTCCCTCAGCCAATGCACTGATGAAATTAACAGTTGGATGTGCCATAACATTTTTCAGCTAAACAAGGAGGAAACTGAAGCCTTTTTATTTGGAAACAAAGATGACGTTCCCAAGGTGAATACATACCTTGACTTTAGGGGATTCAAAAAACTAAAAATCAAGTCAATAATCTTATTGTGATTCTGGAGACAGACCTTAGTTTCAGTAGTCATGTCAAAGCTGTACCTAAATCAGCATACTATCATCTCAAAAACATTGCAAGAATTAGATGTTTTGTTTCCAGTCAAGATTTGGAGAAACTTGTTCATGCCTTTATCACCAGCAGGGTGGACTATTGTAATAGTCTCCTCACCGGCCTTCACAAGAAGACCATTAGACAGCTGCAGCTCATCCAGAACACTGCTGCCAGGATTCTGACTAGAACCTTAGGTGCATAGACTGGCTTCCAGTTGTATTTAGGATTGATTTTAAAGTAATTTTAATCATTTATAAATCACTCAATGGCCTAGTAGCGAAATACATCGCAGATGTGCTCACTGAATATAAACCTATCAGACCAAGAAATACCAAGTGTTCACACAAAACAAGGGGAGTCCACTTTTAGTTATTATGCCCCCTGCACCTGGAATCAGCTACCAAAAGAGATCAGATGTGCTTAAATATTAACCACATTTAAATCCAGACTCAAAACTCAACTGTTTAGCTGTGCATTTATTAAATGAGCGCTGTGCTACGTCCAAACTGATTGCACTGTATTTTTGTATGGTAATTTTCTATTTTTAAATTAATTTCAAATCAATATTTTAAGCATTTTAGAAGTTTTTAAATTCCTTGTTTTATTGTTGTGATAATTATATAATTATTTTACTTCCTTTTATGTAAAGAACTTTGAATTACCATTGAGTATGAAATGTGCTTCTTAAAAAAATGTTTTTAAATAAAAATATTGCCTTACCTAAGCATAGGCTAAGCTAAGCACTGTTTGGTAACTCATAAGTTATAGAGGCTACAGTCCAGCTGCTGAAAAATATAACTAAGCTAGTAGTGTTCCTACTTTAAATGAATTCAATTCAAGCCACTGGTTTAGTGGTGTTTTGGTGTCTCCCCTCTGGTCCTGTTTGGTGTCGCAGCTTCAATTGCACTTATTTATGTTAAAAATGCTTTAAAAATGCTTTTATTTTTT
The DNA here is from genome assembly GCF_023724105.1 of Carassius gibelio. Taxonomy (NCBI): domain Eukaryota; kingdom Metazoa; phylum Chordata; class Actinopteri; order Cypriniformes; family Cyprinidae; genus Carassius; species Carassius gibelio. Next base: position 12,252,972 of record NC_068397.1, on the reverse strand, counting down.
ATTGGCTTTTAATGTTGCACTATGTACATACAACCGTTTATATATATATATATATATATATATATATATATATATATATATATATATATATATATATATATATATATATATATATATATATATATATATATATATACACTATTGGAAAAATTATTTTAGGGGTGTGAGGAGGCATCATTGTTTATACTGTATTAAAAATGAAGTCCACTGTGTTTGACTTTGAAAACCTCTGAAAATTATAGAGAAATAGTTATGTCAATAAATATATAAAACCATAAATAGTGCAAAGGTGAGAAAACAGAGAGAAAAAAAAACTACTTACTATGACAGTGTCACGTGGATCAATGACAACCTAAGAAAGAGATCCTGTTCACCTCAAAGTGTCTATGAGTGAATTATTTCACATAACTATCAATACATATGTAATGCTGTGTTAGACAAAGACGAGGCGAGGGGCATTAACTTTTTGTTCACAGATTGGCCTTGGGTCACAGGTAGTCTTTGGACTTAATCTCATCAAGCCCCAACAGTCATCATTATCCCTAATGTGCAGCAGGTAGTCCTGATGTAAGGTCCTAATTCCTTCCCTGCTGTTCTTAGGCTTCAGTCTGTGAACAGGTAAGTTTTGAGACTGTTCCACAACATTGTATGGCATAAAATTCCATTGTTATTTAAGTTTGCAATTGCCTGTATTAGCCAGTTTTCTTATGAGTAGCCTACTCTGTCTCTTGAATTCAAGGTCTGGAGTTTCACTCTTTAATTATTCATTAATTTGTTTCTTTGTTGATTTTCCAATTCTTTTTCAGAAGCTAATAGATATGCCTTCTGTTGAGGTTTGCTGGCAGTGGATGACCATATAGATAGTAAGGTGTTGTCTGTGAGTTACGTATTCCCAGCATTTCTACTTTATTAAGCCCCTTTCAGACATAGTCTTCACTAAGGTGACCAGACATGCCACTCCTGGGAGCACTTTCTGGCCAGGATTTTTAAATTGCCTAAAATAACCAGGTTTTGTCTGTGTGCGCTGCATAGATCGATCATTGTATGACATCTAAGTACTGTGAGAGCGGTAGTGAGCAGAACAGATGGCTCCTTATGCTTTCAAATCGCCCTCTCTGTACTTTGATCATTATTTTAGGCAATTCCAGGGCAGAACATGTCCCCGAGAAGTGGCACATCTGGTCACCTTAGTCTTTACTTGTAAACTATCAGTAAATTACCAGTAAAAGATGTGTGAACAGGACCTTTTAAAAAATACCGGTAAATTGGTTTTGACAATTTACCTGTAAGGGAAGTTGTAACATTACCAGTAAATTACAAGAATTATGTTTTGTGTACTCAAAACTAATGTTACCGGTACGAGCATGTACTAAGTCATATTGCGCTAACAAATGAAGTCTGCCTTGGGACAATCATAAAGTTCTTATGGAGATGACATGGTTACTCTGAGCTACCTCTATCTGTGTTTGGATGCGCATCTTGTGTATATAAGAGCAAAAATGTGTTACGTTTGATCATCCCCTTATGCCTTTCACTTTGACTTCAAAAATGTTTGTCAATTGGACAGATAGGGAAACTAAAGCACTTCTTCTCTTGCAGATGAATGAAGGCAACAGAGCAGCTGGTAAAGATCATTTTCGGATGAATATCTTCACAGAATTTACTGGTATTTTGGTGCTAATGTGTGAATGGTCTCTTGCCAGTAAAAAAAAGAAACAGAACACAAACAGAACACATTTACTTGTGCAAACAGCATTTCTGTGTATTTATCATAATTTTATGGTAATTTACGCTGTGTGAAAGAGCTATTAGACTGCTTTCTAAGTCAAGTGAATGTGGGAGGGCATTTCATAGTGAACAAAGAACTTTTCCATAAAGGCTTTAGAAACAGTCATTGCTCACTGTTCTTTGGGATGAAAGGCTTTAACATAGCAGGTTAAATGGTTGATTGTTACTAAAACATTGACAATGCCCTTTTAGTCAGGTTCTTCAATGACCAGGCACATTCAGCTTTGCACTCGTCAGTATATATGTGAAAGGATTAGTGCCAGTTCTCTCTACAAACTGAGCACCATACAGGTAATTGTGACACTTGCCCACAACAGCCCGAGTGTTGTTCACGGGCACTTAGTTTCCTAATTGCAAATACAACAGCCAAAAGTCCATAAGAATGTTCTTGATATAGAACACCACCCAGGCCACCTAAACTGGCATCTACATGGAGGAAATATGGCTTGGTTGGGTCAGCAAAGGAAAGTTCTGCTTAGGCAGTGGACGATTTTATGGGAAAGTCTTTGTGCATGTTTGATCGCATCAATCACTGCAGTGTTTGGTCTCTTTGTAGTATTTCTTTCTTTCCAGCTTGTCTTATCTCATCCAGTTGATTTTAGACATGATGTTTTTAGACACTTTTAAACATGATGTTTACCTTAAACGACTTCTTTTAGAAGATGTCACCAACTACTCTCTCCATAAGCCTCCAAAATGTCACAGGGGCCCCAGTGATTCTCTGTGGCATATGGTCAAACTGATGGAATCCAAAAGGACAGACAAAGGTATTTTTTCATTGTCTTCCTCTGACATAGCTATCTGATAGTAACCACTGCAGAGATTCAAGACTGAAAACCATTTGTTGCCAGACATGCAGTCCAGGTCAACATCAATCCTAGGTTTGGTGTACTGATCAAGAATGGTTTAATGTTTAAGATACAGTAATTCCACTTTTTTCCAAGCTATCACAATGGGTGACATGGCGGGTATTTCAGAATCATTATTGTTGCCAGCTGCCAGGAGGTCTTTTAGGTGGCATCATAAATCATAAATATCAGCAGGTGTGATGCATTGAGAATGTTCTATGATAGGCCGGGAATCATGGATGTTCAATGGCTTTTGCCAGGCCTACTGCCTTTTCCTCGAAAGAGAAAACTTTCATTTGACAATTTCTGAAATAATCTCTTTTCCAGGTGGAAGGTAATGGTGACTTGCTGAAGTCAAACATCTCAGGACTGATTGTCTGGTTAGAGGTACAGTCTCTTGGTGCCACTGCCACAGTAAAAGTATGATTGTACTTTGATTGTATGGATAGCTAAAAAGTGCTATATGTCCCCAAATGAACAGACCAGTGAAAGGATGCAGGTGTACATTATAGGTAGTTGTCTGTTATACCATGTATCAAACACACTGGTGACCTGGGATTGTCTAAATAGAGCTTGGGAGGGAAATCTAATTTTTGCTGAGATCATTGACTCAGAGCCCACTTATCCCTTGGGGGGACTGATTGACCCAGTTATTCCAATCTGGCTTGTTTTTAAAAACGAGGCTTGTTGCTCATTTTAACTTTTCATTGGGAGCACACCAGCTTCTGAATCAGTGGCAGAGCTAGAGTTTTATAGACGGGCTGGCCAGGGGTGGCCAAGACCAATTCAGGGGTCCTTAGACCATGACAGAACATCAGTATAGGAAGTCCAATGTGAGCATAAAAAATGCATGAATAAACATTTTACAATTGCGGATTACTTCACATTACCCCACATTAGTTAAATAAACGGTAACTTTAAATGTCAGTCTATTGGAAATGATTTCTGTTATTTCTCTCATCTCATTAACCAGTGTTCAGAGCAAAAGATCTAACATCAGCAGGCTACAGTGAATGTTGTAAATATTGTTCAGAAAACCAAAATCTTCAGCTTACTTCAAATATTTCGGCCAACTTTTGAGTTCAGAATTATTATTTTTTAATTTTTAATAATAATTAATAATTATTTTAAATAATTTAAAGAATTATTAAGGAATAATTAACAAGCTTACTATGTACATATTATTTTTATAAACTAAACTGTACATGGATAAAAGTATATATAAAAGTAACAATTGATTTTCATTAAAAGTTTAGCAATTATGAGTGAATATATGTCATTTTTGCAAAATTCTCCTCTCTAATGTAAATTGTTCTTGCTAATTTTTGGACACTGAATGGATTTTCTGCTGTTATGTGACAATATTTTCTAGATGCTGTCTTTCTTTGGTTGAAACGCTCATTGGGTGGCTACATGAAACAGAATACATTCAGGAAGTTGTAGTGTATCTTTCGACATGGTTTGTTGTTCATTCAATGTTTATTTTTTGCTAATTGGAATTATAACCGTCAGTCCACTAAATAGCTCCAAAACTGTATTTACTGTTTGAAATTCATATTAAAACTAACATAATATGAATTTGGAGACTTTGTTTCCTATTATCAAAATAACCTTCTCCGTCTTGTCTGTCAACTCGTTGTCTGTGTCCTCTCTGCTCTGCAATGTTTTTCTCTCTGTAAGAAAATTAATGTGTGGCGCGTATGTGAGAGACTGGAAATGGATGAGATGAATCACAAATTCGAAACACCGGATCAGGCGTTTCACATCCTCAAGTTTAAGATTGAAATAAATGCTTCTTTCAGTACGATTAAACAAAGAAAATGAAATAGTAGCTTATTAATTATTGGGGTGGCTGATCAGATGTCCGGGGTGTGCAGTGTCACCTTTGGCTCAACCACTGTTCTGAATGACTTGTACAGAGTTTTCTAGAGCTTTACACCTTGTAGTGATAGGCCGTCTTCTCCACAACTGTAACAAAAAAGTCATAATCTTGATTCTTGCTACAGTAAGTCTTGTTTTTACAGTAGAAGAGGTAGAGTTTGTTTGGTGCTGAACATGTCAAACTGGCTGAATCTGACTCACACTCAAGACAGCTAGATGCTGCTGTAGCTCTTGAAGTTGTTTCTTGCGCATGTGTACTTCTGAATACTGATGTGTCTCTACACATCTGTCTTTGCCTTAACCAATGAATCACCGAAAAAAACAAACACCAAGCTTTGACCTGCTGTCAGATGTGCACACAGTTCCTGGATGTCAGATTTTAATTCCTTCACCACAGATAATGTAAATGCACCATCATTAAAGTGATCATAATTCTTTTCCTGACCACTTCACAAATTTCATTCAGTAGGACTAACAATCTGGGCAGTCACGCTTTCATGTTTCTCAACCTTAGCTGTAGAAACATCTGCAATTAAAAAAAAACACCTATTATCAGCTGTTCCACCAATTTTAATATCAAAATTATGAAAAAAGTATTTGAGTCAGTGATTCAATGTCTCACTCATAAGCCTACTTTACTTGTTTCATTACTGGATGAATCAACATTTTTGAACAATTCTCTTGAATGAAAGATTCATTCAATGTCAAATACATTTGGCGAAAAAAATGGAGTCGACACAAACGTTATTTGAAGGGCAGCAGAAGCTCACACGCTGCACAGATGATGGATTCAGGGTAACTGAATGGGTAGAACCTGTACAGTCTTGCCCTCTCCAGCCAAGAAACTACTGTAAACCCCATAACACTGGCTCAACACTTTTCAGAAATGATCATTTTTCAAGTTTTTCTTCAACAACCTGTGGCTGGAAGGGTATACAAGTGGTCAATTACTTCTCAACACTTGCACAATACTAGTAGACTGAAGGGACTGGTGTCTACCTTAGTGTCTCTGACTCACCCTCTTCCAAAGGTTTTAACTGTCTGTATAGCTTTTTCAATATATGACACTTCTGTTTTTTTCAGAAACTCTTTTCAGTAGTAGAGCATGCTTCTCATCAACAGTGGCCTCTTTTCTCCAGAAAGAGAGTTCTTCTTGAATGAAAGAGTTACTGTGAAAGCCAGGTGCAGACATACCCAGGTTAGTATGACAGAAAATGGCTATTTTACTTACCTCTAGAACAGTGGTTCTTTTAAACCCCCCTGTCTGCACATTTTATCAGACACACTCAGTTTAGTTCATAGAGCTCTCTCCTAACTAGCTGATGATCTGATTCAGGTGTGTTAATTAGGGAGACATGCAAAATGCAACCCCGCCATTGCAAGCCTGAATTAGGGGGCGTTTTGACAGAATAAAATACAAATGGCCTCTTCACTCAACCAAGCCAACATAACCAGCAAAGTACCATCAAATCCCACTTCTGTGCATGCAGTCCATAACCACCAGTCCAGTGTGGTCCCAGGCAATCTGCTGCCACCTGTGAGTGCTTCCAAAGCGATATCCCCTTCCGTGGTGCTAAAGGAACTCTGAATCATGCAGGGATTCAGCGCTATCTGGGTATTATACCCACCCTCAGTGCCAGATGAACTCTTGTTTGCTGTCCAGGATCAGGTTATCCATCTTATTTTTCTTTTTGGTTTTTCAAAGCAAAATCGGATTTGATCACACTGCTCCAGATACACACTTTTTCAAATTACTGATAATTAATAATCTGGATTGCTACTGCTGTATGGAGCCCCTAAGGTACACGGTAATGGAAAACATATAAAGCAGAAAAAGAAATGTCAATGTTTTTGCATTGTCTCAGAAATGTTTGTATTGTGTTCACACATGAAACTTTGCTTTCACTCACAAATAACTACACTTTTGAGTGGTCTGTCGCTGATGCTTGTGCCAATGTAGTTTACAAACAGTGATTTAAAGAAAAGAAAAAATTAAGTAGCATAATATTGACAGCTGCTTTTTAATTATTTCATGCCGCCAAAACCTCCATTTTTACTTTACTGTAGGCTACCAAAAGGTCTAACGTCTATCTGGCTAATGTCTATATGATCAATATTACACTCCTAGCAGTGTGATTTGGCTGCATATCAGCACGGCTGTGAATCTTGTGAAAGCTCATTGTATTACTGCATTAAAAGCTCACAGTAAAATGTAGAGTCGATTATTTTTGGTGCTACATATAACATTATCCAGAGAAACAAATGTTAATGATAAATCCCCTGTTATGTTTGTACTGGCTACTGTATACAGGCCACCAGGCCACCATAGAGACTTTATTAAAGAGTTTGGTGATTTTACATCCGAGTTAGTTCTGGCTGCAGATAAAGTTTTAATAGTTGGTGATTTTAATATCCATATCGATAATGAAAAAGATGCATTGGGATCAGCATTTATAGATATTCTGAACTCTATTGGTGTTAGACAACATGTTTCAGGACCTACTCATTGTCGAAATCATACTCTAGATTTAATACTGTCACATGGAATTGATGTTGACAGTGTTGAAATTATTCAGCCAAGTGATGATATCTCAGATCATTATTTAGTTCTGTGCAAACTTCATATAGCCAAAATTGTAAATTCTACTTCTTGTTATAAGTATCAAAGAACCATCACTTCTACCACAAAAGACTGCTTTTTAAGTTATCTTCCTGATGTATCCAAATTCCTTAGCATATCCGAAACCTCAGAACAACTTGATGATGTAACAGAAACTATGGACTCTCTCTTTTAAAGTGAAGTGAAGTGAAGTGACATTCAGCCAAGTATGGTGACCCATACTCAGAATTTGTGCTCTGCATTTAACCCATCCGAAATGCACACACACAGAGCAGTGAACACACACACACACACACACACTGTGAGCACACACCCGGAGCAGTGGGCAGCCATTTATGCTGCGGCGCCCGGGGAGCAGTTGGGGGTTCTATGCCTTGCTCAAGGGCACCTAAGTCGTGGTATTGAAGGTGGAGAGAGAGCTGTTCATGCACTACCCCCACCCACAATTCCGTCCGGCCCGAGACTAGAACTCACAACCCTTCGATTGGGAGTCCAACCCTCTAACCATTAGGCCACAACTTCCCTAATTCCAGTGTTCCCACCCAGTTTCGAACTGGGGACCTTTCGCGTGTAAGGCAAACGTGATAACCTCTACACTACACTTTTCTAGCACTTTAAATACAGATGCTCCTTTATGCTTAAGGAAGGTTAAGGAAAACCGTTTGACACCATGGTATAATGAGCATACTCTCACCCTAAAGAGAGCAGCCCGAAAAATGGAGCGCAGCTGGAGCAAAACAAAACTAGAGGTATTTCGTATTGCTTGGCGGGAAAGTGCAACCATTCAGCCGTCAGCTACAGTATCACATCAGACAGTGCACTATAGACCCCCTGAGGAACAGTTCCACTCATTATCTACTATAGGAGAGGAAGAATTGTATAAACTTGTTAAATCATCTGTAACAGATATGCAGATCATCGATTCATGGGTTAAATTCAGGCATAAAAAAATGAAACCCATTTTGCACTAATTGCCTGGCCTGGCGCCAGCCTGGCTGGACTTAAATTAATTTACGATGCCCGGGGGAGCCTCAAAGGAGACACTAAACCAACCACATTCCAACATACACAAAAAGAAACCTTTCGTAAAGTTCCTTACTTTTGTTAGTCCTTATTAATATGCATTTTAAATATGTTTATGGATTGCATAAAATGGTTAATTCTTGTTATGTGAAGAGTATAAGTTGCTAGCTTATACTTTAGGAAATGTCTCTCCTCACTTCAACTTTCTCAAAGAGAGCCATGTTCCTGCAACCCCCACCCCTGCAGGTTGTAAAACTTTACGACCACACAGGACAGGAAACCTAATCCTTACAAAAGAATGGTAAAATGTACTCAAATGTAGTCTTAATGTGTATGTTATTGATTTTGCGGTGCATTAGAAATTTCCCATATAAATTGGGACTATCTGCAGTGTTATCATGTGTTAATCAAATCTTTAAATATGTGTAATTCTGCATTTGAATGTAACTTCATTTTTTGATCATTTATATATTATGTTTAGTATTGTTCTAATCGTCATGCTCTGACAGACCCATTTATCTAGAGCAAAGTAATGAAAAATGTATGTAATCTGAATTACAAACTTGCTAGAATAATCCCTGGAATTTGGACAAGCCCTAGATCTCCAGGGGGTTGTCTCCACAGAGACAAAGGAACTTTTCCCTCCGCTTCAGATCGTGGACTTTCATTGGCTGTTTACGCGAAAAAGGGGCGTGAACCATTTCAAGTCATAAGAACGACCGAACAAGGTCCGCGCTCATAGCGCAAACCCCCTCAGCACAGGGGCTGAGAGAAAAAGCCATTTTAATGGCTCCTTTGGAAGCTTTCGTTTTTGTTGTTTCTTTTCTTTACTAAGTTTATTCAACTATTCGCCTCTCCACGCAAGGAAGACGAATTCTGGAACATTGTTTGTTGAACCTTTCAAATACCGCGCGAGGACAGAACAAAAGACCACGTGCTCCAGCGTGTGCCGGTCTCCAGCACGCGCACGCCGGTTTCAAAAGATCCAGCGCGCCCCGATGTCCAGCTCATGCACATTGGACACTTTGCAAGTATCACTTTCTCTATGGAGATTTAAATGCTGCTTTAAATTATTGCTGTGATCTGATCGTTGTTGGCTTCCAAAAGTTACTGACTATGATTTCCATACCTGAGCTCCTTATGTGATCTCATTCTATTCTCTGTCTCTCTCTCTCTCTCTCTTTTATTTGGATTCAGTTATGTCTTGTAAAGCTTACTGTTGGTATTGTCGTACGCATATTTACTCTGTGTGATTTGTAGTTTGATGTATTACTAGTTTAATTATTAAAAACCCATATACTGACGATTGGCTTGGACTCCACCCCACTCACATTATGAGTCACTGAGATGTCTGATCTATAGCTACAAGCTCTAAATTTAGAAACTAAATTTATCATAAGGATAGGATAATATTTTCATGGCCAGAGAATACTTTTCCTTGAATTATAAGGCGTGATAACTTTATTGAAAATTGATAGGTCAACAGTGGTTTGCTGGACATACCACTGTTTGATTTGCAGTAATTTACATTAAGAGATATCACAATAATTGGTATGAAGAATGGAATATTGACATATTAATGAGTAAGTTACAGTGCCCTGTGATTATTTATTGGTATAGGCAATTGAGCTATTTTTCATAATCAAATTTAATGTAACTGTCATCTGAGATATAAATTAATCATATTCCTGATTAATTATTCAAATTCCCTATATATCATTTGAGTTAATTATTCTGTAAAACTCATTGTTGTTACACATCTAAACCAACAACATGCATGTTAGACCCTATACATCTAAGCTCCTAAAAGAGGTGCTTCCAGAAGTCACAGGTCCTCTTCTGACTATTATTAATTCCTCATTGTCATTAGGATATGTCCCCAAAACCTTCAAACTGTCTGTTATTAAGCCTCTCATAAAAAATAAAAAAAAACACAACTTGACCCCAAAGAACTAGTTAATTATAGACCAATCTCGAATCTCCCTTTTCTGTCCAAGATACTATAAAAGGTAGTATCCTCACAATTATATTCCTTCTGAGAGAAAAATGGTATATGTGAGGATTTCTAGTCAGGATTTAGACCATATCATAGTACTGAGACTGCTCTCCTTAGAGTTACAAATGATCTGCTCTTATCATCTGATCGTGGGTGTATCTCTCTATTAGTTTTATTGGATCTTAGTGCTGCGTTTGACACAATTGACCACAGCATTCTTTTGCATAGACTTGAACACTTTGTTGGCATCAGTGGAAGTGCATTAGCATGGTTTAAATCGTACTTATATGACCGCCATCAGTTCGTAGCGGTGAATGAAGATGTATCATATTGATCACAAGTGCAGTATGGAGTACCTCAAGGCTCAGTACTAGGGCCGCTACTCTTCACTCTTTATATGTTACCCTTGGGAGATATCATCAGGAAACATGGTGTTAGCTTTCACTGTTATGCTGATGATACTCAGCTCTATATTTCTTCGCGGCCAGGTGAAACACAACAATTTGAAAAACTAATGGAATGCATAGCCGATATAACAAATTGGATGACGAGTAATTTCTTACTGCTAAATTCAGAAAAAACAGAGGTGTTAATTATAGGACCTAAAAACTCTGCTTTAATAACCTAGAACACTGTCTAAGACTTGATGGTTGCTCTGTCAATTCTTCGTCATCAGTTAGGAACCTAGGTGTGCTATTTGATCGCAATATTTTCTTAGAAAGCCATGTTTCTAGCATTTGTAAAACTGCATTTTTCCATCTCAAAAATATATCTAAATTACGGCCTATGCTTTCAATGTCAAATGCAGAAATGTTAATCCTTGCATTTATGACTTCAATGTTAGATTATTGTAATGCTTTATTGGGTGGTTGTTCTGCAAGCTTAGTAAACAAACTACAGCTAGTCCAAAATGCAGCAGCAAGAGTTCTTACTAGAACCAAGAAGTATGACCATATTAGCCCGGTCCTGTCATCGCTGCACTGGCTCCCTATCAAACATTGTATAGATTTTAAAATATTGCTTATTACTTATAAAGCCCTAAATGGTTTAGCACCTCAGTTTTTGAATGAGCTCCTTTTACATTATACTCCTCTACGTCCGCTACGTTCTCAAAACACAGGCAATTTGATAATCCCTAGAATATCAAAATTCAACTGCGGGCGGCAGATCCTTTTCCTATTTGGCGCCTAAACTCTGGAATAACCTACCTAACATTGTTCGGGAGGCAGACACACTCTTGCAGTTTAAATCTAGATTAAAGACCCATCTCTTTAACTTGGCATACACGTAACATACTAATATGCTTTTAATATCCAAATCCGTTAAAGGATTTTTAGGCTGCATTAATTAGGTAACCCGGAACCGGAAACACTTCACATAACACCCTATGTACTTGCTACATCATTAGAAGAATGGCATCTACACTAATATTTGTCTGTTTCTCTCCTGTTCCGAGGTCACTGTGGCCACCAGATCCAGTCTATATCCAGATCAGAGGGTCACTGCAGTCACCCGGATCCAGTACGTATCCAAACATGATGGTGGATCAGCACCTAGAAAGGACCTCTACTGCCCTGAAAGACAGCGGAGATCAGGACAACTAGAGCCCCAGATACAGATCACCTGTAAAGACCTTGTCTAAGAGGACCACCAGGACAAGATCACAGGAAACAGATGATTCTTCTGCACAATCTGACTTTGCTGCAGCCTGGAATTGAACTACTGGTTTTCGTCTGGTCAGAGGAGAACTGGCCCCCAAATTGAGCCTGGTTTCTCCCAAGGTTTTTTTCTCCATTCTGTCACCAATGGAGTTTTGGTTCCTTGCCGCTGTCGCCTCTGGCTTGCTTAGTTGGGGTCACTTCATCTACAGCGATACCATTGACTTGATTGCAAATAAAAGCACAGACACTATTTAAACTGAACAGAGATGACATAACTGAATTCAATGATGAACTGCCTTCAACTATCATTTTGCATTATTGACACACTGTTTTCCAAATGAATGTTGTTCAGTGCTTTGACGCAATGTATTTTGTTTAAAGCGCTATAAAAATAAAGGTGATTTGATTGATTATTAGAGATTGATTATTAGAGAGTGTAATCATGCATCTGATACACATCCATTCTTCAGCTCAAATTAATATTCACAATAAAACATTTAACAGTTAAGAGTGATTTCCGATGACAATTGTTCATAACCTCATAATTGAGCTCTAAACATTATTACATCATTGCCTAAAAAAAACTTTTAAAACTACATTTCATGAAACAAAAACAGTATTTTTTTATTAAATCATTTTCATTTGGGTTTCCGCCTTAATACTGTTTGTGAAAGGTGCTGCAAGCCTAAACGTACATGTAATTAGATTAAAGTACATTTTCAAATAGTAGAAATCAGACTACAGTTACTTTTTATGGATTAGCTTGATAACATTTTATTTACACAATAGCAATAATGTATTCACAATTTATTGATTTTCCCTAATTCCTCTTTTTCATCTTTTAAATTTTTTATTCACTCAAAGTCTTCTAGTTTTGTGGACATTCACAGAAACTACCCTAGTGAGATAAATATACTAAATGTATTTGAAATACTTTTTTTCATGCTAAGTATACTACAAATTTGTTTACATATTTATGCGCTTAATACAAATACCCTGCAATTGTACATACTAAACTGGTATACTTGAAGCCTGCTAAATTGGAACAACTAATTTTATATTTAATGCACTTTAATTGTGCATTTATTTAAACTAGTGCTGAAGATTAACTAAAGATATATGCTTAAGTGTTGTAAGTATACTTTAGGTACACTCTAAATATCTTGCATTTAAAGATCAGTATTTTTCAAAGATCATGGAATCCTACATGATACATTAAAACACGTTTTAAACATAATATTAAGAAATGTGCATTGTGCACAAGTAGTACTTCAAATAAAATGTAAATTTTATATCAGTAAGTCTCAAGCACTGTCAGTAAATATGTTAATAGATTTGAACTATACTTAGTATGAAATAAATGTATTTTAATTATATTACTTTTTTACTAGGGTAGTCAGGTGGCTACATTTGACCACTGGATTTATATTATTAAATAATATCTTCATGGTTCTCTGACATTGGTTATGGTCACATGACACGAAGGTAAACAAATAAAATATTACATTTTTATTCAGTGTTTTATTTTGATTCATTTTAAAATTGTTTTATTTATTTTTATGATTTATATATTAGCTTTTCATTAAACTACAAACCCCCTGCAGTTCCTTCACAAAACCCAATTTGGGAAACCTTGACGTGATATAATGATTAATGCACTTCATGTAACATATTTTACTCTTACTCTTCTGTATTTTATAGCAATATGGTACTACATTATCTCATTTAAAACAATGTGAAAAACGAGATAAAAGTAATATAAATGTAGTCTGATTACATTACCTATGTCTAATGTAGGCACCAGAGGGCCCCATCACCCGAATACCAACTTTCACTTCCGGCAATATTAAAGCAACATTAACACACATTCACATCGCAAAGTCTTGTTTTGCCTCGGCTGACATTTCTGAAGGGTCCCCTGTATTTCTCTGTTGGATTCCCGTATTTGACCCTGCATGGTTTTTCTTGATTCTGTATTATTTGCTGCCTGCCCTGACCCTCAGCCTGTGATTTGACTCCGCTTTTGCCTCTTCTCTGATTTCGCTGTCTGCTGGTGATTTACCCTGCCTGTAATAATTTGAAACCTTTTAATAAAGCACCATATGGATGGATCCTCACTCCGTTGACCCTCCATTTCACCAGCTCTGTGTGTGTGAATGCAGGACCATAACTTTTACAGCCAAAATGGCTTTAAGTAAATTATAAAAATAGCATAACTAAAGTTTTAAGTTATAAATTAATAAAATAACACTATAGGTTTACTATAAGGTTGATATAATTACAAAATAACACTATATTGACTAATATAGAATGATAATAAAAATATAAAAAAGGTATTATAACATTAACTAAAGTACAGGGGCGATAAAATAAGTTATAAAACAACAAACATACATAATCTAAAGTACAGTAAGTTATAAGAGCATCAGTTGATTGAAATGACCAGTAGATGGCTGCAGTGATTCACACATCCTGCTCTCTAACTCAAGATGAAATTATTTCAAATTATTTGAATGAAGTTAAAGTCTACTTTAACTAATTTAACATTAAAAATGCTAAATAAAGTAGCTGTTACCAAAAATACTTACAACAATCTATGCACATTTTTGATAGTAAGCTAACACCTTCTTACTTTAAACCATTAGCCTACAATCATCTGTTTTAAAAAAAAAGGTGTACAAAATGTAGCCTATTCAGATTTTATTCAGTAATTCATTTTTTTAAAAACACAATTTAAGATCTCTTTTTGGAGGTTTGCCAGAGAGGCATAAAATAAATCTAAAACGAATCTAAATATGTCAACACATGTAATAGCTTACATTTCTGTAATGCACCAAATAAGATAGAGTGTATTGCTCTTGTGATCAGCATCAACATCCCATTGACCCTACAGGGGACAAGTATTTTGAAGTATGGGTGGATGATTGGTTGGTTGGATGTATGTATAGATGAATTTATGGAGTGCTCATGAAATATGAAGATTTCAGAAAACCTGCTGTAGACCATTTAAAGAGATAGCTTACCAAAAAAAATTCACCCTAAAGTTGCTCCAGATCTGTATGATTTTAATTTATCTGCTGGACACAGAACAAGCCGTTTACCCACTTAAAAAAGCGTCTGGACACGTAACAACTATAGTTTTGTGTCAGAACTTTTACACTTTCATTCATAAATTCACCCCGTCTGTGTTTGCGAAACGATTGAATCGCGGAATCCAGTCAAACTTGCTGTATAAAGCAGAACGTCACGGAATTTGGCTATTTTTGAATTAATACATCAATATTTAGGCTGTAAAATGAATCAAATATCGATATGGACTTGTGTATGTGAATATTAAAGTTAAAAAATATTAAAATTGTTCTACGCGTCTCTGGGAATGAGCGCTCAATATGTGCATTTTGTCATTCAGATACACACGATGTTCGCAGTGTTTTCCCCCACGCCGACTCCGCTGTCGACACGCCCACATATGACTAGATGCCGGCTGTATGTATATCCCTTTAAAAGTATTATATACACAAATAAAATATTTAGGTTATAAAATAATAAGATATTGAACTGCATTTGCGTTTGTTTTTAAAAAACGTTTTATTTATTCATTTAATTATTTTGTCGTATTATTTATTGGTATTGTAAAAAAAAAAAGGTACATTCATACCATAGACTGTATAAAAACAGATTTATACATGCGGCCATGCATATAAATTTGCTTACTTAGACGTGTCTTTATATTCATTATTTATTTATCATTCCCCATGTTAACGGGTCCAACTCATTTGTTCTTAAAACGCAACATTTAAAGTGAGACAAAATGAAAGTGTACAACGATCGTATTCCTGTTTATAACAACAACATAAGATAATACACAGTGTTTGGCAGATAGCAGGCAGGCAACTGTAAACGTGACAGTTATTTGATTGGTTATGGTGACTCTGGCGTGGGTGGACCAGTAATAGTAAACAAATCCCGTGCGCGCATGCGTGGTGCGTGAGTGTTGATGGAGGTTTATCAGAAGCAGCATCTGCTGTTAGCTAAACATCTATACTAAGGTTGAGGGCAGTTACTAGGGTTTTGTTCGACAGAGTCAGTAAGTATTTATTTTTTACCTCCTTGTTATTTTCAAAATATACGCAATTTCTATAATTTACGTTTTAAAATCATTGATAATAGTGGTAAAGTTGCTAGCTTCGGAGAGCTAACGGTTGCACTTTCACTACTGCAACCAACAGCTAGTTTCCTCACTTGCGCAAGTTTTATATTATATTTATCATTTGTACTTATTACATTTTGTATAGAATATCGTGCACTTTGTATTGTTTGAATCTATTAACTTATCTGATGTTTTTGTACATGATAATGTTTACGTTTGGCCTAACTCGTTAGCCTAGCCACTCGACTTTTAAAGAGACGCAGGCTTTAGCCAATCGGCATCAAAGCTTCTGAATACAAGGCGGGGCTTGCGAATGGGCGTGGTGTGTATTGTGTACAGGCTTTACAGGCTGCGCTGGACGAATATAAGGTTTTGTCTCTCTGTCATAGCCATATAAGGCTTATTTGTCAGCCTGTTCACACGTGGTTTTATGTTTTCCACACAGTTCTGTGAAGTGTGTCTAAAACAGAAAGTTAATGAAACCTAGCAACCCAGCATGTAAATAATGTGGTGTTGTGTGGTTTAAATTAAGCCACATTGACTTGCCATCTGTATGTTTATATAAAATTGTTCTCACGTCATCCCACATATGTGATCCTGAACCACAAAGCCAGTCATAAAGGTCAATATCTCAAAACTGAGATTTATACATCATATGAAATCTGAATAAATAAGCTTTCCTTTGATGTATGGTTTGTCAGGATAGGAAAATATTTGTGGAAATACAACAATTTGAAAATCTGAGGGTGCAAAAAAAATTGAGACAATTACCTTTAATGTTCAAAAGTAGGTTTTGATATATTTACGGTTGGAAATGTACAAAATAGCTTCATGGAACATTAATATATTTTTTTTTAATACCCCAGCAACTTGGTTTTGTGGTCCAGGGTCACATATTATATAGCAAGGGCTTTCAAACTGAGGTCCCTGGGCCCTCTTCTAAGTTTTTAGGGGGTCTTTGGAAAAGTTAGATTTAAGAGAAAATAATTAGATTAAAGATGTGAAACATTATAAATAAACATGTAAATAAAATGACTAGCAGTACAATAAAAAAAAAATAGGAAAAGTAGAAAAATTATTGAAAATACTACATATTTTAGGCATATTTAATATTTACGTCACCATATAAATTAGTTTTTTATGCAAGAAACTATGTAGGCATAGTTGCTTTTTAAAGTTTAAGATACTTGTTCCTTGCACTAGGAGATCCCCTGTGGTATCTGAAAGATTGAAAACCCATGTTATATAGTGCATGAAACTTGACACATTTTAATGTCAATAATATTTGTAACATGCTCTTTTATATTTATGAAATGTCATTATTTGCTTATATAGTACCCTTTATATTAGATGCACATTGAGATATAACAGTCCAATCAATTTGCCATACAGGTGCTGAGGACTTGGCTGGCCAAAATGGCATCTGACATGCCGGTTTCTAGGGGTATAATGACCTTTTACCCCACAGTTGAAGAGTTCAAGAACTTCAGCCGCTACGTTGCATATATCGAGTCCCAAGGTGCACACAAGGCAGGCCTGGCCAAGGTGAGAGGAAAATGCTTCTCTTTACCCTGTAGCTTAAGCTTCTTTTGTTAAAAGAAAAAAAGGTGGATGAAATTCTGTTGATTTTGCTTAACTACAGATCGTCCCGCCCAAAAACTGGAAGCCTCGACGTTCATACGATGACATTGATGACTTGCTAATACCTGCACCAATTCAGCAGGTTGTGACTGGGCAGTCAGGGCTGTTCACCCAGTACAACATCCAGAAAAAAGCCATGACTGTGAAAGAGTTCCGTAAAACAGCCAACAGTGACAAGTAGGTCTTGTTAACCCTGTTACGCATTTTCCAGTTGAAACTGATTATAACCTCATCTGCCCTCCCTGTAAGGTTTTGCAGCCCCCGGTATGATGATTTTGAAGAGCTTGAGAGGAAATACTGGAAAAATGTTACCTTTAACCCTCCCATCTACGGAGCTGATGTGAATGGGACCCTTTATGACCCAGTGAGTCGACACTTTAATGCAATCTGAATGGGTTCTGTATAGTTTCACTTTTGGTTTGAGTACTCCGTGATGTGAATGGAGTCATTGTTTTCTTTTTCATGTCTTACGCAGGATGTCAAGGAATGGAATGTAGGGCACTTGAATACCATCCTTGACACCGTGGAGCATGAGAGTGGGATCACTATAGAGGGAGTGAACACACCCTACCTCTACTTTGGAATGTGGAAAACCACTTTTGCTTGGCACACTGAGGACATGGATCTCTACAGCATTAATTACTTACATTTCGGGGAACCAAAGTCTTGGTAAGTTCGCTTGTCAAACTTTGACTAGAATTCAGGCTAACTTGATTTTGCTAGATAAAAATCATTTGTAGATGAACCCCGGGGCTTGAAAACGGTAGCTGTAATTGTCTGTCCTTATGCCAAGTGCTAAATATGTCTGGAATGATCTCACAGGTACTGCGTGCCTCCCGAACATGGAAAAAGACTGGAGCGGTTAGCCAAAGGTAAACAGCCTTGGTTTCCTCAGTTCTGTACAAGAAAATATATTCCTCGATTTACGTTTGCTCATATATATATATTGCCTACTATTGTCTTTCCAAGGCTTTTTCCCCGGAAGTTCACAAAACTGTGAAGCATTTCTGAGGCACAAGATGACTCTTATTTCACCCTCAATTCTAAAGAAGTATGGCATTCCTTTTGAAAAGGTATGTTGTTGTGAGTGTATTTTGTCCCACTGATGACTTGATTTTTATCACTAATAATAGACTGTATTAGACCCGTTTCACACTGGATCTGTAAGCAGAGTGTAATCAGACACAGAGGAAACACTGCAGATAACGTGCACAGTATGTGTTGGACAGTGAGGGGAACACAATTGCATCACAACTAAATAATGTGGCACCCTGTTACAATACTTATGTGTATTTACAGTACATAACTTGAAGTTCATCTGCGATCACAAACACTGCCGGTGTGAAAGCACAACAGGCCTGCGCTGCTTCCACTCTGCTTATGCATCCAGTATAAAGCTGGCCCTGTTTCCTTGATGTATATATTTTTGTAACTCAATTTGCGATTGTTTTTTTGTTTTGTTTTTTGTGTGTGTGTGTGTGTGATATCGTTGTCTTTTCATGCTTTGCAGATCACTCAGGAAGCTGGAGAGTTCATGATAACATTTCCATATGGCTATCATGCAGGGTTTAACCATGGTTTCAACTGTGCTGAATCCACCAACTTTGCCACAAGACGATGGATTGACTACGGAAAGCAAGCCATTCTGGTAAAAATGAATAAATTAAATTAAATTAAATTAAATTAAATTTATGCTTTTAGCAGACCTTTTTATCCAAAGCGACTTAGTGTATTCAGGCTATCAATTTTTATCATGTGTTCCCGGGGAATCGAACCCCCAACCTTGCGCTAGTTTGCTTGCTAATGCAATGCTCTACCAGTTGAGCTACAGGAACGCTAAATAAATAATATATTAATGTAACACAGTAAATAAAGTTTGAAAATACATTAAAATAGAAAATATTTTCTAAATTGTCACATTTCACAATATTACTGTTTTTGCGGTGTTCAAAAAAACTGCATTTATTTGAAATGTTTAAAACATTATGACCTTTAATCATGACTTTACTGTCAACTTGGATCAATATAATGTGTCCTTGCTGAATTAAAGTGTTAATTTCTTAAATCAGTGGCATTTATTGTATACTGAAATGCATGTACACTACACATTCAAACGCATCAATTTTGGGTATTTTTTTCTCCCTCAGTGTTCTTGTAGAAAAGACATGGTGAAGATCTCCATGGAAGTGTTTGTAAGGAAGTTTCAGCCTGAACGGTACGAGCTGTGGTTGGCGGGGAAGGACAATGCTCCTATTGACCACTCCAAGCCTACGCCCGAAGCAGCTGAGTTTTTAGGTGGAGAGGCCGGGAAAAGTGGTGCTCAGGAACACTGCTTCGAGAACCGAAGTAGTGAAGGACCAAAAAAAAGGTGAAAAGCACTCACTAAACTCTCATATGCACATAATGATATGTGAAAAGAAATCATGTGTATATCAGTTTTAAATGTTGCTTTTTCCAACTGAATTAGCTTGGCTAAACAAAGGATAGGAACCAAAAGACACCGAGTGTGTCTGGATTTACCAGAGGAAGTTCTTCCAAAGAGTGAAGCAAACGATGAGGAGGCTGAATATGGCAAGAAGAGCCGCTTGACTACATACACCGAACAATGCAGAGAGTATACAGGTGCGTTATGGTGTAGTGGCCTAAATTATATATAATCATGTTAAGGGGTTTGCAGCGACAGTCACCATTAATTGCTTATTTCCAGAATTGACAAACTAAGGCAACTTTAAGTGAGATATAATATTTATTTATTTATTTGTGCTGGGCAACGATTAATCACATACAAAATAAAAGTTTTTGTGAACATAATGTATGTTTGTGTACTGTGTATATTTATTATGTATATGTAATGAAATGTGTATATATTTATATTCATATCAATTATTTAATATTTAATTAACCTATAAGCATACACATTTTCTAAAATATATTCATGCATGTGTGTGTATTTTATATATACATAATAAATATGCATAGTACATACACACATTATGTATACCAAAACTTTTATTTTGGATGCGATTAATCGTGAATATTTATATATCTATTTCAGAATTGAAAGATGAAGATGACCTGCTGCCTCTGACGGGTTCCACAAGTTTAAAGATGCTTCCTGGTTCCAGAAGCACTGCATCCAGGGAGCATGTGAGGGATGCAAACCCTTCTTCAGCCTGTGCACAGTCCTTCCCACAGCGTCACCTCTCTATAGCATCTGTCCCTACTGTCCCTCACTGCCTGTCAGCTGTGCCACGGATTTCCACCAAACCAGGGGTGGCGAGCCTTCTCTTTCACCGGACCCTGAGCCCTTCAGATGCCCTGCAGGTCCACAGCTATGCAGCAAGATCAGTGCTCCATAAACCTCAACAACCCAGCACAGAGACACCCAGAGAAGACCTCGATGAGCCAGACGTCAAACCAGATGTGAGGCCAAATACGCCAGAACCAAACACAAAGGTTGGTGCATATATTGACTTGGTGTGTTTGTGTTTGATAGGGGCAATTCAAATAAATTTATAGTACTGTAGCATATAAAAAAACCAAGTAACTAAATATTAGGCAATTAAAACAGCAGATTATTGATTATAAAATAATTTAATAAGCCATTGATTATTTGCATGTAATTGCTGATTAAAGGCCTATAGATTGGAACTATATAATATTTGTTTGAATTGATTAAAAAAATTAAATGCTAAAGAAAATCAACCATTTTAAATAATTTAAATGAACTTAGCAATCACAACATTATAATCAACAGCATACAAAATTATGTACTCTTATTCACTAAGGACATGTTCATGTGATTTAAAAGGAACCATAAACACATTTATAATGTTAATGTTCAAATAAATGATAAATGCTGTAGTTTTGAACTCTTTTTATCAAAGATTTGAATAATTTAGAGTAATTTCTGATAGACTCAGAATGATTTAATGTGATCTTGTGACACTGAAGATTTGGAGTAATTGCTGCTGAAAAATGGGCTTTGCCATCACAGGAACAAAGTAGATTTTTAAACATATTCAAACTATTTAAAAATACAGCCTTGGTGAGCATAAGAGACTTCGACAGCATTTTAAAAAGCATGGCAACTCCAAACTTTTGAACTGTAGTGTGTGTTAATGTTTTTTTTTTTTTTTTTTTTTTAATCACCTCAACAACATTAATGAATCCAAATGAAAATGAACTCCTCTCTTGCTTCTTTTCAGCTTGAAATCGAAGGAGAGAACGAGAATAAGAGCATGAAGAGGAAACTGCAGCCACTCAATAAATTGCCACGCATGCATCCCCTGCTCCGTGAGAGCTCCAGTGATGACGGTTAGGATCTGCTTCACATTGTTCAGTTGTCGCATCACTGTTTGTGCTCTTTCTAATTAACTCCTTCTCTCCACAGAGATTCAAGTGCCAGCAGCTGAGCCAGAGGAGAACGATCCCTGGGCCAGACTCCTTGCTCCCATGTGGCAAAGCAAGCCACGCAACTTTAGAGTCGAGAAGGATTTTAACTTCCGCATGGGCCAGCAACCTCCATACTGTGCAGTGTGTGCTCTCTTTCACACATACACAGAGGTAACACATACTATTACCATCACAAAAATCTCTCATTGCATATTGCAAAGCAACTCAGTCTTCTTTGGCTGTTTGATACTGCCAGGGGCTCAGAAATTACACACGCTGAAGTCTGATGTATTTTGAGATTTGATTAAAATGATTTGTGGACCCACTGTAAGACTGTGCTGTGCGTGTGCACTTTGCTGTTTCTTCCATATAGAGTGATATAATCAGCCTGAGCCAGAGTAGTTCTGCAGCTGAAGGAGGAGACAAAGAGAGGAGCAAGCCACTGATTCCAGAGATGTGCTTCACCAGCAGCTCTGAAGGACACCTGTCCACTCCCAATGTGGAGGAAGACGGAACTAGCCAACTCATCAGCTGCTCTGTGTGTAGTGTACGCGTACATACAAGTAAGCGGTTTATCACTATCTGTTATCACTGAAATACCTGCACTTGATATGATATCACACACAGCAGTGGCAGGCTTTAAGCGCATTAAAAAAAAAAAAAAAACAACAACAAAAAAACAATTATTTCCCTTTTTTAATACATGCAGTTTATTAAACATTTTGTACAGATTTTACTTTCTTAATCAGTCCCTCCAGAAAAACGCAGATTTTTTTTCTGATTGTCGCGGGCAAAAATCCTAGATTTTGTGGCATGTTTTCTTAAAAAATGTGATGGAATATGCGGGATATTTTTGCAATTTTATGCGATGAAATTGCGTGAACTTGCAAACGTGCGGTTTGATGAAAAGTTTTTATCACTAGGCTACCTTAATGTAAAGATTACTTCCTATGATAAGCGAGCATACAAAATCACAGAATATTTAAGTTGTAATCTCTTACTGCAACGTAAATTATTTTACATACTACTAATATAATTACAACTGTAAGTTTTTGGTACTGTTCTATAACAAAAAAGTTGCATCAACTTCTGAATGAAACTACAACAGTGTTAGTAGCATAGTGAGAAGGGGGTGTTGGGGGAATCACCTTTTTTTCTCCATTTCATCAACCCGCAGTTTTTGCAAGTTCTCGCAATATAATTTGGCTCCACTGTCATGTAACAAATCGGGAAACTGCTTCGCGCGGTTTTTTTGCGCTTATTTTTGTTGGCAAATAAGAGTGATTTGCGCGCTTCAAGTTTCACCCTAGTTTCACCGCGGGGTTTGCAGATGATGTTCACGTCAAGTAATTACATCACTTCATACGGTTCCCATGGAAATAGGGGGAAAATGGCGCTTTACTTGTGTGAAGTAAACGCAACATTTTTCAACTTTCTGATAATTTATATGTGAGTTTTTTGCAAAGAAAATACAGGGATTATGAAATCATGCTAGCCCCGCATATTTTGCTTTCTGAAATTGGTAATTTATGCGGCAAAAGAGCAGCGTATTTGAAAAAATGCGACCCAGCATAAATATGCGGCCTTTGGGCTGATTATGCATTAAATCAAGCGATCACATAATGGCGTTTTTCTGGAGGGACTGCTTAATACATATTCTTGGTTTCTCTACCCTTTAAGATTTGGGATTGATGCTTTTATTCAGCAAGGACACATTTATTTAATCAAAAATATTACAATATTACATATTTCTATTTTTATTGAAAATTTATCAGAAATTCCTGAAAAAAATATCTAATGATTTCCTTGATATTAAGCAAAACTGTTTTTTCAAAATTAATGATAAAAAGAAATGTATCTTTATCATACTTTTTGCATATTATAGTGATTTCTGAAGGATCATGTGACACTGAAAACATATGTAATTCAGATTGCCATCATATTAATAAATTACTGTACATTTCTTAATAGACAAGTTAGTTTAAATTGTAATATTTTTTTTATATGTATATATAAAAAAGTTTTTTTTAATTCGCATAAGAGACTACTAAAAAAAAGAAAAAAAAAGATCTTACTGAGTATATATAACCTCATAAAAGGAGACTACCTGGAATATTTGTTCTTATTTGAAAGTCACATAAACAGGACTGTTTAAAGTAAGCATAAAATCATAACTGAATCTCTTTACTTTCTCAATGCATGTGCCTAAGTTGTTCACATTTCTTCTTTTAGTTTATTTAAAAGCAAAACATAGTCTCCGTAACAATTTGTCTAATGTCATATTTAAATGTCAAACAACATTAAAGTGTATGGAGATTCTTCCCTTATTGACTGGTATAAAATGATAACCTAGTTTTTATGTTCCAAAAGAAAGGTTCATTCATGTAATTTGTCTGCTATCCATATGTTTTTGAAAATGTAATGAGGTAATTCGTTGAATTGTGAATGTTTTGTCTGCAGGTTGTTACGGTGTGTCTCAGGATACTAATCTGGATGAGTGGAGATGTTCTCGCTGTGAAGCTAATGCCATAACTCAGGTCAGTCGGTTCATTTGAGCATGTTTACAGTTTCTGCTATGCATGTTTTAAGATGCTAGGGGGCACTCTTTCGTCTGGCCATCATGCATGATGAGGTTTTTTTTCCAGTTGCACCTACTTTTACTCATCTGTTTCTTATTCCCAGGGGTGTGACTAAGTGTTTGTGTCTTTCCCTCAGGACTGCTGTTTGTGCTCTCTAAGAGGAGGAGCTCTGCAGAAGGCCAACAATGACAAGTAGGTAGCCAAGATCTTCTTGGTGGAGCTCCTTACAGTAAACACCAGCTATTTTCAATTATACGCATTCCTCTCAGATGAATGACAGTTTTGTGAGCTGCCTCTCTCAGCTGCTGACAGCGCTTCATGTTGAGGGTTTTACCTCAGATAGGCTCTGATGAAACCTGCTTAGGTTGAAAATGTGGTTTTTTGTTGCAGGTGGGTTCATGTATTATGTGCCGTAGCAGTGCTGGAGGCTCGCTTCGTGAACATTGCAGAGCGCAGTCCTGTCGATCTCAGTAGCATCCCGTTTGACAGATTTAAGCTGGTAGGTTAATGTTTTGCACAGAAATGTGAAATACCAATCTAAATTCAGTGCTGATTCGCATACAAGGGGAAAATATATAAATCTATAATCGTGGCCAGGGCAAAAATAATGATGCTCTTAATTAGGGTATCCACATTAATTGTGAACTCACAAATTCATACTAAATACATTAATAAAATTGCAAACTTTCGTATTAATATAATTTTATAAAAACATGGTGTTACATGCAATTTGAACACAGATATTTCCCCTAAAAAATTGTAAACATTAAGAGACACATAGAGACTTATTTTTAATAAACTATTTTACTAAAATGAATCAACATTCATAACTGTTAATACAAAGACATTTTAGGAGTGTGTTTTTGTTTGCCTCCGTTTGCTTGCACTGTCAATCACAAGTTATTTTTTTATTTTATTTTTTCAAGAAATTAGTACTTTTATTTAGCAGGACAGATATTTATATATTTACATATGGGTTACAAATTGAAAAAAAAAATTTGGTACAAAAAATATATTTGGAGTAAATGCTGTTCTGTTGAACTTTCTATTTATTAAAGAATCTGAGAAGTATCATAGTTTCCAGAAACTAACCCTAAACTTTTTTTATATAAAATGAAGCAAAATGTGGCAGTGCTGCCTTTTGTCATGTTACTCATCGGAAAACATACCTTGTTATTGTAAAAGCTTTGCTATTCTGAGAAAAGCTGAAGTATTCTCATATTACTGAATAAAATAGTAGATTAACGGTAGGTTGGCAGCATCTCTACTCCTAGTTAATTAATCACCAGCACTGTTTGTATAGCGCTTCTGTTAAGCAGTCTAATAAAAGTGGATTTTTGTAATGTAATCGCTTCATTAAACCTTTAATGAATCATTAAGAAATAGTTTTAACAAATTACTTCCTGTGTAACTTTCATTTGAACTTGTCTTTGCCTTGCCTGAGCCCAAGTCTATTTCTAAGGTCAAAGACATAACTAACACAGGTTTCTTTTTAGAAATGCCAGTTTTGCCGTAAATGGGTGAAGAAGAGCACGGGTTGCTGTGTGCAGTGCTCACATGGCCGCTGTTCCACTTCCTTTCACCCGAGCTGTGCACAGGCAGCTGGAGTTCAAATGCACCCAGATGATTGGCCGTTTGTGGTCTACTATACCTGCTGGAGGCATAAGGGTGGCATCCAAATAGAGGTACAGACACAACCCAGACATGTGCAGAATTATAGCTAGATATGACCGCTAAACAATGGAAATGCACATAGAAGCAAATTCACTGTTTTTGTGCTAAATACATTAAGGGATGTGCAAAAAATCGATGCTTTATATAATATTGGTGCAAATTTGGCCTGCCAAAAATAAAGAAAGACATGCTATCATTTAGTGCCATCTGAACCTCAAACTGTAGCTTTGTCCCAATTCAGGGACTCCATCTCTTAAAAAAACATGAACTACAGAGGCTGAAACGTTCATACCAAGCATGGTCTAAAGGGATGCTTTAGCCGAAGGGGAATAGTGACTGTGAGCACTGATATTGACGAGTGGAAGTAACATTGATGGACTTTTAAAAGTTATATTCATCTGTCTGAAAACAAAACAGCTTGGTCTAATTATGTACATAATAAACTATATTGTGTCTAAACTATCAGAATATGGAAGTCAACATTTAAACCACTTTAAAGATTGTTTTGTAACATTTATATAGATATTCAAATAAGTGTAATGAAGTATTGACTATTTTTGGCACCAGAGTGCAATGAGTCTTGGGATAGTTTGGGCCATGAAGGCTCCATTTGTGGTACCCTACATGGCCAGGGAAATGAAGGCCACATTTAAAGGAAGCTTCGAAATGGGACAGCCTTCAACGTCCCACTGTGACGCATTTGGCCTTCGAAGGATGCGGTCTCTGAATTGGGACACAGCTTGTGTATCA
Source organism: Carassius gibelio (assembly GCF_023724105.1). Classification (NCBI taxonomy): domain Eukaryota; kingdom Metazoa; phylum Chordata; class Actinopteri; order Cypriniformes; family Cyprinidae; genus Carassius; species Carassius gibelio. The sequence continues at coordinate 12,225,966 of NC_068397.1, read as the reverse complement.
AGGTCATTAAGTCTCATAAAATATCAGATAGTTTGACCTTTTTATTTATAACAAGACAAGGTTAGTTCAAGTTGTAAAATGTTAGTTCAAGTAATTGTGAAATTACTGTAATTTTGTCTGGGTTGTTTATCTTTTCTTTGAGCCACTATATATTTAATGTCTGTTTCCACCAAGACCTGTTAATATTATTTTGTTGTGCAGCTTGGTGACTAGTACAGTATGTAATGTCATAAGTTTTTTGCCTGCTGAAATCTGTTAAGTCAGAGCATTATTGTTAACCATGCAAAAAATATCTGATGTTTTCTTCAGCAGCGCAACAAGGCATCAATGCGGGAGTTGGAGAAGGGACAGAAAGTAATCTGCAAGCACAAAAATGGCCGATACTACCATTGTGAGGTGGTTGAGCTGACTCAGGCCACCTTTTATGAGGTTGTCTTTGATGATGGCTCGTTCAGTGACAACTTGTTCCCTGAGGATATAGTGGTACGTAAGGGGTTACACAGCTCAAAACAATGTTGGATGATTAAAAGCAGTGTAGTGAAGCCCTGCTGGTGTTTATTTTTCAGAATAGAGACTGTAAGCAGCTCGGTCCACCATCGGAGGGAGACGTAGTTCAAGTGCTCTGGACAGATGGCCTGATCTATGGAGCCAAATTTGTGTCTGACCATATCATCCCAATGTACCAGGTCAGAGGACAGCAAACACACTTGTGTGCGCTATTTGGGTTAGAGTTCAAATTCAGATGATGCAAAGTAGATGCATCACAGTATGAGGACTGTTTGCAATGAATCAGAAGACAGATGACTAATCTGTATTATGTACTGTTAAAGTTTAATTTCATAACTTACTGTTGCTGCTTTTGTTAAAGTAGTAAGCTGTGAGAGGTGAAATTTCAGCAGAAGGCCCCATTTACCTTGGGCACACTCCTTACCCATGGTTAAATCGCTGTAACCCACAGACTCTACTGGATTGTGGCTTTTATAAAACAACAACACGATATAAACCAGTGGTCAAATAATAATATTTATTTTTGTTTGTTTGTTTTTCTACAGTTATTGCTAATAAATTAATCTTATACTACTGTTTAAATATTTGTCCATTAGATTTTATTTGAAAAATTTATACTTTAGAATATTCAGCTTTGCATTACAGGAATAAATTACTTAAAAAAAAAAAAAAACACACACACAAAAAAAAGGGAAATTTCTGCATTTATTTATTTTACATAAATAAAGTAAACATTCTTTCTAAACATTTAGAAAAATGACAGACCACCCATTTTTTAATGGTATCGTATAATGAGAATAAACAATTCTTTAACAATGTGGGAGTCAGCTTTATGATGCAACACATTTTAAGAGATTTCAGTCAGGAAAAACAACCCAAAAAGTTTTCCACTTACCAAGACAGGATTTTTAGTAAAAATACAGGAAAATTAAGATGAGAGGATGTGCATTAGGTTTGTGATTTGTTTATGACTCTTCATATTTTAACATAGTGTCAACCCCGTTGCTTAATTACGCAACTACATGAGATTTTCTGGCAAACATTATAGCTGTCCTTCATCAGCAGTACACAAAATGAATACAACATAGGTGTACAGTCACACTTGGAAATAAGATTGTTCTTCCATTACCTGAAGGCAGTGTAAATGTAAATTGTTTGCCATTGCTAAGCAATTTCTATACCATTTCATAATGTCCTCAATGGCAGCTCGCCTGAGCAGAGATCTAAATGCACATGATTCCATGTTAAAATGTCAATATTATAATGGCCCTGAATTATTTTCCAGGTGGAATTTGAAGATGACTCTCAGCTTACTGTAAAGAGGGAAGACGTGTACAGTTTGGACGAGGAGCTTCCCAAACGTGTTAAAGCCCGCTTGGTGAGTGACTTCCTGCGGGCACTGCCTCATTAAATGATAATGTGCAGTACACCATCAAGAAACTGATTACAAAGCAGAACATCAAGTGGCTTAACAGACATTAAATATGTTTTATTTCTTTCCTTAGTCTGTGGCCTCGGATATGCGCTTCAAAGGAGTGTTTGTGGAGAAGGAGGTGAAGCAAGACTCGAAAAGACAGCGTGTGATCAACTCCCGCTATAGAGAGGACTACATCGAACCGGTCATGTACAGAGCCATCATGGAGTAGCTTACTCCACACAGACAGTGTCTTTAACAAACCGATCAATTCACCCGAAAAACAGGCTGGACTAGATGTCTCTATGTTTAAAGTGGACAAATGTCATCATGTGATCAGACAACTGCAAATATTGTACAGGGCCTTTTGTTAAAAAGAAAAAAAAAACCACCAAGATCCAAGTTTTAGACCTTCTGGCTAAGTATGAATTCTCATTACTGTGGACGGTCTTCAGCCGGCACAGATAAGAGTCCCAGAGATTAAATGCTAGGAATGTCTTGTGTAAGAGTGTTTGTTTGTTCAGACCGCACACAACCGGCTCAGGCTCAGCGGGGGCGTTGAACAGCTCTCCAACTCCTACTGTCTTCAATCAGGTGGTTGTAATGTTTCAACTGTTTTTTAATGACCTCCCTGCAGACCCACTGGCTGACCGCACATGAACAGACCTTTAGCCCGTCAGACAAATCTTTAGTCAGTGTGGATGCGCCATCCTGCTGACCTTTTTTTATAGGTCTTAAAGTGCTTGGCAATATCTGAATCTCATGGATGAATCTAGTCTTTAATAGTACGAGCAGCTCTCATGTGTGATCTACTGTAAACATGAGACATTATAGAAAAACTAGCTTTATACTCTCACGTTTAGGTGGATACAGCAGCTTTGTATTTTGTTTTATTTAAAGATTTTCTTTTTGTTGAAGTGAAAGGAATGCCAGTTTCCTTATTGCATATTAGTTCTGGATTAACTTTGTTTGTAAAAATATGTATTTATATGTGTTAAAGCAAGATTTTCTCTACTTTTTCTACTCTTAGTTGCATTACTATGCCAACACAGGTAAGAGTGACTTGTGACCAGTCATGGTCGAACTGGTGCACTTATCCACCATGTTTCTCCCCCTCTTCAGTTGAGTTTCATTGTACTTAAGGCAGGGAAGGCAACCTCTTGATGCGCTCCATTTAAAGCGTGCCAAAGAGATGCCTCATTTAAATAACCTACATTTTTTAATTGTTTTGTGGAGATTCCTTTAGCTGTATAGCATTACAGATCTTTGTCTTCAGTTGTTTTGTGCAGTAGGCATTAAGTTCCTTTAAATTGGATTAGAGATGCATTGTTAATTTAAGCCTAAAAACTTTATTTTTAAATTAAAAGCAATGTCTCCTACCCTCCTTGAACTTGTTGTTTGTTTCATTTAAGACTTGTTTCATGTCACAGCCTGCATACACATCCAAAGAATCAAAGATGCAAGAATCATTTTGGAGGCCAAAACACAGAAATAAATTAAACTTATAGCACTTTTCCATCATCCTGGAGTGTTTTTTTATGTTTTTTGGTTAGGATTAGGTGGTTTCATGCTTTACGACATAAAACCAACCGTTTTTCTTTTTTTCTTTTTTTTTTTAACACAAAAAGTATTCTTGTAGCTTTGTAAAATTACGGTTGAATCCCCGATTATTTTACCGATCTCCATGCTACTTTTCTAAGCCTTGATCGTGTTAAGAGCTCTTTGCATGCATCAAAAAATATCTTAATTTGTGTTCCGAGTGGTCTTACAGTTTTAGAACAACATGAGGGTGAGTAATTGATGACATAATTTTCATTTTTGGGTGAACTATCCCTTTAATTTGATGCTTACTTTAAGGTGTGTCTGAAAATACTTCAGTCTCCCGTTTCTCATGTCAGTTTATGCATTCACACTCATAACGTTAAAAGATTTTTGAAATATTAACCCAACATACACTTAGAAGCTGCCACCTGCTGTCAACCAGTTCATTTTATTTATTTATATAGCGTGAAATCCGCAGGGAAATCATCCTTCAAGTGCTTTTGTGTTACCAGGCTCTTGATAACAAAATAATCTGGCCCCAGGAAGCTTGCGAGGGTGTGAAGGAGCTAATGAGGTGAACTTGTTATTCAGAGGCAGCTCTTCTACTTGACTAGTCTTGGAATATTCTTGGGAAGGAGACCTGAGGGACGGGTTACAGTTACTGGGTTATGCCAATTGTGTTGGATAATTATACAAAGTAATAATAGAATTTGGGACTGGGTCAAGTTCATATGCGCTCCTGTCAAAAAGCTGAGTTTTATGCATGTGTTTCTCTGCATTATTTCCGTTTGTGTGGATAACTGAATGGTGTTAAAGCCACATCCTGCTTATGGGTATGATAATGTTTCGTAGAAACCAATGATCTGTCCGTGGTGCAGGCTAAAAACCCACCTATGATTTTTAGATATTTTATAAATTACAGGTTTCTTAATTTGTATTTATTTATTATTTTTTTCACGTAGCATTACAGTATAAATCATAACTTCAGCTCCTCGCACTGTAGCCCTGATTAGCCACAATTTCCATCTCTACATCAATGCATTCTTTTGCTCCTTGCAGAAATGCAAGAAACCACATCTTTCACATGACATCATACCATCTATGTTCTGTCTTGCTCTATAAGTTAAGATCATGCAGGTCGAGGAAATAGTGGTAGTTCTGGCTCTTTTCCTTGTGATTGCCCTAGAGATGAAATAGGGCATGACCAAATACATAAATTTAAGCTGAACTTGAGATCCAGTGATCATCAGCAACGCATGCACTGACTTAGATAACTTATTTTGTGTCCCACAGGGGTGTAAAACTCATTTGTCGAGTATTAGTCTTTAGACTTTTGAATTCGAATTCGTTATTATTCGTCAATCCTTGAATATAATGATATAGGAAGACTTTCGTTATTATTATTGAATTATTCCATTTTTCTAGTGCATGAACAATCTCAGCTTCCACGGTGTAGTAGAAAAAAAGGAAGTGGCTAAACGTGCTAAAGCTAGCGACAACACATCAGGTGTGTTTAATTTAAACAATTTCCCTGAAGTGAAACTGTCACCTTTATTTCTGCAACACATTTTGTGTCAAAGCTTAAACAGGAAGTAGCACAAACAATTATGGAGACTCAGCAGTGGAGTATTTTAAATATTGCTAAGATACTCAGCAGTGTTTAGTGCAGGTGTGTGTGATGTTGTTTCTATGTGCTGTTATTGTTATGGTTGTGTTCTGTACTCTGCTATTATTTTACATGTAGAATTATTTAAAATTCTTTATCATAATACGTTTTGTCCTTGGTGTGAATGGGCCTTAGCATCACCATAACATTGGGATTATACCTTTCAGAACAACTTGTTTTCCAGCTGATGACCAATAAAAAGACTGACAGTCAATCTATCCTGCTTTAAAGAGCTTAAACATTAAAGCATCAGACGATAAACAGAATGCAGAAGTGCTAATAATATATTGAATGATATCATATATTGGTGTGGTAGCTGTTATCTTTATACTTATGATTTTTTTTTTTTTTTTTTGCGAACAATCCTTTAAGCCTAGTCAAAACAAGTCTTCAATGAGTCACTTACACAGTCATTCAACCGATTCATTCAACAACACTGAGGTTTGTGATGAGATTGAGATGCAATAGTTGTTCATACTTTGGCTACCTTTGGAACTATTAAGGTAGCTGGAATTAAAATAAATAAATAAACCAGCAATATTTTGTATAAAATATGGGGTTCTCAGTATTAACTTATTAAACTGTTGTGTCCTCTTATTTGTGTCTCTCTGTTCCGGAACCATGGGAAGTTCATATTTACACTGATTCTTACATAAGCATTACTTTCATTAGCTTTTCTTTTATAAACCTCACAAAGTGAACACTGAAGCGGTGTCATCTAATCAAATAGTAATCGGACACGCTTTGCAATAAGAGGCAGACTAAAGCAGGGTAGAGCTGTGATGAAATAGAGGTATTTGTTTAGAACATGTATAAAGGTAAATATCATCTGTTTTGCATGGCACACAGACGCTTTTATGTCCATCGAATGCAATGCATTAAATTATGGCTTCTGAACTGTGCTACTTTACATGACCAAAGGCTTTGAGCCAGTTGCACCTCATGCTAGTCCATGAACAGACTAGTTATATGCTAAATAAAGCATATTATAATCTATAACAAGAACGGTGACCTGTTGAGTGAGAATACTGGGTGAATGCTGACTGCAGTAATATTGCTAGCACATACTGTTTTCTGGCTGTGGGTCTTTTTTGAGTATTACTCACACACTGTGAATTGTTCACCTTTCATCAGAGCATGTCAGCACCTTAAAATTAAAGGGGAATATTAAATAGATATTGATAGAAGGTCTGTATCATGCTAAATGACATTGAACACTTTAGTCAGAGTGAATGCAATATTAGATTTGAAGCAATCTGATTAAGGAACCCATGGTTTCACAAGTCTTTAAAAAAAATATATATAAATATATATATATATAAATGTTTTGACACATTTGAGATCCTGGACTATTTGTGGCATTGATTGATTGCAAACTTTTTTTTGTAGCACAATATGCCTTTAATCAGCAGGTTTTACACAAACTTGCTGAGTTCATGAACCTTAAATGCTGCTTTTAAAAAGAGCAAAAGATAAAATGCTAATGCTAAAATATTTAATAAAATATACAATATTTTGTAATTTATTTTATTTTGATTATATAACAATGAAACAGATATATGTTTTATTAAAACTACATGGTAATTGCAACTTTTTAGTTCTCTGAGATATAAACTCAGATGAGATTTAAACTCACAACTGCAAGAAAAAATAAAAATACAGATCTGTAAGAGGAGAAAAGTCACAATTACTTTATTTTATTTAGTTTTATTATTATTATTATTATTATTATTAATATTATTATCCTAAGGTATTTTTTGGGTCATAATTATATAATAAAAATGAAATGAATGAGTCATATAGTAATGTGCTCAGGCATGTGACTTATTTGTTTAAGCTTTCCATGCAGAGATAGGGTAAGCATTATTCAAAAAAAATTCTCTTTTATTGATTTCAACATTTGACTGCCCCGACTATTCTAGATATTGATTTAACGGTGTCATTGTAAAGCATGAAATAAACTGGAATATTATAGAAAATTTTGAATATGTTCAGAGAGAAGAAAGCAGGTCTTTGTAGTCAATCTTTTGTATTACATAGTAATGCTGGAAACTTAGTTTATGAGGTAATATTAGTCGTTAAATGTTAACACTCATATGCATGACATTTGACTGAAACTATTTCAACTATGCATTTCTGACAGGCCCACTGTGTCTTTGCAATACAGCCACCCTGTTCTCATTCTTAATCCACAGGGACGTAAGCAGCTCAAAGGCCTTGTGGCGATCACATGGGGGTCAGATGGTCAACTTCGAAGACTTAAATGGCATGTTATATTAAGCGCATGTCTAGGATTCAAGATTCAATAATCAAGACGGCATAATATCATAGAAGGTTTGCTAAATCACAAAAAAAAAAAAAGAATTTAGGACAAAAATCCACTTGGATTAAACTCTTTTAACATTAACAAATGAATAAATCAGTCATACATATAGATAAGTGCAAAACAATCATGACATAAGACATCATTAACAATTTACATCTATTTGATTTTGAATAATCATAACGTATTTTCAAAATGCATTTATTCAAAGTCAGAATCAGCTTAAACCATCATGAAAACATTCAAATTTATATGAATAGTTAAAATACGGCTAGCTGTGGAAAAAGTGATATTGATTTAATTGAAATGTGATGAGATGAGAAACACTTAAGATTGATTGAAGATACATTTATAAACCTGGGGGCTGTTTCTTAAAAGACTCTGAGAAAACTGAGGATTAAAGTCCAAAACCTGACTTGAAATAACCTAACAAATCAATCAGGACTTAAGTGGTTCCATAAACAACCGATTAATTTCAGGCAATCTCACTAATTTATTCCAGGTTCAGTGAGTCAGGATAATTTGATGTGCATGCTTATTCTTAAGCAGTTCTTAATGTTGATCATGCATCACACTGATCCACCATGGCTAACAGCCAATATATGTTTGTGTTGTTTAAAATATTTGAGATGTCATGTTTTCCTCGAGGCATAACTGACAAGTCACAGGTATATTTACTGTAAATGTAAGGAAGTCATGTCAGGAGTGGGCGAGGCTTACACAAGCAATAATTTTAAGCAAAATATACATTTTGTGAAAATATTTGTTGTTGGACATTAAAATCCTACATGTGAGTGTGTTTTTATGATAACAATAACTGTAAATCAAATGTAAGCTAGCTAATACAGCCCTAATTACTAGCTCAAATTAGTTAATGTGTATTCCTCGTATCAGTTCAAATATACTTCTGGTTGTAACCTATATTTTGTATTTATTTGACTTATTGCAATTGCATTTTCTGTATATTTTTATTTGGGGGCTGATAATAAAGTTAAATAATTGTATGCGAGCAAGCCAGTGGTAATATCATTGCTTTCCTATGAGTCAGTGTTAGAGGAGCTCAGCTTAGCCTGACAGTTAGCCTGCCCCAGACCAGTTTAGTTACCCAGTCACAAGTTTCCACAGTGACTGAGCTTGATCTGAGCAGACTGAGCAGAATTTGCTCTATGGAGCCGAATCAAGTGACAATAAGTCAGACTAACTGAAATAAGCCTGACTTTGGTAAACTTGTTTATGAAATAGCCCAAATGGTATTGTGTATTTAAAATGCATTCTGCTAATTACAGAAATCTTGCCTGTTTTATGACTGACAAACATGCATGACATTAAATGTATTTGTTTATGTTAAAACAGTGAAATATTTCATTCGAATGCATACATTTTACATTAAGCCTAATATTTTTGAGTGCCTATTTCTCCGACAGATGTATCATTCATATTTTAAAGGACTTTCTAATCAGTATAATGTAGCCATCTGTGAAACATCCTTATTGAGTAACGATGACCCCCGAGGGCAAAGGGCTGACTGGAATTATCTGAGCATGTGACCGAGTGAAGTCCTCAGTGCAGCCACACTCACCTGGTTCTACTGATGGAGAGACATTGATTATGAGCAGGGAGAGCATCAGATGTGCTTCAGAGACACTTTTCCAAGTCATGTGAGTGATGCCACAATTCTTTTTTCTTTATCAGTGAGAGATATAATGTCATACGTCTAAAACTGTTTTGGTTAGGGATGTAATCAGTGTAATCAAAACCATCATTGCCAACATCTTAACACCATATGCATTTAAAAAAAAAAGAAAAGAAAAAAACAAAGACTCCATTTTAAGTGAGGATACATTCTCAACCGATGTTAATCAGCACTATTCAGACTATTCGGCACTATTGAGATGAAGGTTATGATCATGATTTTTTTGGTAGTACTACAGCATTCCATGAGTATATATTAGCACAGTTTGATGTTTGCTTTTGGCATCTAATACATTGTTTGGAAATGGTGACCAAGAAGTGGTGACGCATGACATCAGACTTGACAAGTGGACAGACTGCAAATTGTATAGGACCAAATGCATTTAAATGAATATTTAACCAAAAAATAAAAACTAGCTGAAAATGTACTCACCCTCCATCCAAGATGTAAATGAGTTTTAAGATTTTGGAAATTTACCATTACATCACTTTCATCCTCTGCAATAAATGGGTGCCATCCAGCTGATAAAAACATCACAATAATCACAAGTAAAACTTTGTTCATCTTCAGAACACAATTTAAGATATTTTGAATGGAAACCAGGAGGCTTGTGACTGTCCCATTCAATGCCAAGTAAATTACAAGGTCCAGAAAAGTATTAAAGACATCGTCAGAATAGTCCACCTGCCATCAGTGGTTCAAACCTAACATTATGAAGTGACGAGAATACTTTTTGTACACAAAGAAAACAAATATAATGACTTCTCAATAATGACTATTCAACAATTTGTCTCCTCTGTGTCTCTCTGCATCACCGTAGCGCCAATTTGGAGAATATGAGATGGACACATGCAGTGTACACTCTTCCATTTCAGCCGCGACTATAGGATGCACCGTTTTCGTTCAAATCATAGTGTAATGCTTACAGTTGAACCACTGATGGCAGATGGTCTATTCTGACGACGTCTTAATACTTTTCTGGACTTTGTTATTTACTTGGCAGTGTATGGGACAGTCACAAGCCTCCTGGTTTTCATCCAAAATATCTTAAATTGTGTTCCGAAGACAGGTTTGGAACGACATGACAAAATTTTCATTTTGGGGTGGATGAAAGGATTACCATTGCAACTCACAAAGTTTTGCTGACTCAGTGCATTTTTGAAATTACAAGTAAGCAGTCAGTAACAAAATAAGAACAAATAAAGAAATTACTTATGATAGCGCAAATAAAAAATAATGATATGCCTACAAATGAACGAAACTTTTTAGTTTTTCAGGTAGGTTGAAAAGTAGGGCTATAAAGTGATTTATTTATTTTATTCCTAGAAAGCTATTATTATCAGAACACGTAACTATAACATAGCGGTTAGCAGATCAGTGAATGAGAGGGCAGCGTTAGCAGAGTTGCCCACATACCACACCATCTTACAGCACAGTAGGGGTATTGCAAACAGAAACAATACTGTACCACGTAGATTTTTCCTGTCAGCTCTATTTTTGAGTGGAATTTGCTGTTCCGATGAGCATGCAACGGTATCTGAGTGGAGGGAGGCCTGAAAAAATGGACTAAACATTTTTCGGTGGAGATCCTCTGGTAAAATTCACATTCATATCATGTTATTGGGGTTGCTTCAGCCTGCAGCAACAGTGTTAAAGAGGTCATATGATGCAATTTCAGTTTTTCTTTTCTCTTTGGAGTATTACAAGCTCTTGGTGCATCCAAGAATAAACTCAACCACACTCTCCTAAAATGGCTCGTTCTAACACACAGTGTTGCAACCAATACCATGTTGTGGAGATGCTGTGTATTTCATTGTGAAAGGGAAACTACTTTGTTTGGTTCTAGTAGGACACAACTAGAAATCAGTGGTTAAGTTGTATTTACAACACTGTTCCGGAACAGTTCAACCCTGATATTCAGATGTGTGCAGCACATTTTAAGAGAGGACGAGGACTGTTTCCTTTGAGAGTAGCCTACAATGCCGGTTAATTTCTATAAAGTGGTGCGATTCCAACTTTGCAATGACAGTCTGATGCTTTTGACTCACAGTCTGTATGTTTTCATATGTAAAGGATTTGCCACTGATGATTCAAACTCAGGTTTTGAGCAGTTTAGAGTAGAGCTTGTTGTTTGTCGTTTCTTTGATCACACATGCAGACATGGTTTTATGTTTATGCAGCTCGATACACAATGCAACACAGTATAAGTCATTATAATCAGCAATTATATCATAACAGATGCCTCATTTGTAATGGGTTTTATTGGTTTTGTCTCATGGTGCCGGGTCACAGGGCATCACAGTATGGTAACGCACTGGATAGCTGGCCAATCAGCATACACCGTGATGCGTTTCAGAAAAGTGGGGCATTGAGAGGAGAAACAATAATGTATAGTATGTGAAAAATTATGTTTTTTTTTTCCCTTAAACCACATAATCCCATTTAATTACACCAAATACTCAAAGTAATGTTCTTTTTAGTAATAACCCCTTTAAAGTAGCCCAGTTCCTCGGGAAAACCACATACTCAGCAAATTATGTAAAAGAGGAAATCTGAAATTTGGACCAAAGCACTGTAAGGCAAGGGAGGGGGAGACTCAAAATATTTTTTACTTAAAATATATTTTTGCCCTGTTAGCATTGAATTGCTATTTACACGATTATTTCAAGTATAAAACGTTGTCATTTACAATACACAGCATGGTTTTAATCATACTTTTAGGGGGGGCAACCCTAAGACGGGGATCCCTATGGGATCTGTATCTTTGTGTTGGCACTGTGTTATAACTGGTGGTATTCTGAAGTACTGCCACCATGTTTATACATACACACACATACACATGCAAGAACTGAGATGAAAATAAGGGATTGCTGCAGGGAAGGATGGCTCATGTTCCATATTCAGCTGAAAACATTCTCAGAACTATGAAGCATTAGTTCAAGACAGAATATATCACTGTTACCAATCTCCATCCATTATAATTTAAAGGTGCTAAACTAGTTAAACCAGTCATTTTTTTGGTTTTGTTTGTTTAGATTGCATCAAAAGTTAAGAGTGCATCTGCATTTTGCATTCATAATATAAATGTAAAAAATGTTAAAAGCAACAAACTAGACTGTACTTAGTAGGCTGGTATTGGCAAAGCCTGCAGAACATTCTTAAAATCTGTCCAAAAGTGAAGGAGTTACTTCTTGGCAGTGTGGAAACTATGTGCTTTTCAAAAGCTCATATAGCAAAGCTCTAGACTGACCATGTCCCTGTATATTTCACATTAATTTTTCATAATGATATGGTATGCAGGCATATTGATTCAATAAATCTTCTAATTTAAGGAGCTCACTCTTTGCAATTATATTTTAGAAGTTCATGCATCAACAAGGAATCAACACATTATTCAAAACTTGACAGCAGTTTAGTCACATAATTATTTGCTATGGTAAATTAAGTTTGCTCCTCTATGTGACTTCTATGTGTTATCTGCTGGTAAAAAGCATAATAATTATCTTTTGCCTGGTTTGTTTTTAGGTGTTTTTGTTTTTGGTTTGTTTATTTTTATCTTTACCCTGAATCTTTGTCACTAAACTGGCACTTGTATGCAAATTATAAAACTTATGCTTATAAATGTCTACATTTCTAACTGCTGACTATGTGCCTTTGTGCATGAATGCTCAAAAAGCAAGTTTGTACTCTTGTAATATGTTTTGCTATATATATATATATATATATATATATATATATATATATATATATATATATATATATATATATATATATATATATATATATATATATATAAAAATTAGACATTATTTAAAGGCAATGTTGTTTTAATATTTTTCTCAGAATTGCTTATCATACATACAAATAATTTGATATCATCATGTAACATTATTATACATTATTACACTGTTAATAGAAAAAAACTATTTTAGCATTTCTACTTCAGAGTTTTACAGCATTCAGTGTGTTGCTGTTTGTTTCTTCATAAATATTTGTAAATTTACAATTTGTGAGTGAAAATTGTTTCAAAATAAATCATACACCTATTTTTTATTATTATTTTAGTTTAATAAAATTTTTGTTTTGTTTTATTTTATTTATTTATTGACAAATTGAGTAAGAGCAAATGTAATTCATGCAAAAACAGTGTCTATTTTTCTTTCTTCTTTCTTTTTCCCCCCTTCGATTAATCCAATGTGACCAATTGTCAGTGGAAAAGTCAGTTTAGAGGAAGAGCAAATTATAATATTTTTATTAATCATTAAGAATAAAATGCACTGATGAATAGTTCAAAATGTGGTCTATTTTGACATCACGTTCACTGAAACTGAATAGCTTATGTTTTAAACAAAATTTGTCCAGTTAGTTTGTATATTTCTTCTGTAGCAACTTAATTCTGTGAAGGAATGAAGCGGAATGATTGCATTTTCTTCTCCTCTGCACAAAATTGAGAAAATGATTATTTGAGATAGAAACTCTACTCCAATCGATTCTCAATTCTCAATACTATGGCTTTTTCAAATCCCACTGCAGGCAAAATCAGACACATTCACTTCTGCTCAATATTCTCTGGTACAGAATGCTGTGAGCACAGAGAAGCAGAGTGTAAACGGTGAAAAGTTCCACTCTTGGAACACTGTGAGCAAATTAGAGCACTAACTGTTACACAGTAATCAGAAACTTAGATTTTTTTAACCTTGTTCGAAAGAATTGTGTTTATTTGTATTTAATGTGCACTTTAAATCTGAAAAAATATGTCTCCTCCGCAAAATTAATTAATTATAAAATGGCACTTCAGAGTGACGTAGAGGGGACGAATTGTTGAATAAAGTCGTCATTGTGTTTTCTTAAATTGCGCACAAAAAGTATTATTGTATCTTCATAAAATTACGGTTGCACCCCTGATGTCACATAGAATAATTTAATGATCTCCTTACTGCGTTTCTGAGCCTTTGTCATGTAGGGATCCTTAACCCTTTAGGGTCAGAGAGCTCTCGGAATTCATCAGAAATATCTTAACTTTTTATATCTTAACAGCTTTGGAACGACATGAGGGAGATTTAATTTAATTTAATTTAATTTTTGGGTGAACTATCCCTTTAAGTACTCTTTTAAAATTTGCTTTGTACTTCTTTTTAACAAGGGCTGATTTCAAGAGTTATTCATAAAGTGAAAACATGCAATTGTTTTGCCAGAAATATTTACATGGGGGTGTAGTGCACATAAGAGTGCACAAATGTGTACAGTTTAAGGGCAGAGGAAATTCAATAACTCTAGGATGGCTTTCTATCTAAAATGACAGTAGAATCAAAAGATATTATATCCAGGAAGCCAGAGCCATCAGTCTTTGTTAAGAATCTACTGATATCCTTTGTCTTGTCTAAAGTCAGTCAGTGTAGCCTGAACTTACTAAGCTTGCTTCAGTAAGGGACAATACTTTCTGTATTATAGTAATACATTTGACAAGAGTGTAATATGACATCAGTTCATCTCTAAAATCGTAATATGTTTATGAACACATACAGTATTGTTCAAAATAATAGCAGTACAATGTGACTAACCAGAATAATCAAGGTTTTTCGTATTTTTTTTATTGCTACGTGGCAAACAAGTTACCAGTAGGTTCAGTAGATTCTCAGAAAACAAACAAGACCCAGCATTCATGATATGCACGCTCTTAAGGCTGTGCAATTGGGCAATTAGTTGAATTAGTTGAAAGGGGTGTGTTCAAAAAAATAGCAGTGTGGCATTCAATCACTGAGGTCATCAATTTTGTGAAGAAACAGGTGTGAATCAGGTGGCCCCTATTTAAGGATGAAGCCAACACTTGTTGAACATGCATTTGAAAGCTGAGGAAAATGGGTTGTTCAAGACATTGTTCAGAAGAACAGCGTACTTTGATTAAAAAGTTGATTAGAGAGGGGAAAACCTATAAAGAGGTGCAAAAAATGATAGGCTGTTCAGCTAAAATGATCTCCAATGCCTTAAAATGGAGAGCAAAACCAGAGAGACGTGGAAGAAAACGGAAGACAACCATCAAAATGGATAGAAGAATAACCAGAATGGCAAAGGCTCAGCCACTGATCACCTCCAGGATGATCAAAGACAGTCTGGAGTTACCTGTAAGTACTGTGACAGTTAGAAGACGTCTGTGTGAAGCTAATCTATTTTCAAGAATCCCCCGCAAAGTCCCTCTGTTAAAAAAAAGGCATGTGCTGAAGAGGTTACAATTTGCCAAAGAACACATCAACTGGCCTAAAGAGAAATGGAGGAACATTTTGTGGACTGACGAGAGTAAAATTGTTCTTTTTGGGTCCAAGGGCCACAGGCAGTTTGTGAGACGACCCCCAAACTCTGAATTCAAGCCACAGTACACAGTGAAGACAGTGAAGCATGGAGGTGCAAGCATCATGATATGGGCATGTTTCTCCTACTATGGTGTTGGGCCTATTTATCGCATACCAGGGATCATGGATCAGTTTGCATATGTTAAAATACTTGAAGAGGTCATGTTGCCCTATGCTGAAGAGGACATGCCCTTGAAATGGTTGTTTCAACAAGACAATGACCCAAAACACACTAGTAAACGGGCAAAGTCTTGGTTCCAAACCAACAAAATTAATGTTATGGAGTGGCCAGCCCAATCTCCAGACCTTAATCCAATTGAGAACTTGTGGGGTGATATCAAAAATGCTGTTTCTGAAGCAAAACCAAGAAATGTGAATGAATTGTGGAATGTTGTTAAAGAATCATGGAGTGGAATAACAGCTGAGAGGTGCCACAAGTTGGTTGACTCCATGCCACACAGATGTCAAGCAGTTTTAAAAAACGGTGGTCATACAACTAAATATTAGTTTAGTGATTCACAGGATTGCTAAATCCCAGAAAAAAAAATGTTTGTACAAAATAGTTTTGATTTTGTACAGTCAAAGGTAGACACTGCTATTTTTTTGAACACACCCCTTTCAACTAATTGCCCAATTGCACAGCCTTAAGAGCGTGCATATCATGAATGCTGGGTCTTGTTTGTTTTCTGACAATCTACTGAACCTACTGGTAACTTGTTTGCCACGTAGCAATAAAAAAAATACTAAAAACCTTGATTATTCTGGTTAGTCACATTGTACTGCTATTATTTTGAACAATACTGTACACTCACAAAATTTACAACCAAATAACAAGCGACTGTTATGTTAACCGTACACAATATCATTGACATATTTAGAGCAGTTTTGTATTGTGGAGGGCTGCTCTACCTAGAAAGTATTAAGTCACTGCAGGTGTTTTGTAGGAGGTTAAAGTACATTTAAAGGCACATTTAGGGTTACCACCAACATGAATGTTCTTATTGTCATTTTCATAAATAACAAAAGAAATGAATAACATAGATCAAGTATCGTTGTTATTCATATTTCCGTTTAAACATAATGGTAACAGATTGCATCTCGCCCCAATGCAACAAGTCACAAGGCCTCATGGTAATACCCATACCCCCAGGTCTCTTGTGAACTTCATGTACGTGCTATCAGGCACGAATGCAACAATATATGGTTGCGCATGTGTAACCAGCGAGCAGATGCTGTGCAGGTAAACCTCACTCCCCTGATTTTTCCAAACTTTTTGAACTCCATCATTGTGAGGAAGATAATTCACAAGTGGAAGACATTGAAAACAGACATTAATCCTGCCAGGAGTGGACGTGGCAGGACCAGTTACCTCACAGGACCTGGTTACCTCACAGTCATTGAGTTGACTGTGAACTCTTCTGTATAGCAAAGTATTCTAAAGTCAAACTAGAGACTATCCATCCGACAGCTGAAGTTGGGCCAAAAATTGGGTCATGCAGCTGGACAATGATCCCAATCACACCAGCAAATCTCCAACAGAACGGCTGAACAGAAAAGAATCAAGAGGTTGCAATAGCCCAAGTCTAGACCTGATCCTGACTGAAATGCTGTGGTGAAAGCTACGCATAAACAAATGCTCACAAACCTTGATAAACTGGAGCAACACTGTAAAGAAGAGTAGGCTAAAATTCCTACAGAACAATTTGAGAGACTCATAAAGTCATACAGAAAAGGATTACTTAAAGTGTTTGTGGCTGAAAGTGGATACACAGGCAACTGAATAATTTGGAGTCCTTACTTTGTCGCCCATGGCTTCTCAATCTTGGCTTTATTTTTGTCAAATACATAATGACATGGTGTGATATGTCGTGTTGTTGTTCTATTTTTCAAATTTTAAGTATTACCAAGGACCAGATAATTTTTTTATCATGTCCTGACACATGATGTGTGTGTATGTGTATATATATATATGCACATGCATATATATATGTGTGTGTGTGTGTGTGTGTGTGTGTGTGTGTGTGTGTGTGTGTGTGTGTGTGTGTTGTGTGTGTGTGTGTGTGTGTGTGTGTGTGTGTGTGTGTGTGTGTGTGTGTGTGTGTGTGTGTGTGTGCGTGTGTGTGTACTGCGTTGGGCTAAGCGAGATTTGTCATAGCACTTGTTGATTTTGATTGCTTCTATTGTTCTCATTTGTAAGCTGATTTGCATAAAAGTGTCTGCTAATTGTAAATGTAATGTCAATAACAAATATCAGATTTTCAGGAAATGTGCAACACTGATGGTGCAGAAATTGCAAACTTTATGATCAACTTAAACAGAAACATAAGACAGTTTATCATTCCTCCTAGGAGTCATATTGCAAATGCAGCACTAGATTCAAATAAGGCCCAGGATAATTATTTAAAAAATCTAACTACAATATGGAAAAACAGAAGAACTTAATTTGTCATTGTTTCTATAATTTACTTTTTTTTTTAAGGAATCATGCAATATCAGTCAAAGACAAACAGATCAGTGACTTCAAACACCATACGATTCGTTTATTTGCTTTACTGATGTACAGTAAAGTCTTTACAACATTACATACTGTATGTTTTAAAGCTATCAAAAAATGTTTGCTCTATTTTTTTTTATATAAAAATCTTTTAGCATACAAAATTAAAGCCCTGTAATTTAGTAGTATAAGATGAACTGCAGAGAGGAGGTCCTGCCGCAATGGGCCACGGGGCTGCTGTCAGCAGCTGAGACTGCTCAGAGAACCAAGGACTCTGTGTTTATGATCCCTGATTTATTTGATCACCTGAGGGATCTGAACAATTGAGGGAAAAGCATACAGGAATTGGTTGGCCATTCGGGAGCCCATGGGTGTAACTTTCCTCTAATGATTGATCTATAAAATAGAGGAATTTTTTAACAGAACACAAATAATAAGGCTAAAATTGTACTTGTAAGGACAAGTATACACAGCCTTACTACTATTAGTGCAGTAGGGAGACCTTGCCAAACAACTTCAAGATGTTGTGGTTGAGCGGCAACAGCGCTCGTGTCCGTTGTAGACAGTGTATTGACTTTGTCCTCGCTCGACTGTGTGTGTGTAGGTGATGTAGCCTTGCCATGAATATTTGTACAAATCTGAAGGTTTTCGTTTTTTCTCTTCCATCAGATCAGCAGTCTGGAATGTAGACGGGCTACAAAATGAATTCTTCTCTTAAACATCCTCAAGATTATCCCTGGAGAATAGCCAAAAGCAAGGTTTCAGTTGTGATTTCTGACACGTTTGTGATTCGTTGATGTAAATACAACCTTTAGCACGTATCTCCTTTAACGTGTCTTTTAGCACGTACTGTTTTCATTTCCTTTAAGCTCTGACGGTAACTGTCACATTATAGTCATACAGTGTTTCCCAACCTTTTTTTAGTTGCCGCACAGTGGTCCAATGTATTCCTCCCTCTGGTTGGGCAGGAAATGTGCTGGTACAAGTTTGGCATTACATGTCTAAGACTGCCTTTATTAAAGTCCCTACTCACGATGATGGCAGCGTCCGGGTGGTTGTTTAAGCAGACACTAGCACACCATGGAGCTTAGACAAGGCCATCTCTGTGTCCGCTTGAGGTGAAATGTAAACAGCCGTGGCGATGACCGCTGTAAACTCACGAGGCAAATAGAACGGACGGCACATGATTGTTAGATGCTCCAGGTGAGGCGAACAGGAACGTGATGTGCCTTGGGTCACACCATTTATTGTTGGCCATGAAACAGACCCTGCCACCTCTGGTTTTGCTGGCCTCTGCAGTCCTGTCCATCCGAATAACAGAGAAGCTATCAGATGGTGTGAGATCATCCATCTTGTTCTCAAGCGATTGGACGTTGGATAACAGGATACTCGGTAAAGGTGGACTGTGCGCTCTGGTCCTCAGTCTGCTGCGAACACCAGCGCTTTTCCCTCTGTGTGTTCTGTACGTACCTCGGTTTTAAAGTCACGGTTCGGTTCATTTTTTTCGGTACAGAAAAGGATAGAAATGCAAATATTAAACTGCAGGTTGTTTATTACTATAAACTTTTTATTTTTTTTTACAATTTGTTTACACTTTTTTAAAATACTTTTTAATAAAATATATATAAAATAAAAAAAGAATAAGAAATAAAATATTGCAGCAAAGTTCTCCACTAAATAAAATAATCTCAGTTACAGTCTCAAACCAATATCATATAATAAAATATAATGAAAAATATAAATAAATAACTATGATTACAGTGCAACATTATCAATCCCAGCTTGTAGGCCTGCTCATATTTAAAAAATATAACTTTTCCAAAGAGTAAAGTGCAGCATCATTAGTTTCAGTTTTTAGACCTGCTCAGATTTCGTTGTTGTGTTGGACCGATCGGAATTAAGAGCAAAGGTCTGTTTAAAAGCCGACGGGAGCTGCATTTGAATTACAATAGTTTTTCTCCTAGTTGTAGTGATGTTCACACTAGTGTGATGCCTTTTGAAAACCTTAGGCCGGTGACACACTGGCATATTGCACCTGTCAAACATAGTCTATTTTGCTGTTGACGGTGTCCTTTATCAGTAGGCTTTATATTTATGCTCAACATGAACTATAGATATTGTTGTCGTGAAGACAAGAGCCTAGTCTGTCAGCGGCCTCTTGACATGCTTATTCTGTGCATTTTGAACATGTTTGGTGTTAAGTCATATTAGTAGTTCTTATACTATAGCTTCTGTCAAGATGATTTATGACTTTGACCTTTGACCTTTTGACAGGTTGAACTTCCGGTGACCTTATGATGGATGGGCGGAACAAATGAGATCAAGGGTTAACCTATGACCTTTCCACGCATCGATCATGTGGTTTTGACAGAAAGTTTTACCCTATTGACCTAATTAGTTTTAAATCATGGTTTTGACGGCTAGTTTAAACGGAAGATGAAAGACTCCTCACGCATCGATCATGTGCTTTTGACAGAAAGTTTTACCCTATTGACCGTTAGTTTGTTTGAAGTCTGTGCCTGATAACATGTTTGAAGTTTGTGTCAGTTAGCTTGTTTGAAGTTTGTGTCAGTTAGGTTGTTTGAACTCTGTGTCAGTTAGTTTGTTTGAAGTTTATCACAGTTATACGGTTATGTGTGTGTGTGTGTGTGTGTGGTTATACGGTTTCTCCCCCTCCCATTACGTTTATGAGCGGTGTATAAATGGGGTCTGTGTGTTCTACATTTATATATATAAAACATCCTATAATTTATATATATAAAACAATTAAAGATTGAAAAACATTTCAGTTATATAATTTATATAATCTAAAACACATTTTAATTATTTCACATTTATATATATAAATCATTATATAATTTATATAATCTAAAACACATTTTAGTTATTTAACATTTATATATAAAACATTATATAATTTATATAATCTAAAACACATTTTAATTATTTCACATTTATATATATAAAACATTATATAGTTTATATAATATACATAATCTAAAAACAATTTAACTAAGGTTGAAAAAACATTCCGTTCTTTTAAAAAAAAGGTTATAAATTAAACCGTATAAAAAAATATACTGAAACCGACTGTTTCAGATAAAACAAGATCTTTTTTTCTTTTTTTTTTTTTTAGAGAGCCGGAAAGAGATGTTTTCACACACCTTTGATCCTGACCCTCTGTGTCCCCACTGTCTGCGTTTGCACGCCACAGTGCACACTCGCCGGAATTTACTAACCAATCATAATATCTTCAAAGCCATTTTTAATTAAAACCATATGTATCTCATGCGGGAGTACCATGTTTTTGACAGTTTTCTGACGGTTCACCTATGAATTACGGTTGGTGCGCGGCTAGCATCTCTTGTACCCCTCTCTCTCTCTCCCTCTCTCTCCCTCTAATGCCTGTGTACACACATTCGTCTCCAAGTCTTATTTTCTTCTTTTAATGAATATAAACACATTATACATTCACAAACAATATAAAACAAAACATTTACATTAGTTTTGTTCATCACTAAAAATATACATTTTACCAGGATCGGGGAAAAATATATAACTGAACAGAATGAAGAATATGGTCTATTGAGGAACCCGGACGTGTCATTGACACAATTCAGTTAAATTCATTTCACATTATTTGTTGCAAGACATTTTCTATATTATATTTAAAACCTTTTATATCCATCTTTATATCATATCTTTTTCAAAAAGCTGTTTAATTATTTATTTTAACCGTACACCTACAGTACCACCATACAATAAAATGCTGCATGCACGTACACTTTTAAGCGATCTGAATTATGAATAGCCTATAAATTTCATCATAAGCCACACGTACCTTGTTATATCACTATAATATCCACGGCGCTATACAAATTTGTATTCTGATAAACCATATAAACAAGCGGACATACGCGTGGACATATCAAGTTAAAAAGAGACTTATCTCTATTTTAAACAATATTAAATTATATATGACGGCATGTTACTAAACCGGAACATACATTTTAAACAAGTATTCATCGTTTTTATAAAACACATCGCAGTAACAGACATGTTACTAAACCAAAACAAATAATTTTATCATACATTTTTTTAATCATGTATTCAATCAATACTTATACAACATATACAAACACATTTTAAACATATTTTAAACAAAAACTAATCATAAACGCAGCCTTCTCAAAATTACAGACATGTACAATCATGCTGATCACATATTATGGGATATTCAGACTTTTAACCACTAATACGTTTTAGGATAATGAAAAACACCAACGTCTGAGGGGTGTCAAAATATCTCCAGTCCCCAAAACCCACTCAGACTCCAGGGGTTAAAGAATATGAAAATAAATAATTATATAATGACATCGGGCTACTAAAGCAATTCATTAAACAAAAAAAGGTATTCAACATTTAAGTTAATCAAACTTATAAAACACACCATACTCTTCTTTTTTTTAAAAGATAACTTATTTTAAATGTGATAGCATAGTATATATACAATAAACATTTCTGATGATACATATAAAAAATTATCCCTTACAGTTTTAGACCGGTGAGAGATGTCCAAACATGAATGAAATATCCCCAAAATAAAATAATACGACTTAAAAAATAAAATAAAAATGATTAAATCATAAACAGAATCTCACAGGTCCTCGTAGTGAAATGTATGTGAGACCCGAGGGGCTGCTTCACACACACCCCGCGCAGGCGAGGGTGGAGTTCCAGACCGCATGATCTAAGTCAATGGTGTACATTATTTCAAAGCTAACATTAATGTAATGTTTTTTAATAATCAGTACCCCCGGCACATCTGATGTCCGTTGATTCTTAATTCAACAAAATGATGATATATATTACCTAAAATATTTTATATTTTTATATAATATTATATAAAAAAAAATATTTATATCATATTATATCATCATTTTTAACCCCTGGAGTCTGAGTGGGTTTTGGGGACTGGAGATATTTTGACACCCCTCAGACGTTGGTGTTTTTCATTATCCTAAAACGTATTAGTGGTTAAAAGTCTGAATATCCCATAATATGTGATCAGCATGATTGTACATGTCTGTAATTTTGAGAAGGCTGCGTTTATGATTAGTTTTTGTTTAAAATATGTTTAAAATGTGTTTGTATATGTTGTATAAGTATTGATTGAATACATGATTAAAAAAATGTATGATAAAATTATTTGTTTTGGTTTAGTAACATGTCTGTTACTGCGATGTGTTTTATAAAAACGATGAATACTTGTTTAAAATGTATGTTCCGGTTTAGTAACATGCCGTCATATATAATTTAATATTGTTTAAAATAGAGATAAGTCTCTTTTTAACTTGATATGTCCACGTGTATGTCCGCTTGTTTATATGGTTTATCAGAATACAAATTTGTATAGCGCCGTGGATATTATAGTGATATAACAAGGTACGTGTGGCTTATGATGAAATTTATAGGCTATTCATAATTCAGATCGCTTAAAAGTGTACGTGCATGCAGCATTTTATTGTATGGTGGTACTGTAGGTGTACGGTTAAAATAAATAATTAAACAGCTTTTTGAAAAAGATATGATATAAAGATGGATATAAAAGGTTTTAAATATAATATAGAAAATGTCTTGCAACAAATAATGTGAAATGAATTTAACTGAATTGTGTCAATGACACGTCCGGGTTCCTCAATAGACCATATTCTTCATTCTGTTCAGTTATATATTTTTCCCCGATCCTGGTAAAATGTATATTTTTAGTGATGAACAAAACTAATGTAAATGTTTTGTTTTATATTGTTTGTGAATGTATAATGTGTTTATATTCATTAAAAGAAGAAAATAAGACTTGGAGACGAATGTGTGTACACAGGCATTAGAGGGAGAGAGAGGGAGAGAGAGAGAGGGGTACAAGAGATGCTAGCCGCGCACCAACCGTAATTCATAGGTGAACCGTCAGAAAACTGTCAAAAACATGGTACTCCCGCATGAGATACGTATGGTTTTAATTAAAAATGGCTTTGAAGATATTATGATTGGTTAGTAAATTCCGGCGAGTGTGCACTGTGGCGTGCAAACGCAGACAGTGGGGACACAGAGGGTCAGGATCAAAGGTGTGTGAAAACATCTCTTTCCGGCTCTCTAAAAAAAAAAAAAAGAAAAAAAGATCTTGTTTTATCTGAAACAGTCGGTTTCAGTATATTTTTTTATACGGTTTAATTTAACCTTTTTTTTAAAAGAACGGAATGTTTTTTCAACCTTAGTTAAATTGTTTTTAGATTATGTATATTATATAAACTATATAATGTTTTATATATATAAATGTGAAATAATTAAAATGTGTTTTAGATTATATAAATTATATAATGTTTTATATATAAATGTTAAATAACTAAAATGTGTTTTAGATTATATAAATTATATAATGATTTATATATATAAATGTGAAATAATTAAAATGTGTTTTAGATTATATAAATTATATAACTGAAATGTTTTTCAATCTTTAATTGTTTTATATATATAAATTATAGGATGTTTTATATATATAAATGTAGAACACACAGACCCCATTTATACACCGCTCATAAACGTAATGGGAGGGGGAGAAACCGTATAACCACACACACACACACACACACACACATAACCGTATAACTGTGATAAACTTCAAACAAACTAACTGACACAGAGTTCAAACAACCTAACTGACACAAACTTCAAACAAGCTAACTGACACAAACTTCAAACAAGTTATCAGGCACAGACTTCAAACAAACTAACGGTCAATAGGGTAAAACTTTCTGTCAAAAGCACATGATCGATGCGTGAGGAGTCTTTCATCTTCCGTTTAAACTAGCCGTCAAAACCATGATTTAAAACTAATTAGGTCAATAGGGTAAAACTTTCTGTCAAAACCACATGATCGATGCGTGGAAAGGTCATAGGTTAACCCTTGATCTCATTTGTTCCGCCCATCCATCATAAGGTCACCGGAAGTTCAACCTGTCAAAAGGTCAAAGGTCAAAGTCATAAATCATCTTGACAGAAGCTATAGTATAAGAACTACTACTCATATTTATTTTGTCCATCAAAAGTGTGCTTTCAATTTAATTGAGCGTGAGCAGCACAGCAAAAATTGACCGGACGCCGAAACCCCCGCTGCACTGCTGTTCACACGACGCTCCTGCTTGACGCTCACACCGCTCCTGCTCCTGATGTGAATGTAATCATTGATTAACATGGACGCCGGAAAAAATACGCGCTGCTTGCGCGCCACTCACGCTTTCGGTGTGTCACTGGCCTTTTAGAATCAGCTGCAGGGCGGCATTTGCGCTGAACGCGGAGACTTCCGCCACTTAATGTTCGTTTGGAAACATGAAAATATACCTATGTTCCACAAACAAAATATTGCATTCGGTCATTCGGTACACACGTGCACCATACCGAAAGCCCTGTACCGAAACGGTCCAGTACGAATACACGTACCGTTACACCCCTAATGTCCATTATTGTGAAACCTGTGAGACACAACAAAAACACAGCTCCAATCAGAGCGTCCTCCATCCTCCTGTTGTTAACGTTATTCTTCTTTGTTAACGTTGTTGAACACCGTGCACAAATGACATCGCTGTCGACCGGCTTATATATCACGTCCTAGTACACATTGTCGGTGTGAATGCAACCCTTTAAATGGTACTTGGAAATAGTTTGCGAAAAATTGTACCAGTACTTTAGTACTGTACATTCAATTCTGGAACTAAAGCGGTGTGAATGGCCCTATAGGCTTGTGCAGCTTTGCTGAATGGCCGTGCAGTTTCAATGCATGAAATAAAGGCTTCAGTCATTAAAGAAAAAGGAGTTTTCCCCATAGTGTCTAGTAAAGCAGTACGAGTGTAGTATTGGTTGACCCATGTCATGTTTATACTCACTGAACCTGTATTTAATGCAGTCTATGTCATATATACAGAGTTTTGTTCCTTTGTTCCTATTGACAGCAATGGAAAACATTTTTTCCTCTCTTTTAAAAAGTGGATAGATTTGTATTGTTTGTATTATTTTTTGGAGCCCCTAAAGAGACATAGTGGTGTAAAAATTGGGGTAATTGGAAAAAATCCTCCATAGGATTTTATGTTGTTTTCAGAACAAACTTTATAATGTATATTGCAGTACATAATGTTTGTAAGAATTATAAATTAAATATTTTTATTTTTTAAACTGAGAAGAGTTTGTGTTTTCACTTTGAAGTGCAACATAGTTATCATGTGAATCAGTTTCTAAGGCACTGAATCAAATTTAGAAAATATGATAAAAAGAATAATATACCAGTCTTTTGTTCTTCTTATATTTTTTTCTACATCTAATATTCAAAAAAATAAATGGCAATAAATTAGCTTTCTCTGTTAAGCACACAAAATGCAATGTTTGGTGTTATACGTACTTTACAAGAAGTCATTTAGGTGTGACTCACACCTCTTTTCTAAACGCCACCCCTCCCAAGTTCCTTTGCTCACTCCCACAAAGCTAATAGCCCAAAAGACATGATTTAAAGTTAGGTTTCTGACAATTGTGATCTTTGCTGTACTCATGCTATGAGACAGAGTTTGGATCATTATTGATCCCTTACTAGCAAGCATACAACAAAGCATCACACAACACGTGGTTGTTACAAACTATGTTTATATTCAACAATAAACCCATTTAGGTTTTATTTTTCTTACCTTGCAAAGTTTTTCTTATGGTTTTAGAAGATGAGGGCATGTCACATAGCATGTCCATGCTGCCATCTGTTTTTATCATTGTTTTTATTTATGATATTTTACCATCATATCTGAATATTAGGAAGTTAATAGGAAGTTAGTCTCCTATTAACTTCCTAATATTCAGATGTGAGGGTAAAATATCATGAATAAAAACAATATTCTAAAAAACTAACAATTCTGAAATTGGCTCAAAATGGGGGTATTTAATATCCTCCCATTTAATATCCTCCCAATAAAAGGAAACATTGTCTGAAGATATATTAATCAAAGTCTCTTCATAGATTACTGTTTTGCTCATCCTAGATTACACTATTTACTGTGAAATCTGTCAACTCCTACTGACCAAAACCTGCAGACAGGCCCTGACTTTCAGCAACAAGTGTTGTCTCATCCAGACTGCAAAAGTTGCATGTTTTGGAGCCTTTACATTTGTTTCAAAGCCCTTTAGAGCTCAACATATGTTAATTTGCATTACTGAGTCTGAGTACAGAATCTTCAACATAAAGCATGGGTTTTGCGTACATAATACAATATGATTGGACCAGGTACATTGACCTAGAACACAAAATATCACATTACATTTGTTTGTTTATTCTTTTAACCAGTCATTTAGTAAACTTTTTTTCCAGAGGAACATACAGTATCCGTTCCAGGAATAATTCCCCTGGGGCCATTCTGGTGTCACGTGGCTTTATCAAGGCCACAATGCAGTGTTGATAGTCCATGCCTCACCTGGGGATCAGACCAAAAACCTAATGCACTGTGCACATGATTCTCATTAATCACATTCTTTAATTTCTCTGTAAAACAGAGTTTTAGCACTATATGTATTGTGAAAGGTGCAATCATCTTCCAGATTATATTTATTTGCATAATTTCTTTGTGGACTTGCAATCAAAATAAAATCTGAGTGATTGTTGCACTCATAACAACCAAATGTTACCAGATTTGGCTTGTTATCATGACAGACTTTGAATCCCGAAAAATAAATACATTCCCATTTTGTTTGTCCAGCTGACATGAGTTAAATGTATAGTAATTAAATGGATAGGAGTTGGTTCGATCAACAGCTAAAGTGCCCATGAACCAGAGGGCATTCCATTCCATACCTTTGCCATTCACCCCGGACTCCATTTCCCTGTAATCCTTTGCCTGGACTCATCAGAACTCATCATCAGTTTGCAGCTGTCTCATATTAGGAGGACTATTAAGGTTGCACTCACACTCACACACATCACTGATTATTGTTAGCCTGTGAAATCAAAATCTTAATAAAGACTGCAAGTGGATCCTCAACCCTGTTGTCACACGCTTCCATGCTGCAGTACTCATGTGCCCTTATGTTGTTGAAAAGCTTTACCATCATTTCAAAAGAGGACAGTTGACAGGATGTTCATTCTGCTCTTTTCCATATACAATGTAAGTAGATGTTGACCAGGAGCGGCCACGTTCCAAAAATGAACCATAAAAGAAAATCATTCATGTGCATGTATTACCCCTAAACTATTTTCCAAATCTTCTGAACTTTTTACATCCACACAATACAAATGTGTGCAGAACAGACAAAAACGTATGTGATTTACCTTAAATATTCCCCTGCTGTCATATTTGAATGTCTGCACAAATGTAAATGACATTTGAGAGCTGTTCCTCACACAAAGCTATCATGTTGATTTAGAAGACAAATGTAACTTGAGTCGTATGGACTCATTTTATGGTGCATTTAAAAGCACTTGGTCACCATTCACTTTCATTGTATGGGCGAAAGACCCATGAACATTCTGCTTAACTTCATAAAATAGTAAAGTAATTTAGGTTTGGAGTGACAGGTTGGTGAATAAATGATGGCAGAATTCGTTTTTTGGGGGGGTGAGTTGCCTGTTTAATGTAAAAGAAGTTTACAATCAAACACCGAAAAATACTTGTAGATCCCAGACCCCCACTTTTCACAGACTCATTAATTAGAGTTATTAGAGTTATTAATCTCTTTTCCCTGTGATGATCAATGGATGTTTGGATTAATAACCATAATGGTTATCTTGACAGCTGGTAAATCATGTTGTCCCTGTCTTTCTGTCAAATATTATTAGACTATTAAGTAGAGCACTGTGTTGAAACACCGGTTTTAACGGTTATATACATCATTTATAGGGATTAATAATATTTAAATGTTTACTTAGCCAGGGGCCAATAATAATCATTATAACTTATTTACAAACCTCACATTTGTGTAGCACTATTAATTGTATTCCATTATGCTTTTTATCCATAATCCAGGTGTAATAGATTCAAAAGTAAATGGATATATTTATGTTGGTATTTCCAACCAAAAATGTCTAAAACATCTGTAGAGCTGCTCCAAACAATAATGAAACCAAAAGGCTGCTCAACTGCATACATATAGCCTGTAAAAGCCCAACTGTAGCCGACATGTGCGCCAAACTGCAAAGATAGAATGCAATAGCTGACGACGAGAGACTGTCACGTGAGAACGACAAAACGCCTGTGAAAAGAAGCATTCATTGTCATGAAAATGCCAGATAACACTGCATATATTCAAAGCACTCGACATGTGACATTTAGCCTACTGGAGGCACAACAAA
Source organism: Carassius gibelio (assembly GCF_023724105.1). Lineage (NCBI taxonomy): Eukaryota > Metazoa > Chordata > Actinopteri > Cypriniformes > Cyprinidae > Carassius > Carassius gibelio. The sequence goes on along the minus strand of NC_068397.1, from coordinate 12,196,606 downwards.
ATTAGTTTTTTCAGTCAGGCGATTTGCCGGACTAGTTCATGGGAAGTCCGAGTCGTTTCTGCGAATCGGTTCTTTTGAACAGCAGGCTAGCCTTTAAATTTCAAACGATCGTTTAATTTCGGATTTCATCATTTCGATTATTAGCGACACATTATATAAGCTACATTGTGGACAATGCCGGCGTATGCTGTAGTATGAAATGTTACAGTTTAATTTACTTAAGTGTTTACTGTAATGCAGATGTAGGCTATTGCAGCGATTGGACACAGTTAAACAAGTCAATTAAACGAGTATTTCTTATTTGTATATTGGTATATTAGTAGGCTATTCAGCTATAAACGTAATGTTTTTCCTAACAACCTATCCCTTATTTGGGACTGCAATTTTTTTTCTTCTCTCTCTCTTGGGGCGGGGGTGTTGGGACAGTCAGACATCTGAATTTTAAAAGTACGTTAGGTGCATGATGTCACAAAATTGCGAATTTGTAACCCGTCTAGAATGACGTCTAAATAGTCGACTCGCTAGAATTTGAGACACGGCCGTGCTGAGGTCTGTAGACCTCCCACTTACTTAAAACGGTGGGGAGAGAGAGAGAGAGGGTGATTCCCAAATAAACCGACACGCAGCTTCACTCTCGTTGCTTTGAGGAGGTAATAAAGTATTCTCGCATTTTTTTTTGCTACCGACAGAGGATGGCCCATAACAGCGGAGGAGAAGAAAAATGTGGTCGATAACATTTTAGCTTGAGGGATTTGACGACTGGTGGGGACAGGTAATGTGAAACCGATGGAAGGGGGTTTATGTGGACATTTATATGCGTTATACCGGACGTTTGTTTCACCACAGCTGCCGTTCAATCTGCGATCAACAGATTAACTCGACGCTGTGTTAAACGTTGAATGTATGAATTTATGAATGGGTTTTAAAAGAGTATCGTATGTTGCTTTCTTGTGAATGAGTTTTAGCCCGTCTGGACCGTATTTGTGTGGGGCTGGCTAGCTGAATGAGCGCAAATAGGCTGCTTTGCTTTAGGCCCCTAAACGCATAATCCATGTCGCTTCCTTCATATTTTCCATTATGTAGTTTAGTCAGACAGTCTCTCTCCTCTATTCTCCTTTGACACTCGGATTTATGTGGTCTGACGTGTCGAAATGTATTGGTAATGTTGTGTTTATCTTGAGAGCTGCCCGCTGGTTTGTGTGTTAAGTAAGGAGGAGGGTAAACCGTTAGCCTGCCTGCGCTCTCAGTCTGAGAAAAGCAAACATACAGTATCGGGACATCGCAGTGCCATTATGACACAGCAGTCTGCATACTTTTAGTCAGATAGACATCATCAAAATGCGTTTGTTTTTGCTGCGGCAGCAAGTCACTTGTGCTTTGAAGAACAGAATAGCCAGCTAGAACAGATGAGCGTTCACCATATGGATCTGGACTTTCGCGTCCCTCGGTTTTTAAAACGCCACGTTACATTAGACGTGGAGGGTTTATTTATTTATTTTATATATAGATATACTGTCCACACACAGTGTACATAGACCGTTACTCCCATCTAACCTATTGGTATTTATACTTTTAATGCAAAGCATTTTTGTTAAACCTACAAAAATGTGTAGGTTTAAAATGGTTAATAAATACATGTACATAATGAAGATGAAAAAGTTTGGAATCAGTAACGTTACTTTTTTTTTCTTTTTTTTATATAGACGTTTCTTTTATCAAGGCTGCATTTATTTGACAAATACAGAAAAAAACGTCACTTTGTGTAATATTATTGCAATTTATAATATCAGTTTTATATTTGAATATACTTTAAAATAAAATATAAAAAGCTGAATTTTCTGCATTATTATATCTAATATAATATTCAAAAAAAAAACAGTTTCAACACTTATCAAATCAGACTTGTTGTTTCCATACTCTTTGATAGGCTGCCATGGGTTAACTTTATGGTGGTTAAATGGATAGTCTTCATTCAAGCACCTTGTGGTGTTAGAGACCTCTTCATTTTCCAGTCATGTCATCAAATGAGGGGTTAGCAGATGTTCATGCTACTCTTATGTGTTGTGTAAGGGGTGATGAGCAGTATCAATCAAGCTTCCAAAAAACAAAAAAAAAACAAAAAACCTAAATGATAGTCATGAAAGTGGATCATACTACTTACTGCACTATTTTCCAATTGTTCTGAAGTCATCCCATAGTTTTGTGTAAAGAACAGTTATAAAGAAAGTTGCTAAAGATATTCCCCCTGCTGGCCTATTTGAATGTGTAAACAGACGTGAAAGATATTTGAGAACTGCTCCTCACACAAAGCTATCCTATGGCTTCAGATGACAAATATAACTTGAGTTGTATGAACTACTTTTATAATGCATTTAAAAGCACCAGGTCACAATGGATTATTAACTGTTTTGAAGTAGTCTTGTTTTCAAACATACTAACCGTTTTGTATTCATAAATATTAACAAGCACTTTCTATGTGTGTTTTATTTTTTTTCTCTGAAGTTGCATGCTTGTAAGTGAAGACGTATTAAATAAATGTATCCTGTCATATCAAAGCAACATCGGTTGCTTTTGTTAGCTTCATTTTTAAGACCCTGTGCGGTTCATTTCCAGAGATACAGAGGTTTAATGTGGCTCCTTGATGAAATTGTTCAGAACTTCAGTAGTCCAAAACCAGATGTGGGTCACTTTGCTTAAATATTTATTTGTAGTAATTAAAAAAAGTCTGAAAAACAAATAATGTCGAAATGTGTGTGTGTGTATATATATGTATACCGATACATTTCTCAGCCAATACTGATTATTTAGAAAGACGATAGTTTGGTTTAAGAAAAAAAAAAAAAAAATCTTTCCCAACTAATGCTGTAAACTATACTGGGAATGCTTTTATTTAGTATATTAGTATAATATAAGGTTATAAATAATTAACAACAGAGCCTAAGCTATTGTGTTTAACTGCGGTTTCTTTTTAGATATAATAATAGCACTTAAAATGGAAATTTTTGTATACAACCTAACTGCACATAAGGTAGTTTTTATTTATTTATTTATTTTTTAAAAATATGCATGGATAATTAAGAATAACTCCACTTTCTCTGGTGTTTTTGTGTGTGTGTGTGTGTGTGTGTGTGTGTGTATGCATGCATACATACATACATACATACATACATACATACATACATACATAACCGTGAACACTAGATAACTTTGCTGTGGTAAATGCGACGTTAAGAGACGTATTGGTCACAAGCTGTTTTATTGGCATCTTTTCGCATTTGAGCCATTGACCGAGTTATTACATGAGATGTGATACATTTCAGTAAGTTGTACTGTATTAAACATACCATTTAGTTTACATGTCTTTCGAAATTAATGAATATATCTTACTGTACTTTTAGTTTATTGTTCTTAGTAAACTTTTTTTTATTTTATAATCTTCAATTTAAATTAAATGTAAATCTTTGAGATATTGGGTTCTTAATGTGGCTATATGTCCAAATTGTTGAATCCTGCCCATTTTAATGATTGCAAAAAAATGTGAATTTGTTGCTAGTCGTGACTGTTGACGCATATGCAAATAAGAACAGTAACCCAGGGTTTAGGAATGTATGGAGTCCCACATCAGATTGTGAATAACCAGGATTATTTGTTAACTCCGGTTCAAATATGAGTAATGTGAAACATTAAATGTGATATTCCAGTGTTTACGATTTCAAGTGTGAGAGACATTCAATATTTTAAAGTTTGATTTCTTGGTTTATTGATGGAAATGCAATGTGTGGGGACAGCAACTAGCTTACAGTTAGATGGCATAACATTTGTTTCAAATATGTAGACCTATTAACATATATTGCATACAGTATGAACTCTTGGAAGCTTTGGAAACTGTTAAAATTAACAAAATCCCTTCTTCTAAATATCCCAGAAACTGATTAAAATATAGAATATTATAAATAGACTACCACTGAGAACAAGTTAATGTGCCTCAACATGACCATTTTTTTTTTACCACACAGAACTGTATGTTTTATTCAATAAAAAAAAAAAAAAAAAAAAAAAAGCTATATTTCAAGGCTAGCATTTTTTGTTCTTCAGACTTTCCACTTTAAATACAGCAAGTATCAGCTGTATGCAAAGTGACCAATTTTTATTTATTTATTTTTGGGTAATATTCAACAATTTTCAGTCACATTGGGATTTCCATATACCTGAGACTGAATAGAACCATAAAAATGAAGATTCCAAAATGGAAGTTGCAAACATCATATAATTTGGCACAATTTGGAATCAATAATTTAAAAAGCAAGCCTAGCACTTTAGAATGAATTAAATCTCAATATAGATGGACTAGTGTCTGTGAATATTAAACTATATAAAGACTGTGATTGAAATATGAAGTCTGCATGTTCTTTGTGTCTTGGTGTGAATGAGCATTTCATCATGTTCTATCATACACACAGAAACTCAAGGCTCTTGACTATAGCCTGCCAAAATCAAAGTAATAATAACATTTTTCTGTGCAATCCAGTTCTGAAAGAAATAATGCATTTCATAGGCCACTTTTCTTTTTTTTCTTTTTTTATAGGACCCTACTTAATGTGGTGAACTATGCCTGTTGTTAACATACTGAGATGCCTGTGTGAACTCAAAGGGAACTGAACTCATACATTAAACATCAGTTAGTCTACCCAAAGTGAGATTGTTCCCTTTGGGAATGTTTACTTATGTTTTTGGTGGTTTTGTGGTACATTTTGCAGTAGGAACACATTTAATTGATTATTATTTATGATGTACATGGTTTGTTATCATGTTACACCTGTTTCTGCTATATAAAAAAAGTAGATCTGCTCTTGAATGTGGTTGTTTTTGATGGTGGTTCAGTTAACTTCCTCTTATTTGTTTTCTTTGTATTCTCTATTTCTAAATATCACAAGCTTTTTCCTTTTAACAAAGTAGTAAATGTTCTTTTAGACTTGTGTGTTGTGCTTTCCATGTCAGCATATGATATTTTTATTTTTATTCAGTTTTCTTGTTACTTAGTAACTAGTAACTACTTCTGTTTCCAAATGCATTGTACGATCACTGCGATCAAAAGTCAGTCAATTTTTATTTTTGAAAGAAGTCTCTTATGGTCACTAAGGTTGCAATTATTTTTTTAGGAAATACAATAAAAATAATAATATTGTGAAATATTATTAATGCTGAATTGTTTATAAATGTCATTTTAAAATATGTATTTTTGTAACCGTATAAAGGTTTTGGTAACACTTTAGAATAGGTGATACCTATTAGTTGCTTATTAGCATGCATATTAGATTATTAGCCATGTATCAGTGCTAATTAAGCTAATTAATATTAATGCCTTATTCTACTTGACCTTATTCTAAATCCCTATTCTTACCCAGTACCTAAACCTAACAACTACCTTACTAACTATTAATAAGCAGCAAATTAAGAGTTTGAGAGAAGTGTTGTAGTGACTAGTTCTACTCTAAAATGTTACCAAGGTTTTTACTTCCTTTTTTAAATTAATATAATGCATTTTTTTGGCTGCATGAAGGTATCAGTTTCTTAAAACACACTTTAAAACACATTTTATCTGTACAGTACTAAAAAACAAAAAAACAAAAACAGATCTGTAGAACAAGTAGTAGTTTACCTTTCACAAAGTCATGCCTAAACATTCTTAAGAGCACTAGACAAAAATCATAAAGTAATGCTTACTAACTGCTTGAGTAACGGAAAGCTGGCTGTGAGGCGGCTCATCACTATTCACTCTTTAGATCGTTCTTTGGTGTAATTCTCATGCTCAAACAGCAACATTACTCACTAAAGGAAGCTGAAAATGTAAAAAGCATAATAGGATCCCTTTAATAATGAGAGTCTGTCTTCTTCATTGCATGCTGTGAATGTGTGATTCAGCTTCTCTGGATTTTTCTGTCCTGCTCCTAGGTGATATAACAACACAGTACGATGTGAACGGTTGACGAACATGAAGCCTGCACACAAACTACTGTTCGTCCTGTGTCCCATGCTGGTCTTGGGGTTCATCTACTACTCTTCTGGGAAGCTCCATTTGCACGTATGGGGCCAGAAGCCACGTAAGTATTGCCTCCCATTGCTATCTATCTGTTAATGTGCGTCAGGTTGTGACCTCTCCGTACGTGGGTGCCTTTTGGTCTGTCAATATGTATGTTTGCCACAGTTTGTTTGTTAGACCCTCTGTCAGTTAAATTATTAATCTTAACAGTCCGCTTGCATGCTTGTCTTACAACAGGTTGTTTAGGTCAGATGAGTCTTGTGTAGGTTCATAAGTTTTGCATTATTGTTTTCAAAGAATTCACGTTTTTATTGTATTTATTTGTTTTCCTCAAAGTGGATATTTCAGCTTTTATTTAGCAATAGGGCAGGAATTTGGAAAACTGCTGATGGCAAGATTTTCAAACATCCTCCTTGTAGGCCGTGTAAATGGTTTGGAGGCGTGGTAGGGATTTGTGTGGATACATTTTGTTAAAAGGTTTGCGCAGGTACGAGTTTGTGGACTTTAGTAGCTGGTCTGCAGAACCACACAAGTTTTACTGAGGGACAACCAACGGACATTTATTCTAGCTTCAACTCACTGTGCTTCTCTTTGTGATTGTTTAGGTGGGAGATGCTTTAATGGTTGACTTATTGGAGGGAAAACAGATGTGTATTTGCATTTGCATGTCAGTAAAGTTACTGAAGGACACTCTTAATTCCACACTCCAACTGCACAACAGAAGCTTGTCTTGTGTACCACAGTAGCCCTACTTTACCGTTGTTTGGAAATGGCTGCAGACACAAGCTGCGTTTCCATTACCCTTCAAATTGCGCGTATTTAAAATTGTGAATTGAAAAAAATGGAAACTTCGATATTGCAAACGTTTTTATGCTTGCATCAGGTGATTTATCAGACAATTCGGAAAAGGAATATTTCGCTAAACTGCAATGGAATTTTTTTTTACTTTGAATTTACAGGACACATGGCATATGTAAAAAGTCATATGATCATTCTTCAGTGTACTATAACATCCAAGAAAAACTTCATAGTGTCCGCTAATGAGTATAAGTGACTGTCCCTGCCATTAATGCTTTGATAATTTACACTGCACACATCTGCAGGACGCCTCCTTTGAATAAATATAGCAAAAATCTGTCAAAATCCATTGCCATGACTTATCGTGAGAGGCAAAAGGTTACCTTTCAGTCGCATAACATTAGTTAATGGAAACAGCGTCATTTCGTAATACACTTTTATCTGCATTTGTAAAATATCTACAGAGTTTGCACACATTTGTAATGGAAACGTGCCTACAGTCATTGAGAACACTGCATCTACGCTGATATCACCAGCCTTACATGTAACAGCACACGGGTATCTGAGAAGACAAAACTATGAAACCGTCTCAGCAAAGTCATCTTTTACATGCAGGAAGTATCCACAAACCATTTTTAAAGATGTTTCTCATATCAGATCGCATGCCAGTGTTTCCTGCACCAACAAACATCAACGCATAAACTGTTAACGTGTGGGAAAATTGCTCTTGTGTGCCAGTTATTTTTAATGAGTCAGTCAAAAAGATTCACAGTCAGTGGTATCAGACTCATTCAGATATTGAACACCAAATAAATAAACAGTTTTCTGTCATATTGTCATTTTAATATCAAATAAAGAAATTTCTAATTGTGAACCTGATATTATATATGAAAACAAGAGCCCTACTGATCTGGCTAAATCAGTAATTCATTACTATTATTAAAGTTTTTGTTTTTTAAGATAAATCTCTTTTGCAACAACATTAAACTCCGTAATATCACTGAGAATTAGCATGAGAAAAGTACATTTAAAAGGAAGTTAATTACTGGGTAAATCAAAACCAAAACAGCCTCCTCTTCAACTTCAATCTCAGATGAACTTTAACAACTTTTTCTTTCTTCCTCAAAATAATAATGTGTCTGTTTATTTGAACACAGCTAACACAAATACATAACATAGGGCAAATGCTCTTTTGAATTCTTTATATTATTAAATAATATAAATTTCTTTTTCCTTTTTGCAAGTTTTAAACTGTACACTAACATTCAGTCTGAGAAAACCCAATGAGAAAAAAAAAATGTTGTAAATGTTGTATTTGTATCCGATGGAGACAAGGGACCATTTAAAAACCACTATGTTTGGATGTTAGACCGAAAGGGATAGTTCACCCAAAAATTAAAATTCTATCAGTAATTACTCACTGTCATGTCATTCCAAACCAGTAAGACCTCCGTTCATCATCCGAACACAAATTAAGATCATTTTGATGATATTTGAGAGCTTTCTGACCCTCCATGGACAGCAAGGGCCCTACCATAGTCATGGTCCAAAATGGTACCAAAAATATTGACAAAATAGTCTGTGACATCAGTGGTTCAACCGTAATTTTACGAAGCTACCAGAATACTTTTAGTGCGCAAAAAGACAAAATAATGACTTTATTCAACAATTCTTCTCTGCGTCACACTAACGCCACTATGGAGAGTCCCACGACACATAAACAATGCACACACATGATGCTGCTGACTTAGAACATGCATGTGCTGTGCCTTGTTTATGTTCAAAGGAAAGCATGTGTACTCGCCATAATGGAGGCAGAGGGATTTTGAATAATGTCATTATTTATTTTTTTAAACACTGATGTCACATGGACTATTTATTTTTTAAATTTTTTTCGATGTTCTTGGTACCTTTCTGTGCCTTGAACGTGGTAGGACTCTTGCCGTCTATAATTTTCCAGATGGTATAATAAATGCTCTGTGGGATATTTTGAGCTGAAACTTCGCAGACACATTCTGGAGACACCAAAGCCCAATATTACATCTTGTGAAAAGGGGCATAAAAGATGCCCTTTAAAAGCATATGAAGTCAAACCATGACACGTTATTAGAGTTTATATGTTGTGCTTTAAAATAAGTTATCTTTTATAATTTTTTTTTTTTTTTTGTCAAATTGTGTTACCATATTTTGAGAGATACATTGATTCTTTATAAAAACAAATCTACATATATTTGTAAATGTAAAAATTTAATATCATGGACAAGGTCTTTTATTTTTTGTAATTTAATAAAAAAAAAATCTAACTTTCTTATATTCTAGATTCATTGAACACAAACTGAAATATGTCAAGATGTTTTTTTGTTTTAATTCTGATGGTTATGATTTACAGCTTAGGAAAATAAAAAATTCCGTATCTCATAAAATTTTAATATTTTATTTTGAGCTCGATTAGTTTGATTAATTTGGAGTATAAATACTAGGTGATACCTTTTGGGCTGGTTTAGAACATGCAACCACAATTATAGGAAAGACTTCTGACTTGACAGTTGTTCAGAAGACAATCATCAACACCCTCCACAAGGAGGGTAAAGGCCCTGATATACTTCAAGCGAAGTTCATTTTCATGCTTCGTTTCGGGTCAAAAAGAAGTTCAAAAAGGCTGAGCGATGGTATACTGTTAACAAACTTTCCAACACCACGGCGCTGCTGGAGACGGGGTGTAAATTACTGTAAACGTGTCACGACGCTCGCGCGTATCCCCTAAACAAAACAATGATGAAATAAAGAAGTGAAGGCAATCTAGGTGTGAGACGGCGCCCAATGGTCAGAATATGTTAGACAAAAGAATAATGATTAGCAGCAGTTCGGAGTCAAGTATCATGTTTGCAATACAAAAGAACCATTCCATAATCAGTCCTTTATGGGAAGTGTGAATGGCTCATAGTCTGAAAACCTTAGCATGATGTGAGGGGAAAAAAAATATTGGAATCAGTTTGTTGCTTTCTTTTATTAGTGTTCCTTTTCTATTCCTAAGGTTTATTATTGTATATTCATTTGGAATTTTATTTACTGCATACCCTTTAAATCGACTTATTGAAAGAACAACAGCAGCAGTATGGTGTAGCATTTATTTGAAACATGTATTTGTTACTTGCGACCTTATGTCTTTATTCTTTCCTTCAGTCTTTTTATGGCTTTGGAAAACTTGGATTTTTCTCTGCTTCTGCTTCCTCTGACACCAAGCTTCGTTGCTATTTCTATCTAGGAATTAAATACTGTCTCTACATCTTTAAAGTCTGTCCGTGAGCGATCATACGGGTGCGGATATATTTGTGCACCTCACCTATTCGACACTCCAGTGTATTCAGGAGATGTCGCTCTCCTTAATGACCCCCGCAGAATGAGGAACGAACCGAGAAAAAAATAAATGTGCATCAAAGAAGGTGGAGTTTAAGAACACCACCACTGATTGTGTAACTGCCATGGACCAGTAGATACTTAAAGGTGTTTAGGAGCCAAAGCAAACTCCCCCAGAAAGTTCGCTTTGTTGAGCCATTTCAAACTGCCAAAACGAACTGAAAATTAACTTCGCTTTGGTCTGATTTTGTTCGAAATTGTCATATCAGTTCGTTCTTTGATTTTGTTTGAAGTATACCGGGGCCTTAAGCCATAGAAGGTCATTCCTGAAAGAGCTGTCTGTTCACAGAGTGCTGTATCAAAATATTTAATGGAAAGTTGACTGGAAGGAAAAAGTGTGGTAGGAAAAGGTGCACAAGTAACAGGGATGACAGTAGCCTTGGGAAGATTGTCAGGAAAAGGTGATTCCAAAACTTGGGAGAGCTTCACAAGGAGTGAAGCCGGAGTCAGCGCATCTAGAGTCACCACACTCTGACATCTTCAAGAAAAGGGCTCCAGCTGCAACATTCCTAGAACCAAGCCACTCCTAAACCAGAAAAAAACATCAGAGGCATTTCACCTGGGGTAAGGAGAAAAAGAACTGGACTATTGCTCAGTGGTCCACAGTCCTCGTTTCAAATGAAAGTAAATAAAAAAAAAAAAAAAAAAAATTCCAAAGTCAATGCAGCCATCTATCAGGAGATTTTGGAGCACTTTATGCTTCCATCTGCTGACAAGCTTTATGGAGATGCTGATTTCATTCATTTTCACAAAAATACAATGAAAGCAGCGAACATCACCCATATACTTTTTTATACTTTGTTTTTCAATGTATGCGCAACAGAATGCGCGTCAGGAGAGCCAGCTGACAACTTTGATTGTCCTCCATTTGTTTTTCCTCTAGTCATTTTTGATCTTGCGAGTTTCCGTGAAATCAAGTGTCACTGTGAAATCGTTCCTACAATCATCAAGTCTGTGTGGTCTCGTGATCTGGTCGAATTGTCTAGTGTGTACGTTCAGAGGATTATAAGGCTAAAAATCAGTTGAACTGTCTGTTTGTTTGTCTGTGGTCTCCCATGGTTTTAAAATCGGTTAATATTTGAAAATCGTCTAGTGTGCAGTTTTAACCATTTAATCTTTAATACAGCAAGAAAGAAAACGAAGGATCTTTATCTAATGTTATTATCACAGGAAATGTGAACCAGGAAATGTGATGACAGATTATTGCAGTGTTTGGACACAGGCTACTTTAAACAGAATTTTAATTATAGGCCTATTGATTGTGTAATGTATCTTATTATTTCAATCATTTTTCAATGAGCTTATGTAATCATTAACATCCTATCTACATTTATGCAACTGACCTGGACTTGATGAAGCTGTACATGAGACGTACAAGTATGCTTTATGAAATGAATTTCAAGAGTGAATCCAATTCAGTTATCTAGAAAATCCTTTATTGTGCCAAATGATTGTTTCGGCTTATCAGATAAACTGAAGAGAGGGACATGTTGCTGTGTCTGAAAAAGTAATAAAACGTGATGAAGTGTGCACTGCACGTTGTGTATTGATTTGAAGATATAATCCCTCATCTGTTTTACACATTTATAGATATAATCCCTCATCTGTCTAATGCATATTTAATATTTGTTTTGTTTAGCATTTTTGTATTTTGGAAATAAGTAGATGCAAGTTCTATTTACCTTCATAAATGTCAAGAGTGGAGACATACTGTGGGACATAGACAGAAACGGAGACACAGACTCCGTACTTGTCTAATGAAAGCTTGAAGAGATATTAATGTTAAAATACCAGTCTTTTTATGTTGTTCCATTACAGTACTCTCGTATTTAATAGGTGAATCCCAAATAAAGATACTAGCATTTACTTTTTGACTTCAGTGCAACCTTTTTTAGCCACTAGAGGGAGGGAGAGCACCAGTTGCTTCACTACCGATATGAAAGTTTCGTGCAACTGCCACTAGGGGGCGAAATGAGACAACCATTCAGAAGAGATAGTGGAAAAGTGCCTTCAGTCCACACTCATCACAACAGGAGGATGTTTATCATGTACAACACTAACACTAAAGTACTTTAGCATGCTGTTGGAAAACGGGTCGGTCCTGGTGCAGACAAGTCCGATCGGTCCCTATGTTCCTGTCTGATATGCAAAGGGGCCCGAAATGTGTAAATAGCGGAATTATGATTGATATTCTACTTGATAAGAAAGAGGTACTTGTTTTCAGTCCTTGTGGAAAAGACTCTGAGGAATGATGAAGCAAATAACTATTTGGTTGCTGCAATTATTTAGAAGTTTTTATTGATAAATGATTTCTTATTGGCCCTCAGAAAGGCAGCTGAGGAAATGGATTTGGCAGGCTTCTTCATTTATCCCCCTCCCCAATGTACAGTCTCTGAGATTATTTAGTGTTCACCAGGCGAGCTATTCTTCGTTTGTTCAATTCATGTTTGCATTCGCTGACTTCGGTATCTTGAACCTCTGTGGAAAAAGTTAGATGAATTATAAACGGCACATTTTGGACAGCTGCGCCCAGTTTATTTTGGACAGTTTTGTGAACCTGGGATGGGTTTCTTTGAACCTAACCCCTGTTACGAAAGGCACCTTAGGACACATTGTAAAGACTAATCACAATAAATGGCTCTGAAAAGGGTACGAGGGAAGGAAACGCAACCTATTTTGATGATAAATGGCAAAGAGTGGGCAAGAACCCAGCGCTCTGTGGCTTTGATTGCTGTAGAGTGGCCTAAACACATAACTGCCATGCATAGCAGTATGATAACGAATATAAATTTAGAAAATGTATTAAAAATGAGATGCCACGACACTGTTATAAAGTTACTCGAGTGGTAAATAAATTGGGCTTTATTTAGGAAAGTGCATGCCAGAAGGTCTCACAGCTCACATAGTGAGTTTGACTTTAGATACTGTATTCAGTGAAGATGTTTTCAGAAAGTTCAAGTAGTTATTCTTTAAAAAAAAAAAAATAATTCTATATTAAAAAGATTTTGCCACAAACCATTATGTGAAACTAACTGTAGCTTGTGTTTTTTCTATATGAAATCAAGCCCAATCTTTGCTTTGAGCTGTATATGCAAGTTGTAGCAAAACAAAAATTGTGTAATTTTGTGTAATATTTGCTAATCTAAAATTAAATATCCCAGGTTTATGTTAATGGGTATTGTGAGATGACATGCTGCTTTGGCGCAATGGAGATGTAGTGTTAAAGACTTGCTCATGTCAGTTGTCAAAGCTTGCCTTACAAATGACTGAAAACATGTCTGGTAAATCTGTTTTGTGCATTTTGGAAAAACCTTCTGTGGCATGAAAAACTGAAAACGTTCTGAAAGCACTATATGCTGATGTGTTTCCGGTTTGCACATGTTGAAAAAGTTTACCCTCATTATCATGCTGTTTGACTTTCATATACAGTATTTTAGCAGGTCTGCTAATTTATAACTCTCTTGTTTCACAGATAAAGATGTGGCGCCCACATTAAAAGTCACTAAACTCACTAGTGTTTCTGTCAAAACCACTGTGACCAAAGGTAGAAACTCTCCACCGTTTCTTCCTTCATGACAATTATTGGGGACTGGTGAAATAATCAATGGGCTCGCCGGTGGGCACTAACATCCTTAACTCTCAATCCATCTGGGCTTTTTAATTTATTTCTTTTTTTCTTTTTTGGATAATCAATTTTACTGCACAGGCAGCCTTTGGTATCGGCTGGAGATTACGGTGATGGGCGTCCTAATATTTCTTCAACCTCATGTAATTCCTGAAACTAATGCAGCTTTCTAGTTCATGCTGTTTGAATAGGTTGGGCTTTGAGGGTTTGGCCTGAGGTCATTCAGCGTGGCCTTGAAGTTTCCAAAAAATTGTGTCAAGCACAGAACCACCGGGCCTAACTGATGGTCTTGTGTTTCAGAGCCGGTGGTGGAGGGCCCTGTCTCCGTGGGACGAATAGTAGGCTCAGGTACAGCCTCACTGCAAAGAGTGCACTCTGGTCAGCATGAGAACCCCAGCAGGCCTGGTAGTCCTGAGATAATGTCCTTCAATACTTTACACACCAAAAACCCTTTCACACCAAATGCAACACAAAAAAACAACATTTTACACTGAAAGTGCAGCAAATATTTGTCAAGAGAATAAAGCTAGTTTGTGCCAGAACAACAGGTGGAGCTGAATGACAGAGAAACTCCCACCGACCAGAATGGATACCTGAATGGTGCCCTGCTGTATGCCTGACAAGTTTCTTGGCACAATAACGGCTGTAATTACTAATGGTTGATGGTGTTATGTTTGTTTTACACATACCAGCAGCTGCGTAAATGCAGCCTTAGGGCATAAGAGAATGGAAAAAACAAAAATCCTCACCATCCCCAAACTTTTAAATGGTAGTGCATATGCAATCAATATTACTCTATCTTTTTGGTCGGTGTGTTTTCATCACCAGGTGAAACAAAAAATCTTCAACTCATGACACAGTTGTGAATAGCTGCATAAGAATCAGTTGTTTTTATTCAACATTTTGTATGTTACACTTGGTGTGAAAAGGTCTAAAGATACTGTACCTTGGTCATTTTTAGGAAATGCTTTCCCAATCTTATTTGAAAAGGTTGCTACTTTTAAGAAATCACATTTTGCAGCCCAAAGCATTGTGTCCATAACTACCATAGACAGTGAATTCCATTTTATTTACCATCAGTCTTCCTGCGCTTTTTACCAACATAATTTTTTTTCAATAACTGAGTTGAATTTGAACAGTGTAAGTGTAATCAATGAAATGGTAATAAAGTCTCCAAGAGCAACTTATTCAACATATTTAAAATGTGGTCATTAAATAGAAAAAGTAATAATAATATGGATTAATATGGACAAATTGCCTCAGATTAAGTTAAACATATGGACACTACTGGTGCTCATAACAATCAAAAGAAAACGTGTTATGCGGCTGTCTATTTTTGTTTATCAGTGATTTATTTTTATTTATTTTTATTATTTTATTTTTTTACATATAACTAATTGTTAACTAATTAGTTTTACTTAATAAAATTCCTAAATGCGGTTTTGGGAGATCTGCTCTGACATCAGCTGTTTTAACTCTACCAACATAATTTAAGCATCTTGCCATTCGTGTTTATTTCCCAAGCACTAGTGTGCCCTGGGTTTATTTGAGCTCAAGATGAAGTCACTTTCTCCGCTGCAGATAGCAAGCCAAATTTACCCAATGTTTAAACTCAGTCTACCATACTTAATATCTTAACAGATAAACTATGTGGTAAATTAATTTGTGAAATATTGTTACATATAGTATTATCTTGACTAAAAAAAAAAAACAAGACAAAATGTTTAGTGTCGTATTTGGGATTAAGTGCACTTTTTTTTTTTTTTTTTTTTTTCTTTTAATGTTTGTACCAACTAACATTTAGAAAATTTTGGCATTCCGAATGTAAAAAAAATATAATTCTGCTCATGTTTAATGAATGAGAACTTGGTGTTTTTTCTCCTGCAAAATTCAATTTTACATCCCTGTGAACTTGAAAACAAAGAATTGGGCCACCATCTAAAAGGGTTCAAGACACACCAAGTTAAGACACACTTGGAGGGTCTGTCATAGCGAATGGCCAGTTGCAAGTTGCTGTGAATAATAGCATCTGCTAATTGTTCCTTTTGGTTTCAACAGTGGTCACTTTCTAACCAGTTCCTCCTCTCCATTCTGCAGCATCTGTTTAGAGACTTGAGCATCAGTGGAGTTCTCAAACTCTCCCTTTCCATGCCTTAGTGCCATCTGATAAACAGTGCTGATGCTAATGAGAATGTAGCAGCTGAATTAATGTCATGGTTTGATTCACATTTACCTGTTCATCAGTCCTTTTACTGAGCGCATTATTTCAGTTTGCTTGGTAAATTATTGGTCTTTTGTGGAATGTCTTTTTGTTTTTAGCTGCACTGCTCTGGCTATCACCGTAAGCATGCTAAAAGTCAACCTGTTGAAGAAAAGAAGTAGGCATACTTAAGTATGCATAGCAATCTGTTTTGGTTTTTAAAGCTTTTACCTTTTCCCCCACTCACACTTTTGTTTTTTTCTCTTCCTCTTTTTTTTTAAGGCTTAGCTACATTGACACCTATGGTCTAATGAAGCCTGCATAGGTGGACAGCTGCTTTTTAACACATTTTCCCAGCTGAACTGTGGAATGTTTTGATCTAATACCGCTGCAGCTTCTACATACACTAAAATCTTTTAGATGCTGACGTAACTATGAGATCTGTATAAATGTTAACATATCATTAACATCTTTAGTTGTCTCAAAATGCACCAGACATGCATTTTGACAGGATGAAGGCATAACAAGAGAGGATCTACAATTATTTTTTTTTTTGTTTTTTTTGACTGATGTTATGAGTTAATGGTAATTGTCATATTTCTCTTTGCAGTGTTTGATAAGCAAGGGTTCTCGCTGAATCTGGACACAAAGCTGTAAGTATTGTGTTATACAATTCCTTCCTTATACATTTCACCAGTGGATGTAAAACTTACAACCTGTCCTCCAACAAATACGCTTGTATAGGTCGTTTATCCAAATCCCTGAAATACGACCCATCAGAGCGTATACTACAATTGCGCCCCTATTGGCAAAAGTTTGTTTTCTTTTTATTCTTTATTATTTTTATTCTTTATTCTTTTTGTTTTCTTTTATTTGCCCTCTGGTTTGCGTTTCGTGTAGCTCAGTTAGTAGATTATTGCGTTATACCTTGATTTGTAATCATGCTATCATGGGTTCGATCCCAGGGATCGGACGTGCACGAAAATGTATATGCTCAATAAATCATAATTTAGCATGATTTCTGTGAGGGGTTAGGTTTAGGGGTGGGGTTAGGTGTGGTCATTCGAACGAATAAGCAACCTACAGTAGTAAAATGTGTAGGAAATACTGTGAGATCGGTGTAAAACGCCCACACATTGAATTTAAATAAATGTGCGTTTTGATTGGTAATGACGTTATACGTCAATTCATGACGACAGACGCAATGCGATACTGTCATTATTTTTACGCCCGCTAGAGGGCGCTAAATTTTAAAACGTAAATATAGGTCGTAATAAATGCTTGCACAAACGACCTATATGGTCGTTTTTTGTTGGAGGACAGGCTCAGATAAACATATTCATGATTTAACCATTTATTTTTCACCACATTACTTATGCTCTAGTTTAGTTCAGTCATCTTTAAATGCAAGCAATTGATTTATAAGTATACACGTTTTATTGCTGTTCCAAAGTAAATTGCCTTTACACAAAAGTTCAACAAAGGTCAAATACACTACTTCTTTTTTTTCTTTTTTTTTTCCACATTGCTGAATTACTCCAGGCTTCAGTGTATCATGATTGTTCAGAAATTTAGTGGAAACTTTTCCCTCTTCTTTTCTTCAGGATTCTTTGTCTAAAAGAAAGTTTCAAAGACAAACACTGTCACTTTTAATCATTTTAAGGTGACTTTACTGAATTATTTGTTTTAATATTTGTTTTCTTATTGAAACTGTAATCTATCAAGTGGTTGTAAAAGTAATGAAATATAAATAAAAAGCAAATCTAGGGAACTAAGTCTAAAAAGTCTCAAAAGCAATAAAGGCTTTTGGCCTCATTCAGTACCATCAATGTCTTGCGAATATATTCCATTGACCTTATGTGAGGTGTTAAGGTGTGATGTATTATAGGTCTGTGTGTGGTAGGTATATGTTTACATTTCATCTTTGAAGCAGCCAAACTCTCAGACTCTCACCTCGCCCTAATTTCTCAGTGTTAAGTATCAGAGAAGACATGTCTGTCCACACCATGCACACATACAATAAGCAAAGCCTTCGACAGGTTTAGATTTCATTGACGCTGTGAGCAAAAACTGTCTGTGTGGTGCACTTCATCATTCAGCTGGCATCAATCCACCGTCCTCTCTGCTGCTTAAAGACTCAGAGCTGTCAAGACAACAAAATACGACGCCGTCCCATTGGGCCAACCACTTCATCAAAATGAAGGCTTCAGCAAATAAGTGTCTTGTGGCTTTTATTTTAACCGTTGAAAAGGCGCTTAGTGTGGGACAGTGTGATTTGGTGTTGAAGCCTGTGGCTTTTTTAATCAAGAATTTAATCTCAGAGATCATAGTTTTTTAATGTTTTACTGTTACTTCAGAATTATTAATTATATTGCTCAGTTCAGGGGGTTAAAATAAGTACAATGTACTTATTGTGTTCATATTGTATTGCAAAAGACTTTTGCTGCTATTGAGGTGGGATACGGGTAGGTTAGGGACCGGTTTGGTGGTATGGGTAGGTTTTTGGGTGGGTTAAGCTGTAAAGCATGGGTCAACAGTGTAACTATAAATTAATTACAGATGTAATTACATACAGGTATTTTTAAAATCTAAATACAATGTAAAAACATGCATGTACACAATAAGTGCATTGTATTAAAGGATTCATTTAAATGTAAATGCATAGTAGTTAAGGCCACCTAATATAAAGTGGGACCAAAAAAAACAAAAACTAAATGATTACAGTAAGTCACCTTCAATGGAGGCATTAAACATTAAAATACAGTTTTCGAAACATTACATTATTTATATGGCATAACTCTCTCTAAGCATTGTTTGCATTGAGGCAAACTTCTATCATGCATAACCAGATGTTTATTCCGCTAGAAAAGTAGGCAACTTCATAGCTTCGTAGAATAATAAACAGTTTTTACGGAATAATTTGTCTAAGCACTTCACATTTCTGCTTCTAAACAACCCAGAACACTGGCCCCGTTTAGTTCCATTGTAAGCGTGTAACCAGATTTGCCTTTTTCCACAAAAAACAAAACAAAAACTAATGGCCAAGTCAAAATTGTTTTCTGTGCTGTTAACATCATGTCAAAAATGCTGTCTTCTAGTGTGCTTTTTGAGCTTGGAACATTCTTTCAGAACAAAAGTATGAAATAAACAGACTCACTGTTTGTGCAGCCAGCAAAATGTGTAGCATTCCTATTGTTTGACTATTTCATTTATTTAACACATCAGCGATAAACTGAGTTTCTCAAAAGTAATCCATCACATCCTGCTCTAGATGTCATCCATCATGTGCCAGGCTAGATAAAAACAATATACTTCAGATTCACCATGACCCTCTAGCATAGTTATTTTGCGTGATTTTCCTGTCTGAGTAAAATGAATGCCTTCTCTTTCTTCTCCTCTCTAACCGTCTACAGGCCTCCGGAGTTGGTGTACAAGTATGGAAACCTTAGTGAAGGATCCTGCAAACCCGGCTATGCAGCAGCCAAAATGAGTTCTATCTATCCAAAGTATGAACAGATTTCTTTATTAACGTAATACACAGGGTTCAACAATAAGCCCAATTGCATTGCAAACTGGAAGATTTTGTTTTATTCTAACATAATTTAGGTAATGTTGAAATATTTAGAATAAACTTGATGCACAAAAAAGGTCTAAATATAAAATAAAGAATTTCTCAATGTTGAACCGCAGAAAATCATTCTGATGCTTGCATTGAAGTCTATAATTTGGTTTAATGCTAGATATGTATTTTGTGAAAAGGTGTTTCATATTTCAAGGGAAGAATATTTTGAAGATGGCAGTTGGGATGGAAGTTTGTTTAGAAGAATACAAAGGGGCTTTGGCTGAATCTTGTGTGCCTTTTTTTAAACCTGCTTTTGCTCTGCGAGGCTTTTCGATATTGAGCCAAGAGAATGAAGTACAAACTCTGTGAATTGACGACCGCTTTGTTAAAGATTTACTGCTTTGGCTCTGACTTACCAAGTTCTTCGTGACACTATGTCACTTCTCAGCTACGAAGCCCCTGCGGCCAGTCTCATAATATCTCTGAATGAACAGAAGCTGCTCTTCTGATCCTTTAAGTCCTTGTTAATTTGTGACCTGCCACAACAAACAACTACTTTTGCATGCTCGCCAGCTCCACAGTGCGTCTGTTGTAACTCAGTTTGGATGTGGACCGTGAGGAGAAAGCCCTGTCAAGCAGCCACTGTGAAAGACCAAACGAGTCATCATCTTCATTTTGACTAAATCCTCAGGGCGCTCGGCGACCCTCAGTGATGTCACGCAGCACTCAGCGACCCTCGGTGGTGGAACTTTCCATCTTTGCTGGCATCCGTGTTCCATTGTTCCCTCATCTTTAGGCTGGCTATTGTTAGCACAAGTACTTTTTCCACTACAGCATGCCCAGCGATGATAAACATTAAGCATCACGACTTGGTTTGTTCATGGATATTTCTTTCATCGCCATATGATTGTTTAGAAATAGCCTTTCCACCAATCAAGCAAGATTATTTTGGAAAGGATTTGAGAAGCGATCACAAAACAGCAACTATCACACAATAGCAACAGCAATATTTAGTCCAAGTCAGATGGTTGCCCTGGATTGGTTTACACAAAAACGGACTAAACAAAAATATTAATTTCATGAAATAACTTCTTAAAGAAGAGAGAATAAAAGACGTTTTGACAAAAACAGTGACGAGTTTGTTGCAGATGGTATAGTTTTGGTGTGTCCTTATGTGTCTAGAGTTAGCACAAGCATTAACAGAGCAATGACTGAATTGGTGCCTGAAACTTTTTAACAAGCCCCCAATTAACGGCATATGTGTTAACAGTGTCTACAATGTGCCTCTAATTAACACGTGTGATGGATCAAGCTTCTCAGGGTCTTTGTTTATCTTTTGGGGTCAAAAGGCACTTCTGCCACATCATTACAACACAAATATTTGAGCGTTTTTCTTGTGAGATAAATTATTTATAATGATGTTTAGGATACATTGATTCAGTTGAGAGATTTCCAGAATCCTGAACTAAATAACGGTCGAAACGTTTTATTTAAGTTTTGAATGTATAAAACGGAGATGGGTATTCTACAAAAACTGAATTAGAAAATTGCAGTCTGTAACTTTTTGCAGTACGTTTGTTTGTTTACATTAGATTAAATGCATACTGTTTAATGAATAAATAGTTATATAATTCTAAATGTTCCTTTATAATATGATAATGTTAATTCATAAAACTTGTAAAACATACAAGTATATGTCGAAAATAACATGAGATTAATACACGTTGAAATTTTTTTTTTTTTTTTAAACATCTAAGACAACAGAATTGTGTCCTCCATGTTTGGATACAGAACTTTAAAGACTAAAATGTAAGTGTTACGTAGTATCTTTTTACTTTTTTCCGTGCATTTTCAAAATAAATAATTTCACTGAATAGACAAATATGGATATGAAAAAAAAATTTAAAAGAGTAGGGATGGTCCTGTTAATACCCACTCGTCATGTAAAGTGTGTGATCATTTGGTCATTCACTGGTCTCTCCCTTTAGGAGTTACATTTATTGGGATCACTGCATGTGTAGGAAACCACCTGAAGCCATGTGATCCCACCCTCTGTTAGTTCACCCTTGGAATCCACTTTATTTTCAACACCTCCACTCCTTTCCCAAAATTGTTTGTATTGGACTCTTAAATCAAATGTCTTGGTTGAACTTGAGCGGGCGGTTATGAAAATACAGCCCCCTGTGAGAGATAGCCATGAGGAAATGAGCACAATGTGCACAGGCCTCCTGTTCAGGACCCTTTATGACAAGCAGACGCCTGTCTGTCTTTAATCCTGAAGCTCTCACCCAGTTATTTATAATGTGAGTTAGTCCGCAAGCCACAAGTTAATTAATCACAGTCTTTTTTGGCAAGGTCTTGCTTTGTATGCTTTTATCAGGTGTTATGAAAAGAGGATCCGATGCAACGTTTTTACTTTTCTTCTTGACACTGTCGGACATCCCCTGGCTTTAAGCAATTAGCACATGAAATAGACACAATTTTATCAGAGTCTGTTAAATTACTGCCAATTGTGATCCCATTCATTTTCTAAACTTATTACCTGACGCTGCTCTTTGACATTGTCTTCAGTTGACATCTTTGTCCTCACTTTCCACACATATAAGACATCGTTGTAGATTTAGGTGGTTGAAAAGCAACTGGAGGTCTCCATTACTAAAAAGGCTGTGAACTTGTGCTACTCAAGACTTTGGAAAGGAGTTATGCCACCTTTTTCCCCCAAAAAAGGACGACCTGTATTTTAAATGACCCGTGTGTTCTCTTTACTGACCCGTGATTAGTCTTTTGAGTTTTCTTAAGGGGGCCTAATTTTTTCTCAAACCTTCTGTACCTCTCGACAAGCCCTCCTTGTTAGTCACCCCCCCCCCATCCCAGACCAATCTACTGCAATTTTCTAACTTAATCCTAAAAGACCTGAGAGAAAAGAAAAAAACAAAACTGAAAAAGGATCCAATAACCTCATGTTTGTCAATGAATAATGAGCCTGCTAAATTGGGAGGGTCAAAAAAAAACCAGACATCCATCGTGTGGCCACACTTCCAGAAGCAGAAAAGAGGCATGTTTGTAGAAAATGCATCTGCTGTCTGAGACTTACTCTGGTCTTATTAAACTGAATCATTAAATGACCCCTGAAAAGTGTCTAGTTTTTGAAAAATGCTGTGACTTGATGTCTTCTGAATGTTCACACTGCCTACCGGCACCTTTGAGCGACTCAGTGTTCCACTTCCTGGAGATTTCCCATTTGGATTGCGTTAAATGTTGTAGGAATGCCATTTGGTAGCGGACGGAGTAGATAAGAAATGATAGCGAGGATCTGCGGGTCAGAGGCGCACGCATTCATCGTTGTATTTGTACATCTAGCCTTAAGAGAGGAGTGTGCTGGGAAATGGCCTCCGGGTAGGGTATCCCCTGACTCCTCTTGAGTAGGGGTGACCGGAGGCCTGGCTTTGTGATTGATTGGTGCTGGTTCAGCCACACTGTTTTAAACTTTAACCACAGGTCAAAGCAGAGACGAAGTGAGACGTCTCACAGACAAAAGCCCCTTTTGACTCCCCACCTCCTGATGTCCGGGAAGTGAATGTGTTTGGATATGTTATTAGCTCTTTTGATATTTAACTGACATGTTGCTATGGAGACATTTTTGGTACTGTGCAAAATGTGCTAAATGAATAATAGAATTTAAAATAGAATTTATGTGAAAAATATAGTTATTATTCTGAATGTTAGTTGTCCTTCATAGAATTCATTATATTATATTTATTATGCTTTTGCAGGTTTAGTAAGCCAGCTTCCATGTTTCTGGACCGAAACTTTAAGCGACTTGCAAAAGTTACAAACTTTTTACCTCCATTTGGATTCAAAACACAAGGTATGTATCCATTTTAAACTTAATTTATCGCAGACTTTGGGCTAGATTTACTAAACAAGGCAAATTAAGCATTAGAGCACTCAGACGGGAGCGAAAAATTCTGCGGGTGATTTACTAACAATGCACACATTAAAGAACACATACTCAGCCTTCCTTATAGTCCAGCGCAATCTACCAAGAGCATCGTAAATTACCGCCTGCTTTAACAAATAATGGCGCAAATACCAGTAATTTGACAAGTGCAAATGTTAGTAAATCGCATTCCGTGATTCATTTTAATCCTGTCCTACCATAAATTTTGTGTCTAAAAGGGAAACCCCTACAAATGCATATTCAATAAGGTAAAGGTCCGGTGCAAAATAACTGTCCATGCCTTTTCAGTGCTAATTCGTCACTGCGAGTCTTCAGTAAATCCTAACAGTAGTCTTTCAATGGCAAATGAATGGCTCAAGCCGTTAGTAAATCTGGCCCTTTGCCCCTTAACAACAAAATGTTGTCCAAATGTTTTCTTGTTTCCAGAAATTAATGAACAAGTTATTTTAATTAATATCAAAAAAAAAAAAAAAAACGGTTTAAATCAGTCTGTAGCACATTTTTGGGGGACTACACGGGATTGATTTTTTTTTTTTTTCTTTAGTCCTGCTTTCACAATTTTCTAAATAAATTAAATAATTACAATTATATTTTGTCCACAACTTTAACATTTTTGTCCTGTTCCCACCCACATAAGCATACAGGTAGAGGACTATATGGTTTTTTTCCACCTCTCTTCTAAAATATAGTCTCACTTCGGTGTCTCAAGAGTATTTCCAAACACTAAAAGAGTGAATTGTTTTTTTGTTGGTCATTTAGTCATGCTGTATGCGACACATTTGCATAGACTGTGCTATTTCAGTTTTCCATTGGTTGATTGGCAAATTAAAATGTCAGAGGGGACGATACAATAATTAAATATGATTTAGTTTCCTTTTTTTATGTTCTAGTTAATTTGATTTTGGTTTTATGTTCTTGTTCCTTGAACTATTTCAGAGCCATGGTTTGATAGACAATAATGCACTGGTCCCAAATATTATTCTCATGATAAATTCCAAATGATTTAATCTGTTGGGATGCATGTTTCTTTAGCTTTAGGATGCCAATCTCTTATGTTTAAGCATTGCACCACAGGTTCAGGAGTGACTTTCAGATTTCAGTAATGTGAGGGCAAACCTCTGTAGTGTGTACGTGGCCAGATGCATTGCACAGTATGGCAGACACTTATGTACTTCAGTGATGTGGGGGTTTATTCCATTCAACAGAGAACAAGAACTTCATTCTACTGAGCTTTGTGAATGTATCAAAGAGAATGAGACCTTTGGAAAAGACCTGTAGATAAGGCAACGGTTTCTTGAAACCAATTGGTTGTTAATGTAATCCACCGTTGTCTGCTTGAAGCCTTTTTTTTTCCCTCTATCTGAAAAGATGATTACATCTTAGATTTCAGCACATTGTCAAATGTTCCAGCACTTGAGGGCAGCGGGCACATAAGGGTACCTTGAATGTAACCTTTGTGTTCAGTTAAGGCCTGCCGTGTCCACACACATGAAGACTTTCAAAAGAGCAGGTCCCATGTTTACATTACACCTGGTTTTTGTTTGCTGCATGGATCGTGAGCCTAGCGTGACTTCACTTTTAACTTTATTCATTTGGAAAGGTTGATACGTGTGGCTCTTGAATAGAGCTCGACAAAGGTTCTCAAGTTGTCGGCCAGAAGGGCATAAAAATAGATGTCTTATTTCTGCACTACCAATTCCAATATAAGCTATCTCTGTGGCCACCTACGACTTTGCGATTTCTGCTCTTGATTACGTCGCCCTCAGTGGAAAACATCCAGTCAAAGCATTGCAGATGGTCCGTAGGGTAATCCCAACGGCCTTTACAGATGGTAGAACTAAATACCTCAAAGGAGAATAAACCATTAGGGCTGTTTTGACTGTAAGTTTGGCCTTTTAAGTGCCTTACAGTATTAAGTAGCCTCTTAAATGTCTCCAGTGACTCAAGATTAATTGTCACTCTTAGCTACTTTACTGAAGTTCATCTAATACTTGCGATAAATTATACTGAAATAGTTTATGAGCATGTTCAATCAGTAAAAAAAAAAACAAGCTTTTTGACAAACATTGCGTGAAAGAAATTTCATTATGTGACTTGAAGTCTCAGAAGTCACACTCCAGATGGTTTTGTGGTATAGCCCCTAAAAGTATTTGCATCGAACTAGACCGTTTCTACTTTATTTCAGAGCGTGATTTTCCCCTTGCCAAAACAGTGTACGTTTAAGATGAGGGGCTCATTTGTTTAAACTGCCAAGAGTGATACTTGGCTGAAGTGTTTATGCCGTTTATCTTAAAACAATTCGAAACTATTGGTCTTCCCATTTCTTTGCAAAACGTTGAGATATATGTATAGATATATATATTTTGTGTGGTCCTGCCACTGTTTATGTAGTCCATGGTGATGCTTGATGTGAGCCGTCGGCGCTTTGTCCAAACAATGACGGCTACTCCCTGATGCTTTTGAATCATTAAGGTTACAGTTTAGGGTCAATACAACTTTTAAGCTCTTATGTTATCTTTTGCAGTACACCGACTGTTGTGTTTACGGAGGGCAAATCAATTTACAGAAGGTTCTCACATGCGGTATTGTTGAAATCACAACCATTTGCTTCTAACCACAGGACTACATCGGTACATCCTATTATGTTTGCCTCCCAATAACATAGTGTCTATGCCAATAAAAAAGATAATCTCACATATGAGTTCATTGTTGTCAGAAACAGTAATGGCAGTCATTAGGGTAGATGCTTTCAAACCACCAGAAAAAAAAAATAAAAAATTATGTACAGATGTACATTTGGTGCCTTACACGTACTGCAAAGTGCCTTGCAGACCTCCCAAAGTGTTTCCTTTTGTGTTATGCCGCCTTGACATTTGTTCATTGGATTATAGTTAGGGTCAAAAAGGTATGATGGGAAAACGGGCGAGGGTGTGCACATTTCACCTCATTGAATTAGCTCTTTTCCAAACTGTTTCCTCTCTTTGAACTTTTATAGTATGCATACTGATGCTTTTAGGCATCTCAATGGGTCACACTTATGCACCCTTACTAGGAAATCCAGTGTCTTCACAGATATCAGGTGACATAATGTGTGGCAGCCATGAATGCCTGCGAGGGTATCGGAGGAATGATCGCTATGACCAAACAGCTCTGTGAATTTTCTGAAAGTCTCTGGCACAGGAATTTTATTTGTTAGCTAATGGCATTCCACTTTTACAGAAACTTAAGTGTCAGTAACCTATTTTAATTTGCTAATACAACTTCCAGGAGTGAATAACACAATCCTGCTCCTCCATCAGACCACCAGGAGTGTGGATGATTAATGAAGAAAATCATTTGATTCAGATCAGAGCCATAACCATCTAGAGGTGTTTTTGTTTCAACCCTTTGTTCTTTCTTGTTATCTTTCTACAGAAAGAATCATAGATGTTATATTAACTGCCACAAAGAATTATGG
Organism: Carassius gibelio; assembly: GCF_023724105.1. NCBI lineage: Eukaryota > Metazoa > Chordata > Actinopteri > Cypriniformes > Cyprinidae > Carassius > Carassius gibelio. Next base: position 12,169,546 of record NC_068397.1, on the reverse strand, counting down.
ACTGGGTCCAGATATAGATGGGTAAGACTTTTTGAAATGCATCATTACTAATTCTTTTGCCAGGTCCGTGTTCAAGAGTTCTGCTCATTTTTATATACACTATCATGCAAAAGTCTGGGGTTGTTACAATTATTGTAATTTATTATTATTATTTTTTTTTTTTGGAAAGCCATCATCAAGGCATTTTTTTTTAATCAGAAATACTGTAACAACAGTAATATTGTCAAAATACACACATTAGGGTTATATATTACAATGCAATATAACAGAGTTCTATTTTAATCTTAATGTAACTTATTCCTGTTATGGCAAAGCTGAATTCTCAGCATCCATTACTTAAGTCTTCAGAGTCACATAACCCTTCAGAAATCAATAATTTGATAGAGTTTCTTATTTTAAATGAGAAAAGTTTTACTGCTTCGTATTTTTCTGGAAACTGTGATGTGAATTATTGATTTTTTTCAGGATTCTTTGATAAATAGAAAATTGACAAGGACAGCATTTATTGAAAAAGCAATCTAACCATGTAGGTAATCCAATTTACTTAATGCTGTGGCCTAACAATATTTCAGATTATGTTACACGTCAGAAATACATCTGGTAATATTAATACGGTCCCTTTTGATCAATTTAAAGCATATTTGCTTTAAAAAAGAAACACTGACCCCAAACTTTTGAGAAGCAGTGTATGTATATGTGTGTATAATTTAATGTTTATCAACCGTAAAACATTCTAAACATTCTTTTGTCATTGTTTGCATAATGCATGTATTTTTTTTCTTACCTGACCTATGCAATATAGACTAAATCAGATTAAGCTTGTGTCTTTTTTTTATATACTGAATATGGTTGTAAAGATGTATATGCAATTTTGTTCTCTTTGCAGTTTGAGTTGTAAAAGATGTATAATAGTAGGTAATGGCGGTATCCTTAGCAACAAGTCTTTAGGATCCCGCATCGATGAATATGATGTTGTGATAAGGTGAGTGTCCTCAAAGGCACCTTGTTCTCCCTTTTTAATGACCAAATCAATAAATTGAACAAACAAAAGGACTTTAGACACACATGCAACTGATTTGCACTGATTCTCAGTATATTTATTCTTTAGACTCAACGAGGCCCCAGTGAGTGGTTACACCAGGGATGTGGGTACTAAGACCACCCTGAGGATAACCTATCCCGAAGGGGCCATCCAGAAGACCGAGCGCTATGAGAAAGATTCCCTCTTTGTCTTTTCTGCTTTCAAACCTCTCGACTTTAAATGGTTGAGACAGATGGTCTTCAAAGAGAAACCGGTAAGACATAATGCAGTAGTATGTGACTATACGGTCTAAAATATTTGTATTTATTTTGTTATTTGTTCAGATTTTACAGTCTCTAATTTTGAGGCCAGTAGTTTTCATAGTCCCATTTCTAGTTCAGCCTGCTTCTGTGCTGAATTTTTTTAACTTTCATGATTTTTTTTAATTCATGAATTTAGAGTAGTGTTAATATTGCCCTCAAACAAAATGTATTGCATTGAATTTTTTGTGGTTAAAGGATTTTGATTAGGAATAGTTATTGAAGGACTTATTGTTCAAGGACTTTGTCTCATTTTTAGCGACTGGTAAAACATTCTCCTTCCAGATTTGACTGACATCTTGTGAATTAGCCTCTTAATCAGAAGGGTCGGCCCGTCTGAATGAGCTCTCTCTTATCTCACACAGTTTTAATGACTCTGCCTCCATCCTATTTCTTATCACACAAAGAGCAAGCATAAGCACTCTGTTCTTCTCTGAAGTCAGTTGACTCGGCTACTCAAGGACGTGTTTTTTTTAAATACTTTTCCAGTCGTCTGTCATGTAATCACGGTCAAGGCGTTTGGTCAGAATGTGTGGCTTCTCCTATAATCTGCCTTTTCCATTATACTTGTATTCCTCTGCTGCACACCTGTTTGCGAATCTGGCAAAAACGTGCCTCAGGAGTTCCCGTCCAGCACAGCTGCTGGGCTTTTCAGGGGACCAGTGCTGGATTTGTTTTACAGGGTGACATTTGTCAATGTGCAAGAGACTCGGCAGAGGAAGAAAAATAGAGAGCTATTTGATTACTCCCCTCCGGCCCTTGAAAAGAGCCAGTTTTGTCTGAACATCTGATCTTAACAAGCTGGACAGTGGAAAGTGCTCAGATAATTGATCTGCCCTCTGGCTTCTGATACATTGGCTTTGATGTCCTGGAAGAATTTCCTTTACCAAATCAGGGGTCAAGAAAGCTCCAGTTTGTCTTCCATAATGTTAGAAACCACGTTCAAAGGATGATGACTGATAAAAACTGCAGTATTAGGTAACGAAATAGGTTTTTTTAATTAGAAAGCGGAAAATGTAACTTTAATGCTATACTGGAATCTATTAGGTTGGTTCCTGGTTGTAAAAATGGTTGTAAATGGGCAATGTTTAGACAGCCAGGTTAATGCAGGAATATTCCAGATACCTGACATAACTGCTTGCTAATAAAAAAAGATCAGCATAACTCCTTCCATTGGTTATATAAATGTTTGTTATGTAACACATCCCTCACTATTTACGTTTACTTTCACACCATAAATATGTTAGTGCCACGTTTACATCACCGTTTTAGTGGCATATTCTTAACACACACACAAACACACACACATACACACTGCCACTCAAAATTTGGGATCAGTAGGGTTTTTATTGTCATATAGGCTAATATGATGTGATTTTAAATTTTTCCTTCATCTTTGGAGTGTTACAAGCTCTTGGTGCATAAAGAAGATCTGTAAAGTTGCAAATACTAGACTCTCAAATAAAAATTTAATCTTTATAAAAGTCAACCACGCCTACCAAAAATGGATCATTCTAACACACCCCCACATGTCTACATCACAATGTGGGAAGATTTGCATAAAGTCGCCCAAACATTCACACAAAGAAGGCATAGCATTTATTCTCACTGTTGCCGAGACAACTAAAGTTGTTGACAAAAAAAATCAGTAGTTCAACACTGTACTGGAACAGTTAAACCCAAATATTCAGATGTGTGCAGTGCATTTCGCGCAGGATGAGAACAGTTTCCTGTGAGAGTAGCCTTCAGTCATTGATTATGAATTAGCATGTTGGAATGATTTCTGAAGGATCATGGGTGACACTGAAGACTGGAGTAATGATACTGAAATTCACCTTTTATCATAGGAATAAATTATATTTGAAAGTACATTCACATAGAAAACAGTTACTTTTGTAAAAATCTTTCACAATATTACTGTTTTTTTCTGTATTTTTGATCAAATTAATGCATCCTTGAGGAGCAGAAGAGACTTCTTTTAAAAACATTTCAAATCTTACTGATCCCAAACTTGAGTGGCAGTTTATTTTAGCAGCCATTTTTAATTTAATCTTAGTCTTACTCATATGTACATTTTAGATATCATATTTAGTCAACTTGTTTTTAAGTCAAGTCAGGTTTTAGTGAAATTTTTGCCATGCTGTATAATGGTTAGACTGATCAAAATTTTTGCTCAATTATAATCATCATAATTTTCATTTGAAAAATTGCACTTTCACCAGTACACAAATCAATATAATGTGGACTCTAATAAAATTAGATTTTTTTAGTATACTGATTGATTATAGGCTTTTTATAATAGAGAGATTGCATAAGTCTTTCTATAAATTTATGTCTATATTATGAAAACTGCTTAAATGAAAAATATTACAACAGTGAAATTCTAAGTAATTCCAAATTGCAAAAGCCTATTTCTCTGTTAAAATAACCGCAGTTGAGTAAATGCTTTTATTTACTCAACGCTTGTACTGGCGAAGCTTTTATTTGAGGGAATTTTAACTTTTGAAATCTGGCTGCACACATGAAAGCTTGCATAGTAGAGGCGTGTAGAGCAGTCTGCAATGACATTTAGTCTCTTTTTTTTTTTTTTTACGCAAACAAAAAAAGATGTTTTTGGTTATGTTTTTATCGTTTTGAATACATTTGTCTCATCCTTCTCGTTAATGAAATTGCATGTTGGTATAGTCTTAGTTATTGTTTATTAACCTTATTAAGTCATGGTAAAAAAGCTTGTCAACCAACATTTTTCGTCATAGTTTTCGTTAACGAAATTAACACTACACTGTGCTTTGTGTTTCTGGAACAGATTTTTTTTTTTCTGGATTCTCTGTATGTGGCTTTTTATACCTCTCTAAATAATGTGGCTATTTGTAGAAGCAATTACACTGATACGTTTTTTGCCTGATGGACTATAAAAAACCCTCTAAGTTTTACGATGAAGAAAGGACTCGTGCCATATCTAGGAACTGAATATCAGAGACCACCCAGAATACCTTAGCGACCACATTGCAATTCACATAAACCACTAAGAACACCGTAGCAACCGCATAAAAACCCCTGGCAGCGATTTTTGTTCAGACAAGAAGCACTCAGATTTTTCTTCAGAAAATGTAAAAATGCAGTTCCTGATTGTTTTTCTTCCTCCGGCAGACAGCCACAGCTGTAAAAGATGTTTACATCTAGCTAGTCTATGTGACCTCCCGTGTATGTATTAAGTTGTAAGAGTATCATGTTTAAAGTGGTTTTTACCGATTGTCACTTGACAAATGAAGCCTATCACTATTGTGAATTCTTACGGATGAAAAACGATGGACTTCTATTCTTCTCTCTTGATCAACGTCAGGCTCCAAGAGCCCCTCACATTCCCTCGCTCCCTTCTCAAACAGTTTAACTTTGACTTTGTTTATTTTTAACTGGCAAGTCAAAGGGGATGGTATTTTAGGGCCCGATGAAAATCTGACTAAGCATTTATCTAGTTTGCGCGCTCTATACGTACCACAGATGTTTCTTTGAGTAATTTGAGTAATCTCTAAACAATAACAGGCATTCATCGCCATGCTTAATCATACATAATCTTATCAAACACTGTGTCCCTAACAACAGTATACAGTTCATCTCATGTTTGAAAACAAATACATTCCCTGCGGTCCGCTTCCAAGTCTTATTTAGGTCTTGCGACATATCTTTAAAAATATCATTGATGCAATGAAAATTCTGTTGAGTGACTTGTGGTGAAGTTACTGCTGCTTTACCAAAGTATTAAATGGTTCGCTTTAATGGCAGAAACCTCGTGGCGAAATGGAAAACGCTTTGTTTTTGCAAGCGGTGACAGCGATTGAGATCCATTGTGTGGTGACGTCTTTCATTTGGAGATGAACGCATAAAAGCATGTGCGACTGTGTGGGCAGTTGGCTTTAGAAAGGCACGTAGCTTTAGACTTCAGTGTAATCCTCAACTAGCACTGACTCCTCACTCTCTTCATCTCAAACAGTCACACTGATGTAACTTTGAACAGGGGTTGCTTGCCGCTTTGAAGTATTTTTCTCTCTGCTGATCTTTTGTATTCTGTGAACGCTCATGGGTGGAAGGAATGCCAACCTTTTCAGTTTGTATTGACAGAACAGTAGACTGATGCATCCAGCGTTGAAGAACCTTTGCGAATTCCACCTGAATATCCAGCCATGAGGCTTGAGCACTCTTAACAGATACTTATTGGAAATCAGCCAAATGTCAGTCAAATTATTACATTTTAGAGAAAGATTATGAAGACAAACTTGCATGTGATGGATCTTTCACAGTAAATCAAGAGTGTCCATTGAAGTTGACATGACATCAAAATTGGCACTGGATATTTTCCTAATGCATGTTATTGGTCTTAAAGAGGTGAAGCAGGGATTATGTTCAGTACTTTTGTCGGCCAAAACCCTATCGTTAATATTTTAGCACGTCTGGTTCCATCGTATTTCATTATTCTTTTTAAATAATGCATGGTCTGTGGTTAACACAAGCTAAAGATATTTTTGTGTTTGACTTATTTATAAATTAAGTAACTAAATGGGACTAAAGGGGGGTGGTTGGGAACATTAAACATTATTACACCAAAAAGGTAAACCCATCTACTCACTTTTACTAGCTCATTGTGTTTATAATAATACTATAGACAACCATTCTAACTCAAAGGTTTCTATAAATTAGACCGTGGAGTAGTTTATGGTCCACATTTAGCTTTTTACTTCTGCAATTTGTGTTTAAAATTGTCAATTCATAAGTTGTGTACATCTATGAAGATTATCATAATGAATGAAACATGAAAGAATCGAAACGCTTGGTGGTCACACGGCTCATTTTTTCCAAATTATCCAAAATTTCAGGAAACATGTCACACGTTTCTTTAGATTTCACCCTATTTTAGTCTTTCAAAATGGATTACTGCCTCAGAGGTCACTCATATAAAAACATATGCCGGAGCCTTATTTGAAAATTGGCAGTGGGCCAGCCGTCATGTGCGATAAGAGCGTACTTAATTAACGAGTCCTGGAGGTCGCTGAGGAGCATGTGGCTCCCACGATAATTATTTTCATTCAGAATACCATTGACTAGGTAATCCTCTGGCTTCTGTCTGAAAGTACTTACCCATCACTTCCTTCTCCCATATGTCTTAATCCCTTATTATTTCAGCCTTACATGGTAAGAGTGAGGCAAGAGTGTGTCACTTATCAGACACTCCTTCATGCTCCTGCTGTTGGCATTTATTGAAGGTACTTTCCATGTGTTAGCGTGTTGCACAGCATTGCCTGTTGTATAACTTATATTTTGTGGTTTAGTCTTTAGTAGCTTTATTTGTATGCCGAAATACAACTCCTGCACGACTTTATCTCTGTGGGTGCCTGTGAAGAGCGTGCCTTTGTTTACTCAAGAAAACTTCAGGAAAGGTGACTCATGGCACGTTTGCAAAACCTTAAAGGTATAGTTCACCCAAAACTTTTGTTTGCCGTTTACTCATCCTGGGGAATTCAAAAACAGTTGAGCTGTTCAATATAATGAAACATAGGAGTGTAATAGTAATACTAGTATTTGTTTAGTATACTCCAAGTCTTCTGAACCCATATGATAGCTTTATGTGAGAAACAAAAGTTTCTCTAATTCACCCTACCTGGCATTTATGAAAGAAATAGCGGTGACCTGATTCATGAATGAGTCATTCTATGCAATGAATCAGTAGATCCAGTTCACAAAACTGCTCTAAATGATTAATTCATTGATTTAACAGCCCACTAGAGGGGAAGATTATGAGAGGAATAATAATGAATAATAATCAGGGAAATAATAATAATAATACCTTCTTTTTTGAAGCCTGAAACAGGTTATGTGAGAAGTTTCAGTATTCGTCAGAATTTTTTTCCGATGTTTGATTATTGAGAGTCAGCACTTTAGAACTCTTTGTGGCTTGAAAGAGAGTCCGCATATTCAAGCCCTTTGTAGTGGTGTTTCTGTAGAAACCTGTCTGTTTTTCGAGTTTGATGCAGGTGTCGTCTCTCCCTTTGACCCAGTAAGGCAGCAAGCCAAGGGTTGACAAGGGGACATGTGGATGTTTGCCTCTGAACATGCCAACAGTTAGGCTTTCATCCTCCAAATCAGCCTAAAAGTCACTTCTGTTGAACTTATGAGGTAATATAAAGGTAAAAATAAAAATGGTACGTCAATCCAAACCAGTCCACTTATGCTTAGGGTAGACTCAGTCACTAATAACCACCCATGAACCATCCACAGGCCATTTGTCGACTTGACTGACTGACATTTTTACTGGATGAGCCACGTTTAAAATGTTTTTTTTGAAGGAACTTTGTTAAATAGATCTCTACAAACACAACGGTTTCTGTTTTGATTTATTTTTTTGAATCGTTTTGCCTAAACGGTGCTATTTGGAGGCTTATTTAAGTTGAACCTAGCCATAAATGGCACATAATGATAAAATTAAATTTGATTGGTTTATATATCAGTTTAACAGTCTGATAAGCAATGAGGCCATGATTTGCATGAGGTCTTATTTCCTCATGTTCAAAGCTCTGGCCACACGAGACTATTTACTTAGGACCACATTTTCCCTTTAAACACCCTATTTGGCTTTTAATTGCCTTCTTCTAACACATTTGTTCTTAAGCCTGAGTGATTGAATCAGTTGATCCAATTGTCTTGTTTGCTGCTTTATGAAGTCTAAAGATGCAGATCTCATACACAGGATGACCCAAGTGAGTCTATCAAGCAGAAACCCACAGCTCAAGGCAAAGAAATGTCCGAACTTAGACAAAATGAGCAAATGGCTCAGATTCCTGCTAACAAAAGGAGTGTCATCGGAGTATCCTATAGAGTTTGGATTCCTGACCCGGTCAAGAGCAACGGGATTTAGATTTCATGAACCTGACCCGCTCTGGATGAGTGCTCTACGAAATATGCACATTTCTGCTGGAGCGCTCATAAACCTTCAGCGCTTTATATACAAACTGAAGTTCATATGAATCATACAGGGCCTGGGGTGAAATGGTTTGCCAGTGCAGGTTTACACTTCTTATCAGGCTTCAGCACTGACTGTGGTGGTATAAATTTGCATGTTGATATGTCACAGCCTAGCTGCAGTTGCAAATTTGTCATCTGGCCTGATATGTTTATAGGCATTCAGAGCATGGCAACTAGAGAAGCAGAAACAACATCTGTCCGACAGCGTGCCTGAGCCTCCAGAAGACGTGGCTTTGATTGCAGCTCTGTCGGCTAGAGCACACACCATAAAAACAGATCATTTCACTTTAACAGTGTACCTCCCAAGTTTATTGACCTTTTAAATATAAACCTAAAGATAAACAGGAAACTTTTTCAAAATAGCCTGTGTTTTCCTCTGCTTGAACAGTGCGTGCAGTATCTTGAGAGACGGCGAGAAAAGGTTGTGATCATTTTGAGAACAGCTACATTTTTCACGTAATACTAAGGAGCCCTTGGCTGTTTTTTTCTCTTCGAGAGCACCTGCGGTATGGTCCATTGACAACCTGTTACCCCTCTGTGACCAGATAAAATTTCCTTGAGCATCAATTTTGAAAGGAACTCGTTGTTCGGAAGTTTCTCATCGAGTCCAACCATGTCAGGTATAAACCTGATCAAAGCAATAGTAATGAAATCTAAGTTTGGAAGTGATTTTTCTTTTGCCTTTTGAAAATCTAATTTCTAGATTGTGTACCTGTTATACTGTAAAACCCAATCTTTCGAATCTGATCTAAACCCTGATCCAAAAGACCCATTCATAAAGCGTGCCATTTACTTCATTCCTGAAGGAATCGGCCATTTGGACGAATCAACGCCTAAATACGTTTAACGCCACCTGCAGGTAGTTTTAGTTTCTTGTTTATTTATTTAATAAATGAAATTATACTCTAAAGCATTTAAAGGGTGAGTTCACCAAAAGTAAATAAATACATTTGGTCAACATTCACTTTAAGCTAGATTTAAAACAAAAAATACTAACCATGTAAAAGCACTTAACAAAATGACTAACCTTAAACTAAAATAAACTGTGAATATAAAAATAAAGTCTAATTCAAAATATTAGTAAATACTGTAATATTATATAAGTGATACTAAAATAATCTTTACATGGCGGCTGATTTACAGTCTATTCAGTGGGGCCCTGAAGGTGCCAGGTTTATCCTCTCGTTGTGCATTAACTTTTTGGCATTTTTGTAAATGTAAAAACCTTTCATATTTGTTGCCTTTTCTTGCCATCTAAGCCATACGTTTGCATTACATATGGAAGAAATCAGAATTGTTTACTCTGATGTCAAAGGAGAACAAATCAAATACCTTTCACACTGAGCTTCACACTTCACTGCAAATAACATCAACTTTTACATATTCCTCCCTGAAACTTGAGCTGTTGAATGCAAATTTGTCAAGCACTAAATGTAATTTTGTGTTTTGACAAACATTAAATGTATTTTCCAAGTTTGTGTTCAATCAGGAAAAATGTTTAAATCTCATAAACTTTGGAAAAAAGACTACAAACAGTGTAAAAACGTGTATGGCTTTTTTAGAAACCAGTCGCATTTTCTTTTTTCTTTTTTTTTTTTTTCTTTTTGACAAATATAGGTTTTAAAGTTGCCATTTAAATCAAAATTCAGTCAATTTCATAATGGATCTTATTGTTATTGATCTTATTGTGAATGTTTCGTCCATACAAGTTTTTGACCTTGTACTACTTACGGTAGTCTTCGGGTAAAATGACTTCTTTCTGGTGATGTACTATATACCAGACTTCTCCAATCTTTTAGTCAGTTTGAACCTGCACTTTTCTTGAATCGACTTCAAGCTTGCATATAAATCTCCGTCCACATGTTCCACTCCACTTTTTTTTAATAATCGGTTTTATTCAGATGTTTGCCGCTACTTTTTTTTTTTTTTTTTTTTGACTAGAAAAACATAACCGCTGGTTTTTACACATCAAAATTCATTTGGTTTCTAGGACTGGTTTGCCAGAACTAGTATTTTTTTGTTCATAAAGAAACCTCTCCCCAGTTGTTCCTGGGAAGATTCTTCCCACCACACATCTGTGGTTTTCCCAGCCACCTGTGAATGTTCACCCTGACCTCTCGTTTCCAGCGGCTGATGGAGAGAGAGGCCGGCAATATGGCCTGTGATTTTTATGGAGTGATTTAACACTCTGCAGCCATTCTGGAAGCTTGTTAAGGGTGTGCTGGAGCTGCATTCGGGAATTGAGAGGCCTCTCTCACCTGCTGTTTTATTAGATGGATCAGTTTCAGGGGCCGTCCTGTTTGACAAGAGTGTGGCAGTTGTTAAAGTTCCTGCACTGCAGATGACTTGTGGTTTTGAGGGCTTTGAGAGATGATCAGTCAGGGTGTCTCTCACTCACTTTTTCTTTCTCCTGGCTGGGATTCCCTGGAATGCCAATGAGAGGTCTGGAGTAAAGCCATGCCGGAACCAATGTAGAAGATGTCAACAATAAAGCTATGTTTAGAATGACCTTGTCTAACTTTGGTGGGATTGTAATGCAAACCAGAATCTAGACAGACTTTTTAAGACAGAGAAGTGACAAAAAATGCCTAAGAAATTATACCAAAAAAGACATTACATTAATCATATTTTTTTTCTTGAAAGTTTTTGACCAGTTAGGTACATTTGCATTTTGACAGCAACTTTTTATAGAAATCTTTTGTAAAATTATGAATATATTTATTGTCACTAATTTACTGCATCCTTGCTAACATCCTTTCTTTCTAAAATAAAATTAAATATGTATGTATAGCCTATATGTTATACCTGATTTATTTAAATGTTCACAATCTTAGGACATTCAACTAAGTATTACTATTTCCAATTTAACTTGTTAAACTAGTCTGTCACCAGACTACCTCTTGGGTTGGGCTTGTTCAGATGCTTTGATATGTCACTGTACTCTTTGTATTTTCATTTGTATGGAAATATAAGTAGCTGTACTCCTATATTTAGTTGTTTTTAGGCAAGCAATTTTCCCCTATTTTTTCTTTTATACATTTCTTATTATTACTACAAATATGTGAAATGTTAAAATCTTGTGAAATATATTTAGAAGAGATTAGATTTAGATAAGAATTAGAAGATTTATTTGAAAATTAGCATTGACAGCAGCAGTAATTCAATCAGCTATCCACTGATCTTCAAGCCACTGTATGTCCAGTTAACATCTGCCTGGGATGTGTAATAACGGTTTATAAAAGTCACAGTCCTCAACACGCCTGTGCGAGACTATTAGTGCTGGCAGCCTTTAGTGCTAAATACCTCATGAATATATGAATAATGAATGAATAGACAAACAAATCAATACAAAATTCAGTCTTGTTTGAAAAGATTTGGAGTTAGCTGAACCCAAGCTTCTGTAGACATTCAATGATTTTGATGAAAGATTGAATTTTAATGTAATTATTTACAGTCTTGCCAGGAATGTTCTCTGTTTTTTTTTCCCCATAACAACTCGGTTACATAAGTCACAAGAGTAACTCCTGTACAATATTAAACCTGTCCTTCGAGAACTAAACGATCTTACCATCTCAGCCTGATGCACTGGAAGGAATGTAAAAGCTTACAGAGACATCCTTACTTGTGTTAAGTGATTTTAAAAGAATCAATCAGGGACTTCCTGTTTTATTTCTTTTTCAAACAACCTATCACTCTTATACCAAACACTACTGGCTTCGGATGCCAGCGCGTTTCCCATCTGTTTACTCGCACTCTGTTTTGAATTCTGTTATGTTCTGGAAAAAGGCATACTTCAGTTTGGCAACATGGATCCAGTATATACTTATGCTGGATACTGTGTCTCTGTGGTTGGGTATATGTGCGCCAGAATCTGTGATTTTTTTTTTTATTGTTGTTGTCAAGTTTTTCCCTGTTTACACCTGCTTGTGGTTGCAGCATTTCACAGAATTTCTGCTTCTGTTCAGCAAAACCCTACCGTTGACAGAAGAGATGATGTTTTCTTGCCATGGCTTGTTGTGGGTGCGGGGACCCTCCAAAACTGCTTCAAAGCCGTTTGCCTGGCTCAATAGTCGCTCCTATTGTTGGGCTATATCAAAGGCACAGTCTGCTTATTTGAACAGGTGACTCCCATTAAGTCCGATGACCCGGCTGGCTGTTTGCCAGCAGTGCTGTCGTGGCTTCGCAGAGCTTGTCTAGTCGGGACGTTAATACCTGATGATCTCAGTGCCAAGTCGCAGATTGAATAATTGCTGAGCTATGGCACTCTGTAGGTCTCCGGAGTAATTGTTATGGGAGAAGCTGGAGGCCGCTGCTCCCCGAACACTCGTGGAGGTCAGGATTTCATTTGTCCACTTCCTCTGGGCTTGTCCAACCTGGACGGCCTGTTTCACTTTTAATGAAAGCCGTCTAGACTGCTGCCATCAGTATGCAGTGATGGCACATTATAGGTATTGGCTCTGAACTCATGATTATGGAAGAGATGATTTCTTCACATCTGCTGTAAGATGATATAAAAAATGTCTATGCATTTTTCATGATGCAAACTTGGTGTGCACAGTCCATTTGTCCATAGCATAATGCCTCCCTATGAGTATTTTTCTTTCTTTCTTTCATTCTTTAGCAAGGAACAGAGGGCTTCTGGAAGTCTGTAGCGCACTCTGTGCCCCGGCAACCCTCAGAGATACGGATCCTCAACCCCTACTTCATACAAGAGGCTGCCTTCCAGTTTATTGGCCTTCCACAGAACAATGGCCTCATGGGAAAAGGGGTAAGCAACATTCTTGCTGAATTTGATTACTTTTCATGACATTGTTAAAAGTAAAGTAGTTATGAAGTTAGTAGAATTGGTAACCCTTCAAGATTAACTGTTCGACTGCCCGGTTTATGGAGCCAAAATGGCAGGGAATGTCTTTAGTCAACCTTATGTTAATAGGGGTCACAGGAAGCCTTAGACACGTGTTTCCTCAATTAGTCTGTAATTACCATAAAGATCACCATAGGCCAAAGGTAGCTTGACTAATCCAATGGGTGGGAAGAGTTTATGTTGCGTATTTTGTCCAAACTTGGACAAAGCTGTGTTTTAAAACCTTGTTTTCCAGTGCTTAACATAAAATTATTTAAACAGCAATAAGGTCTCAAAATAATGCTGCTTGTTTAAGTTGATTTAAAAAAAATAATAAAAAAAATAGTGTGAATAACAAAGGTCATTAAACATAAGTTGTATTTTGAAGTAAGTTTAATAATCCAATAGAACTGTTAAACAAAGGAATTAAAATGTATACAAAAAAGTATTATAATGTTTGCTTTTATAATTATTAGTAATAGAAAGGCAAACATTATAATACTTGTTTGCCGTCAGCATTAAGCAAATACAAATCTTTGAATGACTAGTGAATATTTAATTTCTCAAATCTTGAAAATTTTGTCAAACCCAGGTGTGGGATCTTTTGACGTGTCCATGTGACCTGCGTGATCGTGTGTTCTCTGTGTGACAGTCGGTCATATGTGTTATTTGTGAGTGGGATGGGTGTGACATGTCCCCACCACTTTTTACCATGGTCGATATTGTCCATACTTTCTGCAAGGTATTTTTCAACTACTTTCAAAAAGCAGATGATGGCAATTAAGTGCTAATCACGGAACCAGATTTACTGACTAAATGTGCATGATCATATCGTTAGATATATCGCCCAGCCCTAAAAACAATTGCCTCAAAGCACCGGCAAAATGGTTATGAATGTGTTGGGAGGAAAAGACATTTTGATTATTTCTTAATAAACTAGTGCTTTCTGAGTCAGTGTCGGGTGCAAAGATGAAGTTGGCGAATGCCGACGCTGACTCGCCATCTCCATGTGGACGTGCCTTTAATAGAAATGCACCTTTTCATACGAACTACTAAATTAAAGAATATTACAAAATCAAGTGGGCAAGTTTTCCTTATATTTATTGTATTATTCATATAAAATAATAATAATAACCCGTTTTGGTTATATTTACTATTAATTGCAGGTTTCCAGACTGTGACCAACTAAATTTGTTAAATGCATAAAAAGCTGCCATTTCTGTTGCATTTGAGAAACATCCAAGGACAACTCATTTGAACTGCACAGCACTTCGAGTTTAGAGCTTGGTTTATGCTTGCCGCATCAGCAGGAGTGCGAAGGTGTGCTCAATAAAAATTTATGCAAATATTGCTAGTACTCACACTACTTTTCAAGTAAAGTAAAAGACATGAACATGTTGGTATTCTTGTGAGCGGCGGGGGTGGGGAGATGTGGCCTATGCCATGCCTCGTCTTATTAGTTTTTGTTAATAAACGTTTTGTAAGCTAGTTTGTCATTTGAATCTTACGGTTTTATTGTTGTTGTGCATTTAAAAAGAAAAAAAAGAATCCATCTTTTTTTATTTTAGTCTTAAAAGGTTAAAGGTGTATAGATGTAAGCAAAACAGACAATTATCTTTTATTGTAAAACCTGACAAGATAAGCCTTGGCACCTGCGTTCAAAATTATCTGGCGCCGCCCCTGGTAGGGTACATCAATGTATTTTTAAAAACCAACTCCAAACCCAGTCCCAAAGTAAGGTAGTTTATTAAATAAAAAAACTAGCAAATGAGTTGTGCAGTGTCCCCACCACTTTTCAAAGCAAAGTTATGCCATTGCGTGCGTCCATGATAATTGAATGCTTTAAACTCGTTATTTCAAATTATGCTGTGCTTTATGCTTTTGCCCACTGTCATATTCATGTAATTTTCTCTGTGTGATGTATGTAAAATTAGTGTTACCCTGGCTTTATTTGAAAAATGATTCCCAATGCATACAAACTTCCCAGAATACTGAGTGCCCTGTTGGTTACTTTTTAATTATATTTTTATAAAATATTTATTTGTGAAAAATACTGTCTTCTAAAGTACAAGTATGTTTATTTTACACATTTATTCTTTAATCCATTGTCAAATGATTCAAAATTTCTTAAATTTGAATTAAAATGTAAAAAACAATTATATCGGAAATCGGCCCCCTGCTTTCCAAGATATCAGCATCAGCTGTCAATAAACCAATATTGGTCGACCACTAATCAGGATTGTTTGCCATTCAGAATTAAATAATGTTTTTTTTTAATTCAGTTCAGTTCCTGAATATGAGTTTTAATTGACGTAGCAACTCAATAGAGAATTGCTATTTGAATTTAAAGTGCTCCTATTATGGATTTAGAAAATTAACTTTCAAGTAGTGTGTAACACAGCTCTAAGTGAATGAAAGCATCCTACAAAGTTTTAAATCTGAAAGTGCACCATTTATAAAGTTATTGTCTCTCAAAAGAAAAAGTTGACTCTGAATCATTTGAAACAAGTTGCTTTTTAAATGAATCCCAAGCCTGTCCCATTGACTTCCAGGTGAAACATTAGCATATTGCACGCCCACTTGTTGGTCTTTTGCGATGGTCTGAATGAAGATGCAAATTCATTCTTTACCCCTAGGTGCCCTTTTGGAGTGGTAAAAATAGCGGTTTCCATGGTAGCGCTGTACACAAAGAAGCAGTGCATGCGCTGAAAGTTCATGGAAATTCTGTAGCCACACTCAGAATCCCCCCATCCATTTGCAAACACATTTTATTCAGACATGGGTGTTGGGTGTGCCATAGCTTATGGGCCAGACTGGGAATCAGCACTGTCATAAAAGAACTGTGTGACATGTCTCAAACCTCAAACACAGGCTACAGCAAAGAGTACTTTTTTACTTGGAGCTCACAAACAAAACACTTTCCTTTCAGTCTCAGGAAATTGGACTTGAGAAAGTAGACAAATGCCACTAGCATCATAGCTTGATTAAGCCCTCAGCCATCCCACCATGGCATGAGTACAGACAAGGCTCTGTGTGGGAGCTTGGCCACCTCCTGAAAACTCAGACCTCTGATCGGTGGAACATGTGCAGTGCATGTGGAGCAGAGCTCAGGCCCCTAAGGTTTGTGTGGGTAGGGGGGCAGTCAGGAGGGAGCTGTCCCATACGGTACTGATCAAGGTGGGATACTTTTTGACAGCCTCCTCTTTTGAGCACTCCAAACACCCACCTGCTTAAGGCTGCGTACACTGACACAATCTTAATACAAATCGTGTGTGTGTGTGAGAGAGAGAATCAGACCCCAGGCCACTGCAAGCTAATGATTTAGAATAGTTGACTCCTCCAGGGAGATGAGGAAGTGAAGGTCTGCCTCCTGAAATTGGTGTTTCAGGGGTGGGGGTCTGTTTAAGAGCAAATTGTTAATCACATGCAGCTCAAGATGAGTTAACAATTGCAGAGCAGAACTTAGCCAGAACACCTTCAGGCACAATGCCACATCGACCTCGAGGAAGAGCTGGACCAGAGCAAACCACAGACAGCATTGCTAAATAGATTCAAATATAGCAAAGCAAGCATACTTATTCATGCTTCATTCGTGATTTTACTCATAGTGACATTTATGACACATTTAAGAACTTACAAGTTACAAATTATTCTGTAAAAATGAAAGTCGATTTTAACTGCATATTTAACGTTTTTTCAAATATGTTTTGTTATATAAATCTAAAATGTGTTTAACGTCACTATTGATAGGGATTGTATGATTTAAATAATATTGGGCCTTAAATGCAAGATATTTCCTAAAGTATACAATAGTATCACTATAACACAATCAATATATTTCAGTATATCTTTAGTTGAAACTTCAGCAATACTTTGGAACAATTTAAGTGCATTAAGCACAAAATTACTTGTTCTAATTTAGCAGACTTTAAATATACACGTTTAGTATACAAAAAGTACAATTGCATTACTTGCATAATATTTACATGTATTTGTAGCATACTTGGCATAAAATAAATGTATTTCAAATACATTTTAGTATATTTAGTATACATGCAGTACAGACCAAAAGTTTGGACACACCTTCTCATTCAAAGAGTTTTCTTTATTTTCATGAATATGAAAATTGTAGATTCACACTGAAGGCATCAAAACTATGAATTAACACATGTGGAATTATATATGGAATTATATACAAAACAAAAACGTGTGAAACAACTGTAAATATGTCGTATTCTAGGTTCTTCAAAGTAGCCACCTTTTGCTTTGATTACTGCTTTGCACACTCTTGGCATTCTCTTGATGAGCTTCAAGAGGTAGTCACCTGAAATGGTCTTCCAACAGTCTTGAAGGAGTTCCCCGAGAGATGCTTAGCACTTGTTGGCCCTTTTGCCTTCTGTCTGCGGTCCAGCTCACCCCTAAACCATCTCGATTGGGGTTCAGGTCCGGTGACTGTGGAGGCCAGCTCATCTGGCGCAGCACCCCATCACTCTCCTTCTTGGTCAAATAGCCCTTGATGCCTTCAGTGTGACTCTACAATTTTCATAGTCATGAAAATAAAGAAAACTCTTTGAATGAGAAGGTGTGTCCAAACCTTTGGTCTTTACGTGTGTGTGTGTGTATGCGTGTGTGTGTAATCTGTAAAAACATTAAAACATTTTTTAATTAGTCTTTGTTTTTACATTGACACCTTTGGTTGAAGCAAATACAGCATGTGTTTTTGATGAGATGTTATTATTGTATACACAGTCCATTCAATTTAGACTGCAAACTCACAACTTGAAAAAGAAATATATATATATATTTAATTTGCTGTAATGCTGTAGATTTGAATGTTAAATATGGTGCCTATGGCATGTTAGCATTTTACGCACTATTAAACAAGCAATAAACTGTATTTTCTTGTCTGTTATCAGGTCTAGCATATGATTTGCATCAATGTTTGGTCATTATGATTTACATAATAAGCACAAGATATTGTAGTGTGGTTTAGGGTAAGAGTCTGTGGATCAGTGCAGCTCAGTCTTCACCAGAGAACAGCTTCCATGTAAAGAACCTGTTGGTAAAATGTTAAGATGCTGCTTTATTTTATAATCTGACAAACTGATAGATGATAAACTTCTTCTCATCTCCATAGAACATTCCAACGTTGGGCACCGTCGCCATCACGATGGCCCTTCATAACTGTGATGAGGTTGCTGTTGCAGGATTTGGCTATGACATGAACACCCCTCATGCACCCTTGCACTACTACGAAACAGTCAAAATGTCTGCCATAAAAGAGGTAACAGTTCTATGTTTCTTCGATTGTCAAATGAACTTCTAAAGTGTGACATGAAAAGCATTTTTTTAGGAGTAGGCGTTTGAATGCATAGACAAAACATTGGAACATTACCTCAGTCTGTTGTTTTGTTCATGTTTGTTTATCTATACAGTTTATGGAAAATTACAATGATGTCATTAACAGAATGCCCTGGGCTACCTTCAACTTTATTTGTATTTATTTTTTTTACCTCAGTGATCAGTCCGTATGAAGATAACTTTGTTGTTGTGTTTTATAAATTCCTCTCTGCCCACATTTGCCATGGCTGTAAAAGCACACTCATAAAACAGAGCCGTTAACGCATAGTTAGCTCCTGACTGCTCTGGCACCCATCCTTGTCAAATCACAGTCAGGTACCATTCATGCAGAACTCACTCGCTTCCAATGGCCTGTGTTCTGTCACTTTAAGACTCCTGCACTGTGTGATTTAGTCTTGAACAAATGGGATTTAAGCTGCTGGCCTTGTATAGGGAGTACTTCATAGTACTACTGTTGCAGTATAGGGTATTTGTCTTTCTTTCTAGGTTTTGACAGGTTCTTTCTATGTTTCATCCTAGCTGTGATGTAAGGGATTCATTCAAACTCTAGATTGACTTCATGGCTTTCAGTGGTAATGCCAGGATTAGAGTAATAGCTTGTTTCGCCACCTTGCTGGGGAAAATGTAACATATACATGGAAGTACGTCAAAATCCTGTGAGAAAGACTAGAAATTATTATTATTATTATTATTATTATTATTAGAAAATCTAATGTCTCTCTCAGTAGTTTAACAGCATTATATGCAAAATATATTCTGGAATATTATAGACAGTACCATTAAAAAGTTTGGGGTTGGTATTCTTTAATGAAAATAAATAATTGTATTCAGCAAAGACGCATCAAATTGCACAACTAATGTTACAAGATATTTCATTTTAAAGTAAATGTTCTTTTGTACTTTCTATTCATCAAAGAATCCTGAAAAATGTTTCCACAATGTGAAAATTTTTATTTTTTATTGTAATAGTAATGCAATAGTAATAGTAATTCACAATAGTATGTAATCGTATTAATAAAATGTAATAGTAATTCACAATGTTAAAATTTTTAGTGTATTTCTGATTAAATAAATGTAGCCTTGGTTAGAGACTTTTTAAAACATCTCATGGATCCCAAATGCAGAAAGCTATTTCTTTAACTATAGAGGCATAAGGAAGAGCTTGTTTCAGACCCTCTCTCCCTGAGGCAGTTTGGCCTAAGGAGGCTCTTAACCCAGCATTCATTTTGGCCTGTGCCCTTTTCTCTCTTCTGGAGAGTGAAACTTTACTCTTGGATCTGCTGGGTTTTTTCGTGAACGTGATCCTTCACAAGGGCTGACCAGGCTGAGGCAGACATCCCAGAGACTCTGACGAGATGCTTTTGGCTTAGTATCATGGCCTCAGCAGGCCCAGAACATCCTGTCAGGGGCAGTTGTGGGGTCCACCCATTCGGACAGAGAGCCTCTCACAGGAACCCAAAGCTCTGGTTTCATCTAGCAATATCAGGCCTGTAGGTCCTCTGCTGTGGCATTCGGTTTCTGAAAAGCGCGTTGAAGAACAATAGGATTATTAAAAGAGAACCGGAGAGGATGGTTTTCACAGGAGTCAGTACAGCTCCATTTCTTTGATCCCGGAACACACTCAATCCCTGTCCTGTCACTCAGGGATCTCTTATTGTTGTAATAAAATACTGCAGTAGATGTGAGGTGCTGTGGATTTAAGAAATGTAGCCTCCACCAAACCACAAATAAAATAAAAGAAGTACTGACCATTTTCGAAGGGAAGATTTCAATGAAGCTTTACAGAAGTTATGCATACATAAAATGTTTCCAGGGCTACACCCTGAGCATATTTTTTTCCAAATCTTTAATCCACACAACGTTAATTTCTCAAGATATATTTAAACTATCCATCACCCTTTGCAGGGTAAATGGTTGTAGGTCATTGTCGTGTGGTTTTCTACATTAGAGTTCCTGTTTAACACTGTTTATCCCTGTAAAGCTGCTTTGACACTCAATCTGTATTGTATAAAGCGCTATATAAATGAAGGTGACTTGACTTGACTTAAAGAGTTCACAGTATTATAGAAACAATCCAGTTACTTATATCCTGCAAAAGCCCAATTTAAAAGTGACTATAGCTGATATATGTCATTTCCGAAACCTTGCTGCATGTAGGTGAGAAACAGAGCCCATAACCGATCTAAAGTTTAAGATAGAAATTTGTTACCCATTCTCAGTGGGAAAGTGCCCAAGAAACATTGCTCAAAAAAAGTTCATCAGCAAAATTGCTCCAAAAGTTGCCCATGTATCAATAGCCTCATTGGTGTCTCATTGGTACATTTCATTAGTAGCACATTGGCTGCAAATATGCAAAGATAATAACATGTGAATACTGAGCTATCACTTTCACAATCTATTACCCAAAATGCCCCTGCAGATCTTAATGAATGCTGCTTGTCCAATTTTCAGTAATTGTAATGCAAATAGGCAAACGTCTCTGATTCCAAGACTAGCATTCTTGGCCTAATGAGAATAAAAGTGCACACTGTCATGTTGAGAGGGTCTGCGCTGTAAAAGAAAAATGACCGTGTTCTGTTTCTCTCTCCCCCACAGTCATGGACTCACAACATCTCAAAAGAAAAGGAGTTTCTCCGCAAGTTGGTGAAGGCCAACATTATCACAGACTTAACCAATGGGATTTGAACCTCCCAAGGTGGGTGCCTTTCTAGGAGGACTCAAAAACACAGAGTCCTGAGAAACCCTGGACTAGACAACACGGAGGAGCGAGATTTCAGAGGTGGGACCAATGGCTGAGTTAAGATGCACATGTGCCTTCTAACCGACAGGCTTCCTCTGAGTGGGGCATTGAAGGATTCTTGAATGTCTTGGGAGACAATCCTTGTTCAAGTACAGATGGAAGATATCAGAGACTTTGAGGTGACCAACACACACAGCGCTTGAGGAACGAGTCGCAACATGAACTGATTGTGCCAAATGTACCTCTTTCAGAGGAGATGTCTCTCCTCTCCTGCCTGAATGTATTAACGGTGTAAATATGAAAGATTTTTACGGTGCATTTTAATGAACTGCTACGGCCCCTGGGGTTCTGCCTTCACACGTGATTCTCCGTCCAGGGCAATCAGTGCATATCCTGCCCTAGTGTGAGGAAGGGCAGAGGCAGGTCTTTGATTCAGCCCTTCTTCTGAGCACAGGAGGCTCTTTATCTCCTGAATGTGAGCTTATTATGTTACAGCTTCTTTTGTCAAAGAAAGAAGCTCAATCTTGAAGTTATTTATTTTGGTGCACAGATGAAGGCCTTTTTTTTTTTTTTTTTTTTTTTTTTTTTTTGGAAAGCTCCCTTTCCAAAATGTATTATTAATACCACAATTTGCTTTAGGTGAAAAACTGAGTACCTATTAGGGGTGTACCGATACCAATTTTTTCCAATATAATTCTGATACCTGAATTGTTGAAACTTGCTAAATACACACTACTTTGTTATGAATAAGCAGAAAACCCAAGAAAAAAATACATATTTTATGCTATTGTTCAAATGTTTGGAATTATTTATTTTATTCGTTTTTTTTATTTATTTTAAAACATTTATCTTATAATTAATCATATTCCGCAAGAATGCATTAAATTGATCAAAAGTGGCAGTAAAGACTGTTAAATTGCTACATTAAATATATTCAAATTAATGCCATTTCTTTTTCTTCTTCCAAAATAATAATAATAATAATACAGTACAGTAGCAACAACCAAAACATTTAGAAAATGCGAAATACAGTCCTTAAAAAGGAAAAAAAGAAAAAGAAAAACATTTTATACACAGATTATGCATAACGGGAACATTGGGACAATTAGGACAGGGTTTTACTGTTATGACTGTTGTAATCGATAATGCTAAATGGATAATGACATTTTGACATTATACATATTCTAATGTTCAAAAGCTTGGGGTCAATGGTTTTTTTTTTTTTTTTTTTTTTTTTTTTTTTTTAATTCTTATTAAACAAGGATGAATTGGTCACACTTTATTATAAGCTTCAATTCTCGCTATTAACACTACCATTAAATATTACCTTTGCCTCAAATTCTTAATTTGCTGCTAATTAATAGTAAGGAAGGTAGTTGTTAAGTTTAGGTATTGGTAGGATTAGGGATGTAGAGTGTTCATGGAGAATATGTGCTTTAAAAGTACTAATAAACAGCCAATTTGTTAATACAGGCATGCTAATAAGCAGCTATTTAATAGTGAGAATTGGTCCCTATACTAAAGTGTTCCCGGTGTATTAAATTGATCAAAAGTGACAGTATTGAATTTTACATTGTAAAATTAGTAATTTTGTTTCAAATAAATGCTGTTTAATATTTTATACTACCGTTTTTACTATGTTTTTGATCAAATAAGAGCATAAGAGACAACTTTAGAAAAGAAATGAAAAAAAACACTAATCTAGTAGACACCCAGAACAACAACATTTAGAAACCACAATAAACCTCAGCAAAATACAGTCCTTTTAAATAAAAGCTAAAGTTTTATATACAGATTATACATGACATTGGCACATCTCAGACAAGGTTTTTACTTGTTTAAACTGACCGTTTTTGCATGGTGCAAATAATCAAGCCAAGTGGAAACAAATTGTTGATGCCTTATGTCCAACTCGGGATGAAGAGGACTAAGTAAATCAGTCTGACAGTTTTTGTTTTCTTTGTAGTTTGACCGTAACAACCATGATTAACACACAGTTTCTGATTTCGATTGTTCCTGTGTCATCCATATCTTATCTGACAAAAAAATTTGCATCGATGCGATAGGATCCTGGTATTGGATTGGTGCATCCCTAGTAACTATTCAGACATACCTCAGAATCAGCTGACGTTATGGTACACTGCCATCCTGAATTAAGCCGTCTTACTTTCCAAATGCAGCAGTTACCAATACACCAAGAAGGACTGTTTGTAAGTTATGAGTTTTTGTGCTTTTTTTTTTTTTTTTTTGGCAGACATTACATTTTAAAGAGTACTTGTTCCAGTGGTTGTGAGCTTTCAGAGAAAAGCTGCAACATGGGCAGAGTCCTGGAAACATACCATTGCACTTACCATCAGATTTCATCAAAATAAGCTACAAAACTGCAAAGCATACATGTTCACTACATCTGGTACTCGACTCATCAAGATCCCACAGCAGGGAGCAGTCATCATCCTCACAGAGCGAAACCCATTTTGAAAGCGTTCTCATGGAAAGATGCATTTATACTGTGCATTATACAACCAATCAGCATTATTATAATGATCATTTGGAATTAGAAGGACAAAAGTATTATTGTTTATATATATATATATATATATATATATATATATATATATATATATATATATATAATATCCTTAAGTTGTAATAAAATAAATGTGTTTGACCCTTAATTGAATTTTTAGACTGTGTCGAATTTTTATTTTCAAAGTACATTTGAATCCGCAATTGAAGGTGTGTGGTACATTCTCCATTAACTGTTGATTTTGATCATTTCAATATTATACAAATCAAATCTAGAAGTATTTTAAAGTTTTGTTGTGCCTTGCAATAAATCACAATCATAATAAATTGAACAACTTATTGCATTACTCTTTCAAAAACTGACCTTTTTCAATTATAAAAAATATCATTGACATAAAACATTATTATGAACACTAAAATTGCTGGTCTATGTAAGCGAGTGTGTGTTTGTGTTTTCGCTGTGATGAACTGACCATCCGTCCAGGGTGTTTCCCTAAAGGCGCTGGGATGGGTTCCAGCATCCTTGTGACCCTACATAGCGCAAGCAGTTTGGAAAATGGATGGATGACTATGATTATTCACAGATAATAGTTTTGAATTTGTGCCAAGAAAAAACTCTTAAACTGATTTTTGAAAAAAAAACATGTAAACCTGCATATTACACTTCCATTCAAAAGTAAATAAGTTTATTCAGGAAGTGCATATTAAATTATTAAAAAGTTATTGTGAAGACATTTGTAATGTTACAATAGATTTCTGTCTCAAATAAAACTGTTAATTTGAACATTGTTCATCAAAGAATCCTGAAAAGATGTATTTCAGTTTCCACAAAAATATTAAGCAGCACACCCATTTTAATCCTTGATAATAATAAACGTTTCTTAAGCATTTTAAATTATTTCACAACTTTACTGCTGGAACATAAGTGACCTCTTTTTAGGTAACATTTGATTTGATTGTTTCTATTTAATGTATTTAAAATGTTATGGTGAAGAACGGAGACTTATTACTATACATATTTATTTATTCATTAGTTTTAACTTTTTTAGTATATAATGTAAAAATAATTGTGCAATTAATAGGGTTGGATGTAGGCTGCTACATCAGTAAATCATAAACCTTAGAGTATCAATATCACCATGATCTGGTTACATCTCAAAAATAGCTCTGTCAGCGCTGGAAAAACTATATATATATATATATAGTACTATAAACTATATTTAATATACTTGTTTGGACAATCTGCTTTTCCATTAATGAACTGCAAGACATTTAAATACTTTAAAGTATAAACAGAATATTGTAAGGAAATAATGTTGTGACTATGTTGATGTGTAATTGTATGATGGTATATAATTGTTCCCTGAATATATTTATAGCCTACTGATTGATTACTGCTGTAATGCAGAGCCTAAACAGAAGTGATTAATCACTGTATTATTTAGAGTAGACCTTCCTATGATGATGAATTGGGATTTTCCAGACCAAGACTCAACAGAGCATCCTGAAGCAACTGCACTTAGAATGACCTGCTGTCAAAACCACAGCCAGATTACAAGTCAACCAGGACATATACATCACGATCTAACATACAGGCTTGTTTTTAAAGCTTAGTACTGAAAACAAAAAATAAAGAGCTTCTGGAGACAATACTCGTTCCAGCTCAAGTGTTGTGTAAGAGACCTGAGGACAAAATAACATATATAACAGCATTTGCTGTGAATCAAACTGATAATGTGTAATCTTTAAGCTGTTATTTGGCTTCAGAATAGTTGACATATAGTGTTCTGTAGACTGTATTTGTGACGCTTTTATGATGCTTTTTCAAATGTTTTCTTGGTGTCCTTCCTCCTGTATTTTCATTGTAAGGGAAATTGAGGAATAATATTATTCCTAACATATCCTTTTGTGTTCTACAGCGGAAAGACAAGACATACTGGTTTGAAATGACATGAGGGTAAATAAATTATTTTCTTCTTTTTCAGTGAATGAAGAGGTATCTCATCAATCACAAGTGCAGTATGGAGTACCTCAAGGCTCAGTACTAGGGCTGCTACTCTTCATGCTCTATATGTTACCCTTGGGAGATATCATCAGGAAACATGGTGTTAGCTTTCACTGTTATGCTGATGATACTCAGCTCTATATTTCTTCGTGGCCTGGTGAAACACACCAATTTGAAAAACTAATGGAATGCATTGATATAAAAAACTGGATGACAAGTAATTTCTTACTGCTATATTCTTAAAAAAAATAGAGGTGTTGATTATAGGACCTAAAATCTCTGCATATAATAACCTAGAACACTCTATCTAAGACTTGATGGCTGCTCTGTCAATTCTTCGTCATCAGTTAGGAACCTAGATGTGCTATTTGACTGCAATCTTTCCTTAGAAAGCCACATTTCTAGCATTTGTAAAACTGAATTTTTCCATCACAAAAATATATCTAAATTATGGGCTATGCTCTCAATGTCAAATGCATGCATTTATGAATTCAAGGTTAGATTATTGTAATGCTTTATTGGGTGGTTGTTCTACACGCTTAGTAAACAAACTACAAATAGTCCAAAATCCAGCAGCGAGAGTTCTTACTAGAACCAGGAAGTATGACCATATTAGCCCGGTCCTGTCCACACTGCACTGGCTCCCTATCAAACATCGTATAGATTTTAAAATATTGCTTATTACTTATAAAGCCCTGAGTGGTTTAGCACCTCAGTATTTGAGTGAGGTCCTTTTACATTATAATCCTCTACGTCCGTTATGTTCTCAAAATTCAGGCAATTTGATAATACCCAGAATATCAAAATCAACTGCGGGCGGCAGATCCTTTTCCTATTTGGTGCCTAAACTCTGGAATAACCTACCTAACATTGTTCGGGAGCCAGACACACTCTTGCGGTTTAAATCTAGATTAAAGACCCATCTCTTTACCCTGGCTTACATATAAAATACTAATATGCTTTGTAAGGGAAACATTGTAAGGGACTCTTTGATTTGTCTGGTTCGAGTCGTTTCTGCTACAGCTTTTAATATCCAAATCCGTTAAAGGATTTTTAGGCTGCATTAATTAGGTAAACCGGAACTGGGAACACTTCCCATAAGACCTGATGTACTTGCTATATCATTAGAAGAAACGCATCTACGCTAAAATAAGTCTGTTTCTCTCTTATTCCAAAGTCACCGTAGCCACCAGATTCAGTCTGTGTCCAGATCAGAGGGTCACTGCAGTCACCCGAATCCAGTACGTATCCAGACCAGATGGTGGATCAGCACCTAGAAAGGACCTCTACATCCCTGAAAGACAGCGGAGACCAGGACAACTAGAGCCCCAGATACAGATCCCCTGTAAAGACCTTGTCTCAGATGACCACCAGGACAAGAACACAGGAAACAGATGATTCTTCTGCACAATCTGACTTTGCTGCAGCCTGGAATTGAGCTGCTGGTTTCATCTGGCCCCCCAACTGAGCCTGGTTTCTCCCAAGGTTTTTTTCTCCATTCTATCACCGATGGAGTTTCGGTTCCTTGCCGCTGTCACCTTTGGCTTGCTTAGTTGGGGTCACTTCATCTACAGCGATATTGTTGACTTGATTGCAAAAAAAAAAAAAGCACAGACACTATTTAAACTGAACTGAGATGGCATCACTGAATTCAGTGATGAACTGCCTTTAACTATCATTTTGCATTATTGAGACACTGTTTTCCTAATGAATGTGGTTCAGTTGCTTTGACGCAATGTATTTTATTTAAAGCGCTACATAAATAGAGGTGACTTGACTTTACTTTTTTTTTCTGAACAAACACAAGACATATGGCAAATAGGGAAAACTAGTCAAATGCAAGGAGACTTTAAAATATTTACTCATTCCATCACACCATGAAAGAGGTTTTAAGCTTAGAAAGTGCCTGTTTGTTATATCATGTGCAATGTGATTGGATTACAGCAATATTTATGTAGATGATCAAGATTTGTAGAAAATGAGAACAGTGATGTGTGCAGTGAACTATGTAAAGCTCATGCAAGTCAGTCTGCAACATGATATACACTAATTAGCCACAATATTCAAATCACCTGCCTAATATTGTGTAGGTCCCCTTCATGCTGCCAAATCTGATGTCTAAGCATGGACTCCATAAAACATCTGAATGTGTGCTGTGTTGCCTGGCATTAAGACATTAGCAGCAGATCCTTAATGTCCAGGAAGGTACAGTACAATCAAATTGAGAAGTCAGGAATTTAGAGGCTAATGCAACACCTCAAACCACTCCTGAATTTATTTATTTTTTCAGTGTAGCAGATTGCATTATTTCGATTAAAGAAGCTACTGCCATCAGGAAACACCACTGGCACATGGTCTAGGCAGATGGTTCATGTGCAAGTACTGTAACATCCACATGAATGCCAGAACCCAAGGTTTCCCAGCAGGACATTGCCCAGAGATGTCCAGTGGTTTTAATGTTGTGGCTGATCAGAGTAAACTAAATGTGCAACCTTAATTTAATAAAACCAATAAGAGTTTTCATTTATTCACTTATTTTATTTAATAATAGCAATTGGTGATTTAAAATATACATACATACATACATATATATATAATACACATATATATAACCTAATTTACAACTTGGATCCATCGGGACCTTTGAAAATACGTGTCAAACAGGGAGAAAAGCCTTCCTTCACTCTACCAGAGAGAGATTGTGTGAAAATGAAGTGAAGGATATTGCTTTATTTGATTCTCTCCTTCCCTTTATTTATTTTAATGCTCAAGTGTATTTTGGACAAGGATCTGATTTCATCTGTGTGGCTCTGTAAGATCCCCTCTAACAGTGGGACATGCTCTCAGCTGGGCTTGGGGCAGGAAGAGTGCAGTTGTGCAGCTGCTGGATGTTATAAGTGTATTCTGATAGGCTGACACTCAGGCCCTTTAAAGTGACTATGGTAATGCATGTCTTGCTGTAAATACAGGCCAGTAATATAACCTTCAACATTTTGGCACGTAAAACTCTCCTCTATATTCTGGCAGTTCGTTTTGTGGTGACTGAACAGTCCCGTTGCAACCACAAAATCCTGACTACAATAAAAGCTCTCACACATTACTGATGGAGTTCTGTAAGGAGCCACCCTAGAAAATTAACTCCCATCATTTGACTCTTTTGCACTCAGATGTAAATTCAGCTGTGTTTCCTTCTAGATCAGCAATCCAACCCACTATTCTCTGGCTGATACTTCATAAAAGGTGAGCAAAACAGCCTGTGAATTGTCCTTCAACCACAGAATGTCTCACTGTGCAATTACATCGACTGAGGGGTCTGTTCGCTTAATGTGACACATGAGATTGGTGCATATTGTACGTTAGTCTGGAAGCTTTCAGCCTGAACATGTTCAGAGTCAAGTGAATACTAGTTGGAGTTACAGTATCATAACCTTTTTCTAAACACCACCAGATTTCTTCATTTTCATGCAATGGTTAAGGTCCACACCTTCCAGAAGCAAAGTCTTTCATCATGACAGACAAAGCTAGTCATCAAGAGCCATTCTAACAATCTTCTTCTAAGACTTCATTGGCTTTTTTATTATAAATTGTTACATTTTGGAGTCTGCTGAATAAAGAATCAGAGTGACAGACGGAGAGGGTTTTTCTGTGAAACTGTGAATGTAAAACAAGCTGCTTGTGATAGACTTTTAACTGACCTACACATCTGGAACCATGTTTCTTGTTTCTTGCTCTTGAGAATTAGCTAAATAACTTTTGGGATAACTTGGCATAAGTTCATGCCGATGGAAGCTTTCACTGCCAGTATAATAACTTAAAGATACCCAGACGTGCATGTGATAAGCATTTTGTTAACCGGTGGATTAGCTGAGCTTATGTGTCTCCCACTTTTTATGGGAATCTTTGAAGAAAAAATTGTCTTGATTTTACAGCATATAAAATTAGAATAATCCAGTGCTGGTAAGAAAATAGATGAGCTTTATTGTAGGTTTATAGTTAAAAATGTTAAAGGCAGAAATGCCCTTATTTTTCTACCCTCACTCTCGTCATGACATTTACAAACTCCAACTGGGTACAGCATGTCCTTACAATGCTCTGAGGGCTACACTCAAATGTACATAAACAAACAACTGAAGTCCAGGGGAGGTACTACATAGTTCATATGTAGGAGAACTTTTGTATAGTATTATTATAATTATAATTATTAACATTTTATATTAGAAACAATAAGTAGGCTATTGTAGTAAAAGAACAACAACAAAAAAAACAAAGGAAGCTAATTTTTTTTTTACTGAATTTCAAATCTTGTCTTTTTTTTTTTTTTTTTTTTGGTCATTGCAATTTTAAGATATATGTTACCAACGTGACTAAATATCTCAAAATTGAGACATTATAACTAATAATGGGACTTTATATATTCAGTTGAGGCTTACTGACTTTAGATCTCAACTGAGACTTAAAAAATCGAGACTTTCATAACTAAAAGCATGGCTTTATATCTTGCAATTGCACTATAATAGCTAATGTAACTATATCTCACAGTATGACTAATGTTTCATATTTTATAACTTTATAATATGACTTTTAGCTTGAAACTGTTAGATACAGCATCTCACAATATGACTACTGTACTGTATATGTCTTGCAATTGAGACTTCACGAATACGAATAATGACTAAATCTCTCCGTTTTGAGTCTTAAATCACTGTTCATTTTTAAATGTTTTGAAACAGTCCTGGTGGCCAAGAAGATTTTTTTTAAGAAATTTGCAAGTGTAAATAAGAATGCTCATTAGGGCAACCTTCCAGTATTTTGTTGTGACATTGCTCAACTTGGAGCTAAAAACTGGAGCTGTGAGGGTAAACCGAAAGCATGGCTTACTCGCTGAAAGCATTATTGCCCTTGGGAGGGGATGCATGACAAGTGTCAATTGTGTTTGTCATAGCTCAGTCACTCTTAATAGTGACTGAGCAGATTGTTTACTGGGTGCCTGTATCTGTTGTTCATGTGCTCATTGGCTTAGCCGTGAGTACACACAGGACGTGTTTTCAGTCCTACACAATAGTGCACGTTCACATTCATCACTCAAGCAGACAGCCACACATTAGAGAAGGTGTGCACTAAGTACTCTTCTTACAATTTTTTAGCTATATTATTTTAGTAGTGAATCCATTTTCATGCCCAGTTGACCATTTCTTATTTTTATGCACTGAAGTCATCTGTGTATGTATTTTTTGTTTTCTTTCATCAAGATAAATTAGACATCCAATGTCCTCCAGCTGTTTAATATCCAGTAATCAGCTATTAAAAACATTGTAAGTAATAAATCTTTGTACTATAAAGAGCACAAATGAAACAGCAGCTGAGCACCGCCTCAGGACATTAGAAAACCTGAAATGTTCTAGCTTGGAAAATACCTAGATTGCACCTGGTGAAACCCTGTGTGGGACATGCTGTGGTGCTCCTGAAAAGGAACTTCGGAAAATCACGACGGCTACATACTCACTGATCTTATCTGTTTAAATCACATCACCATCCATTGTGGCTCAAGCAGGGTCACCTGAGGAGAAACCCACGGTTAGAATGAGAGATTTCCCAATCAATCTTGAACTTTACACTGTTTATGGATCATCTGTAGGACCAGCTGTGATTCACATTCCTCCATCCCTTACTCAGTTGTGTGTATTGTCGGTTTGGTCTATAAATAGAGCTCAGGAGAGCCTCCCATGAATTTGTTGTATTGTTTTGTAAAGGCCTAAAGTGAGCAGGGCCCTGTTTGGCCAGTCTTTGTGCTTTGAGCCTGGTGTTTGTAGTAAAAGGAGTGCCAAAGTTACCGAATGTCTGTGGGTGGAGGGAACTCCACTGAAGATTAGATGAACGTTTGAGGAGGAGAGGGCGGGCGAAGGGCTTTTGCAGAACAAAGGCTGAGGAGTTCCTTATATCTGCCATCTATGCAGACATATTGACCTTTCAAATGCAGCAATCTGTCTGCTCTTCGAACCGTCTTTTTTGTTTAAATAAGTATTTGCTTCAGTTTGACTGTATGAAATATAATGCAAATAATGACAAATAGATATCTGACATTGAAATAAAATAAAAAAAGAAAAATATATTTCAAAGTAATTAGAAATATTTAGTGATAATTAGGCTGTCTAGATTAGATCTTCTAAATACAGTTGTTTAGAGTTCATAGAGGAACTTAGAATGATCTAAACTAATCAGAAATAAAAACACCAGATCAAAACAGCATTCTGACATCATTTACTTTACCCTCAGTGTTAGGTGGTATGGGAAAGACTGGTAGTCTCAGTCACCATTCACTTGCATTGCATTTTTTTCCATACTGTAAAGTTGAATGGTGACTGAGACTGTCATTCTGGCATGCCCTTTTGTGTTACACAGAAGTATATGGGTCTGGACAAACATGAGGATGAGTAAAGAATTTACATTCCTGGGCGTCGCTTTACCTAGCTATTTGCCATGTCTTTTTAAAAATCATTATTATATATGCTATTTTACGTATTTCTGGACAGAAAGATAGGCTATTGATTAAGTACTTGTGCGTGATTCCGTCTTGAGAATCGATTTTATTTATTTTTTTAATAAAAAAAAGTGGGTGGGAAAATAAGATTTTCGGATTAATTGTGAAACAAAGCAGATAAGTGTCGCATCGATCCTCTCTCCTCTCACCGGGTGAAAAATGTGTTTTTTTATTTATTTTATAATTATTATTATTATTTCACCTGAAACATATTTTGAAATAATTTGTCATACTTAAGCATTTAACCGATGTCGTGAAATGTGGAAAATAGCAGATATCTATTCTATACAACATTTTAATTCGGTATTAGACGTTTGGACTTTGTAGCATTTTACAGTAGCCTATGTCAACATTTTACATTTCATATGGGTAGCTATTTACAGCAGGCTACTGACAATTAACAATGTGTAAGCTTATCCGGAAAATAATTAGCTTATAAATCCATGTTCATCAGCATCACTTGTTTAATTACGCTAAAATAAAATAAAATAAAAAATAATAACAGCCTAATAATAAAAAGCAGAAAATATTTCTTAAACATTGACATTATTATCATAATAACCATCGTTTGGTTGTAAAGTTGTGCATCTCGGAACTGATTAGGTTTTTTAATGAAATGATGGTTGTGTCCGCTCACAGCTCAAATTCTCACTCAAAGTCTCTCTGTGGGACCATGAATCACAGAGCTAGAACAACTGTGATTAAAATCACATCAAGGCTATTGATTCAAATCAAAGCGGCGAATGGAATTGTTTTTATTACCTTTATTATAAGACTTCAGCGGAACACTGGTTTCAACTTTTTTTAACACGGTAAGTTAGAGTTGAATTTTGAAAGGTAGCCTATTTTATAACCATTTTCTTTATTTGGGAAAACGTTTTGACACAAATTAGCCTATTATCGACGCAATAGCTCTTAGCTGTTATTGTTACTAATGTTATTTTCATAATTATCATGATTATTGTTACTTTAACTGCTAAGCCGGTCATGGTCATTGACTTTGGTTGTCATTCCTTTCAGGATCATCTAATGAGGTGCTCGCAGAGAGAGAGAGAGAGAGAGAGAGAGAGAGAAAGAGAGAGAGGCTTGGCCACGGAGGGAGGCGCCTCTCCGTCTTTTATCGTCTTTGAAGAGTTTGTTCTCTCGCTTTTAGAAGAGGACATACCCGTGAGAAAGTCAGTCGCTCGAGAATTATGTTGCTTTAAAGAAGCGCGTGTGGATTTTACCCGCGAAGAGAACGCTCAGCTGCCTACGAGAAGAGCGAGGCTGTGAGGATTTGGAACGCTCAAGCGCTCAAGTAGTCCATCAGGGAACGCACGGTAACGCGCATGAATTAAACTTCCTATCACATCGGCTTTTAACTAATAGGGTTATAGATTGTCAGTGGTTTTGGATCTGATTCAGACCTATGTAGTATGTCCCCTCGGGCAATAAACATTAGAGGGCTGGTGTGTAATTGAAACTTTTACTAGGCGGGTATCACCAGGTGTGGTCTGAGAGGCATTGTGACCTACCTGTCATTCTGTTCTCACTGCATTCTCGCAAATGGTTTAGCTTTGATCCATTCTTCATTTAGAGATCAACAGTAGCAGCAATGGACTGGGCGAAAGCTGTCAAATATTATTTGTTGCAGGTGAAGTTGTATTTTCGTTATCAGCATTTTGCGTAAATAGTGAAAGTTGGCATTAAATCCTTCTGGTAAAGTGAAAGTGGTCTCCACTTTTAAGATGTTTTAGTTCGATAAAATGATATTTTACTTTGGGTAAAACGTTCCGCAGTGTGCACGTATTTAAATTGTGTAAATATCCTATTTAATTTTATTCTCAAAAAAAAAAAAAAAAAAGAAAAAGAAAGAAAGAAAGAAACAACTATTTGCATTAAACAAAACAGACTTATCCAAACGTTCTTTCTTTGTTGCTGTTAGATTGATTTCATGGATAATTAAATAAACTAGTTAATATTCTATGTTTAACATTTCAGAAAAAACATGTAAAGTATGAGGTTTACTCCATTCATTCAAATTATTTCAAACAATTCCAGAATCCCCTGAAGGCTTGCATTTCATTTCATTGTGCGCTGATTTCCATTTCCAGGACTGTCCTGCTGGAATCTTTGCTTTCAGACCAGACCTGGGCTCCCGCCGCACCTACCTTAATGACATGTCCATGTGTGTTTTTGCATAGCTTACATGCTTTGTATTTAATTTTGCCTCACTGTATCTAGAGCAGTGGTTTTCATTTGGGGTCTTGGAGGAGCCCAGTACTGCATATGTTCGTTATCTGATACACCAAATTCAGGTATTGTAGTTTCAACTGATGAGCTGATGATAAAAAATCAGGTGTTTTCAATAAAAGACATCTCCCAAATAGGCAGTGCTGGGGTCCCCCAGCAGCATGATTGAGAACCACTGACACAGAGAGGCAAAAAAACAACATACTTTCATTGTATGTCTCATGAATGTTTTTTCTTTCTTCTTCTTTCCAATTCTTCTGTCACTCTTTTGTTAGTTGACCTGGCTCTCACCTCTTCATGTCACGATCTTTCAAACCCCCAGCATAGATGTGTGCACATGTGTTTCCATGTGCACGTTCCCAAACCTCAGAGCAGGGAAGGTTTAAATGATGACACATTGATGCACCAGACAATACTGTTGGCTTCTATAGAGCATCAAGATGCAGATATTTGGCATGCGTGATAAATAAGCTGGTTTCAGAATGTGTGTTTGTGACCCCACTGTACAGTCTTGTTTGTTGGGAAAAGTTTTGTGCTTAAGGGGGGAATTTTCCTTTTTTCGAAATTCCTTTTGAAAATGAATTTTAGGACATTTTCAGGGATGCAATCTGTTTTGCCTCTATTTTGTCCTGTTATAATCTGAACTAAATCAAGCGATTGACTACTATTGCTACAGTTACCTTCATGGGTGAACACACTTTCTTTTCACAAGCATCTGTATACCTTCATGTGGAAATACATGGCCTGACTTACTTGCTCAAATTATAGATGTCAGACTCCTCAAATGCTCTATAATTGACAGCCTGGTGCCAACAGGTCCTGTGTTGCACTACACCGCACCGAAGTGTCATTGATATGACTACGCTTACCTAACATTCAGATGATCCACAGTTTCCCCCTTACAAAGTAGACTGAATGTCCTCCCCCTTGTGGTTACCAAAATAATAATAATAAAAAAAAAAAAAAATTATTTTGATATATAGCTCCATTGTTCCATTCCTCATACTCTCATACACTCTTTTTTTTTTACACAAATTGTTCATTTTTTTGCCCTGATTGGGGCACGAACAATATCAGATCTTGTAATTGTTTATATCTTGATCCTTGAATCAGTCACTCAGATTATTGCTTATACAATCAAACCAAATTTATAAATGTGCACAACAGTTTTACCAAGCCTGACCCCTGGTTTTTGCTTAATTGTTGGTGTTTTTGCCAGATGAAATGCATGTACACTCAAGACTTCATTCATGACACTGATGAGGGATATTACCTTTTTCTCTTTATCTGAGCATCTCTTACCAAACTTCTGATAGCGAAGAATGTTAAGTGGACTTATTGTACACCCATGTTTGTGGCTGGAAGCAGTCTTTAATACAATAAGCTGTATTCTTCCAAATTGCCAGGTCAGATGCATTAATCATGGTGGCGTCGGTGCCTTTGAAAGAGCAGGCCAGGTCATTACTCGAAGCCTGTCTGGGGCTCAACTGGGCGACATGGAAACGCTTTGGATGTCGTTAGTTCATCCAGACACACTAATAGCTGGTTTTCCCCCCTCCCTGAGCTTAATTTGAACAAATGAGACGTGAGCTATACAGTATAAAGGCCTGTGAGGATGGGCCGGCCGGTTCAAATAATTACCTGTGGATTTATTTAGAAACCAAGAGGCTGCGAGAGCAGGGTTTAGGTTGTCTTTACTCGGGTCAGTGGTTTAAGAGAGTTCACTGAGTGTGTAGGGTAGCTGAAGCATATAGCATGCTATCTGATTTGTATATGATACATGATTTCAATGATGAAGCTTCTCTCTTTCCAGCCACCAACCCTTATCTCAAGGGTAACTGTTCTGGCTTCCTTTTATAGAGTATTTAGTTGCTTCGTTTGTCTCGTTCTTTCTCTCTCCCTCTTTAGAGGTCGCTGTGACTGTTTAGGCTAAGCCTTAGGAGTGAAATACTATCTTCACCATTACCCTCTCTTCCCTAATTTATTCCCATTTAAGGACTTGTTCATCCAAGTGTTCTCGCTCTGTCGGTCCTTTTAATGTATTAAATCTGGCTGTTTTTGGGTATCAAAGCAAAAGGCAAGACATTTTAATGAAGAGAAGCTAAGGCTGTTTTCTAGGATGGGGTTCAGACAGGAAAAGACATTAGCTACTGCATCTGAACTGCACGGCACAGAATTTATGAATCTGGACTATAAAGTTTGTACTCTAATAATCTTACAGATCAAAGGTATATCTTGGTGCCACTGCTAGCTGTCAGCTCAGATCATCTTCTCAAATTTGCAAATCCCAATCTTGACCAACTTTATACTGGTTCTTTTTATAAAATCAACCTGTTAACAACGTTTTGCCAGGTGAATTCAATCTAGAGAAACATTACTAATGTAACATTTTGTTTACCAAATTTGTAAGGGGAGTGAAGTCGATTTAATATATCACTGATAATAAAACAGATTTCACTGCTGCACCTCAAACTATAAATACTTTGATAACAGGCATAAATGTATTATTTCTGATTATTAATGAAGAAGAAACTTATTTCTGATCATCACTCCAAAGTGAGCACTTTTTTTCTTGTGCTTTAAAAAGAAAAAACACATTTGAATTGTTTTTCAATTTAGCAAAATAGGCTTTTAAAGATAGATATACTGTACCAATATAAAAACAAATCTGGCTGATAAAGATAAGCTGATTATTTTAATGTTATGGCTGATTATAGATGGCCAATATAAAAATTCTGGGATTTTTATATTTAGATTCTTTAACTACTTTAACTACTAATTTAAATGGATGATTTAATACAATGCATTCATTCCATACATACATACATGTTTTTATTTTATACTTCTGTTTAAAAGAATCCGCATGTAAATTCGTTTGTAATTGTTTCTGTAGTTACATCTATAAATCATATACAGTTATAAATAGTGAAAATTGGCATTAAATCATTCTGGTTAAAGTGAAAGTCTTCTCCACTTTAAAGATGTTTCAGTTCAACAAAATGGTCTTTTTCTTGGGGTAAAACGTTCCTTATGTCTAACCATAACACAAAAACTGTCCCTAAACGTACCCATATCCCACCTCAGTAGCAAAACATACATTTTTCAATACAGCATGAACACAGTGAGTACATTGTATCAAACCTTTTTTGTCAAGTAGTAGTTGAAGATGCTTAATCATAAATGATGATGAAATGGGATGAAATACTATACTTTTTTGTCTAAAAGAAATCATTTTTAATTAATGCAAATTTAGGCATTAAGGCATAACAAAGTATGAAAGTGGATGTTTTTAAATTATTTGTAAACATTGTAAATTATTATTGGTTTTAAAAATGAACTTTAAGTGACTTTTAATATAATAAAAATGACAAACAACTGGATTTCCAACACCAGTAGCTAACCCCATATTCTATTGCTATATTGTGCATCTCTACTTCAAAGGATTAATGCTTAATTAATTCATTTTCAAGAACAAATCTATTTGGAGTCATTTGAAATCCCTATCAAAAAAAAGCTTTTCAAACATGTTTTGAAGTGAGACAGATAAAAACAGCTAAATAATAGCAATAAAACAATGAGCTTAATCTGAGCCATTTGTATTCTGATATATGTGTGCATTCATGGTTGTTTGTAAGTGCTTGAGCTGTTTGTGTGGTCCGCGCCTGTGCCTCAGTTGAGGATCTGGTGAGGAAGGGACACGCTCTCGTGCTCTGTCCGACAAGCTCGTGATGCAGCCGCGTGGTGTGGAATGCAAACAGTGGCCACTGTATTTGCGTAGCAAAAATAAAGCATGCCAACCAACCTGCCTCTTTTGTCAAGCCTCACAGCCTCTAGCTTGAACACTGCTGATTTCATTGCTGATGTACCGTGAATTCAGGAATTTAGTGCCGTAAGAAGTCAAAAGGGAACGACCCAGGACGTGCGCACATCAATGATGTTGATTTGACTGCGTCATTACTGTGTTGACAAATGAAACTCATTAAAAGTTATTTTCAGATTGAATATTACAAGAGATCCAATAAACACTATCTGACCCTCTCATAATTTTTTTTTTTTATGTTTAGATTTCAAAAGAAGGTTTTCACAGCAGTGCTATGAAAGGACCATTCTGGGTTCCACAAATACGTTTTTTTATTACTATTATTAGTGTAAAGAACATTTTAAAAAGCTAAATAACTTTTTGTATAAGTTTTGAAGATGTGAAAGGTTCCTTATGGAACTTTTGATGCCAGTGAATAATCTTTATTTGTGTTTTTTAAAAAGTGTCCTTATTTTAGGCACATCCAAGTTTGCTGAGCACCCATGTGCATATTTGATTTTTTGCATTTGACGTTCAGGTTTTTACTTCCATTACACACTACAATCTATGACTATGATTATATACTGCTAGAATAAGAAGTCTTTTTTGAAACTTGAATTCAACTGTAACTGAGAGAAACTGAAAGCAGCAGAAATGTAAATGATGGATCTTTGCAATTAATAGAAGTTGTTTTTGCTATCATGTTCATTCAATAACATGAATGGTGGTCTAAAAACCACATGTGTTCACAATCCAATAATCAGCATGTTTCCCCCACTCCCCCCCCCCCCCCCCTTGGATCCTGGAACAAAAGAGTAAAGGGTTTCAAACAGGTAATGCTGGTTTTCTTGGCAGCGCACACTCTCTTCACCTCTCCAGTGGCTGGACTCTGACAGTAATGAGAATTTACCTTTTGCCAGAGAAGGATTATTGAATTATACGCTTGGATGTCACGCACTCAGACATGCAGCGATTGAACTCGGGTTCTGGAGCATGAGCACATTAAAATGTCATAAAACCAGTGTCTCGGATATCTGCAAATAGCCAAAATGCAGTCTGTTGCAACAGGTCCAATACATTATATACAGGGGGCATATGTAATAAGTACTGTTTGAACGAATGACCTATGAACTTGAAAGGGCATGCACGCTGCTTGCTCTTCACGTGCCAATATTGGATTGGAGGTTGAGGCCTATGGAGTTTAGCGCGCCGGAGGGAACATGGATAGATATATTACACACACCTCACGGCTGAAGTTCACACCCCCAGATAAAAGCGTGTCTGGCAATGATCAAGCAGGCCGGGCTGGTGAAGTCTACTTTGCATCTCTGCTTTCACCAGGTGTCTTTTATTGGCTGGCTGATTTAGTGTTGCCTATCCCACACCACTGCTCCTCATCATTAATGACAGGTAGACCTGGCACATCAAACACCTCTAATGGTTCTGTCCGAGGGGGGACGACCCAGGAGGAGCAGGCAGTGAAATAACACAGGGGTCTCTCTTGAGACTTGCCTATGTTCTGAGTTGAGTCCAGTCTAGACAGTTTACAGCTAAACTTCTGGACTGGTTATAGTGACACAGATTTTTCAATTCTGTTTAACTGAGATTCACAAGATTCTGATTTAATTAAGTTCTGATTTGATCCCATATTGACTCTTTCAGATGTAAATAGTTGAAACACAGATTGAGCAGTTGCATGAGATCTGATACAAGTTTTACTTTACTGTATGAGCGTGCCTTCTGGTGTTCATTGTTGTTTATTTTGTGCTATAACTAGTAGAAAAGAGGAAGAGACAATCGGTTCATGACGGTTCTGCCACTTGATCTGTCACGCCACATTGAAGAGCACCAAAAACATTAATTGTTTGAACTGCATACGTTGTTTCACATCAAAAGTAACAAAACACGATGCACACTACAAATAATGTTTGTTAAGTTTTGTTCACACATCAATTAAAAGGCATAGACTAAAAGATATGTTCTTGGCATTGAGAACTGATTGAAATCAAGAAATTGCTGTTTTTAACCCAAATGTTTACTTCATTCACTTAACGTGTCAACGTAACTGGTTAAACATCATAATTAATTAATTTTAATCATGTATTTTTATGGTGTATATTCCCACCTCACATCACAATAGTCAACACCCACCAACTCTAAAATGACAGCCCCTCATTTGCATCTGCCGTCTGGACTGAGTCGTTTGCATCCATGTTAGTCACAATGACGCCACTGAGATCCTCTCATATTCTTTAACGGTGGCATGTATGTGCCTGAGGGCAGGTTGTTGTGCATTTGAAGCATGCCTTTAATCAATGAGTCCCAGTACAGAGGCCGTCAGCACCGCTCTGCAGTTCCTCAAGAGTCCCGTCCCTCAGGCTCCCTCAGCTCGCATGTTAACAGCCATGGTGCAGGAGACAGAGAAGGACTGGCCAACAAAGACACTGCTCTGGGCACTTAAACACAACCAGGTGCACCTCTAAAGGTGGGTGAGAGGGACTGTGAGAGAAGCTTCTTTCCCATGTAGGAAGGTTTGTACGTTTGGAGGGTTTGTGTCAGTGGCGGTTTCAGTTCAACTGCACTTTCTTATGTGCTTTCAGGAACGAGTTTCCCTAATCTGAACCAAATCTTAAATCAAATGAAGAAGGTTCTTATGTCTCATTTGTATTGATGCAAATTAGTTGCCTTTAGGTAAATTGATTGCTTCTTTAGAGAATTGCATATGAAAATTAGAGCTGCTAATTACATTAACTGATTTTCCATTCATGACAGAGCTTTCCACAAACTAAAAAAAAACAGTCTATTTTACAAACAGTCTTAAGGACAGTCTTAAAACAATCTCACTTTCATGAAGCATACAGAAAAAGTATGAAAAGGTTTTTTTTGCTGTTTCATTAGTGTTGGGCTTAAAGAAACACTGCTACTGAATCTACAATGTGAAATAGAGCAAACAGTGTAACACCACAGAATAATTAACTATTATGAATCTGTTCTTTTAAGTCAATCAAAGTGTGAAAAGTGGGTTGAGGTGTTGTAAGTGGTATTTACTGAGCCAATTCTTTTTAGTGAATCAAAAGCATGTAGCACAACCAGTGTAGTCTGAAGCCTGAACTACTGACTATTATAAGTCGGCTATTTTAATTGAATCAAAGTGTGAGTTGAGTTTTTCAGTGGATTTAAAAAAAAAAAAAGTTCTTGGTGATTGCCAGGGTGTTTGTAGGTGGATGCTTTCATTGCCTAAATCAAAAGAGTCCACATCTAAGCAGTGCTGGGGGTAATACATTACAAGTACCGCAAGTTACGTAATTAGATTACTTTATTATCTAGTCAAGTAACACTTTACTGTTTATATTAGAGGGAAGTATCTGAGTTACTTTTTCAAATAAGTAATGCCAGTTGCTTTGTTTTCCATGTCTTGACTGACAGGTCTCATGTTGCCATGTTGAGAGAAATCAGAAGTGCAGAGAAGCTGTGTTAACATAATGTATTGTAGTTCTAGACTAAATATGAACATCTATTTACTCATCTCACCTGCACAAAAAACAGTTAAGTATTCCTCAAAATGAATAAAAACTGTCAAACTGTAAACTCTGAATATTATACAAACCTGCAATAATTAAATGTTAAAGGTGCCATAGAATGCAAAAATCACTTT
Source organism: Carassius gibelio (assembly GCF_023724105.1). NCBI lineage: Eukaryota > Metazoa > Chordata > Actinopteri > Cypriniformes > Cyprinidae > Carassius > Carassius gibelio. Next base: position 12,127,492 of record NC_068397.1, on the reverse strand, counting down.
TATAAGGTGTTTGAACACGGTTGTCTGGCCGCAGTGTGTGAAAACAACCAGCCTATAATGGTAAAAATCCACCCATTCATTTTTTTATTATACCAAAAATCATAAACAGTCTCTCCACACTAGCAGTTCATCAGCAGACATCATACTCTGGAAAGTCCGACGGATTTGTGATGCTCTCTGACTTATTAGCATATACACAGGCCTGAGTGAGAAGCAGCAGTTCACCATTACTGTTTTCTTGCTGTAGCTGCTGGAGGTACAATGTCAGTGCCAAAGAGCTGTTAAAAGTGCTGTGTGTTGGGATGCATCAACGAACATACTGTAGGAGTCTCCTTAGACCACTGAGGATATGTGGTTAATGTAATTTTCTAAGGAAATATCCCGGGACAAAACTGAAAATTCCTATATGTTTGTGCTAACATTTTACGCCGGACTGCCTTACAAATGTGGGTCAGTTCAGTGCTGGAGTTGTGCAAAGATTGCTTCTGATAGAGGGATCGATACCAACGCTTTGTGTGCAAACATCCAGACTCCAGACAAAGTAAGCATCATGCGTCATGTTTTCCAAAATAGCTTATTGGCTCACTGTAAGGGCTAATGTTGCTAAAGCTACCATTGTATACATTTTATACCTGTTTTCACTAATGCTGCCTTCATGTTCTACCAGAATGATCATAAACAGGAATAGGAATGTGGTAGTTAAATACTGCATTTGGAAGCAATGTAAAGACAGTAACAAGGTCACAACCAGTTTGCGTAACCCATTTGCTTAAAGGCATAGTTCACCCAAACTATGCCTTTAAGCCCTCTGTTGGAGGGTTAGCTCTCTGACCCTCCTATAGAGATCAAGGATACTTACACCATCAAGGCTCAGAAATGAAGCAAGGAGATTTGTTAAAATAATCCATGTGAAACATCAGTGATTCAACCATAATTTTACAAAGTTACAATAATTTGATTTGTACTCAAAGAAAACAAAAATAATGACTTTTTTCAACAATTTGTCTCCTCTCTGGTGCCATTTTGGAGAGTATCACATATGTAAACAACATATGCTGTTCTGTGTCAGCTGTGCCACGTGGATACACTGTTTACGATGTTTAATCTTTGATCTGAAAATAAACAATGTATACCCATACATACATTGTATACATTGTTTACACGTGTGTGATACTCTCCAAAATGGTGCTTTATGGTGTGGAGGAGACAAATTGTTGAAAGTTTCTTCGTAAAATTACGGTTGAATCACTGATGTTTCACTTTCGATTATTTTAAGAATGTCCTTGTTACGTTTCTGAACCTTGATCATGTTAGGATGCTTGCTGTCTATGAGAGAGTCAGAGAGCTCTCGGGATGCATAAAAAATATCTTAATTCGTGTTCCGAAGATGAATAAAGGTCTTACAGATTTGGAACAAAATGAGGTTGAGTAATGACAGAATTTACATTTTTGAATAAACTATCGCTTTAAAACAGTTTTTATATGCTTGATTTGAAATATCATTCATGTCTGTAGCATAAACTGTAAGACAAGTCATGCACTGAAGATGAATACTTACGGCGGAAGTTTAGAATAAACCCCTAATGTCAAGTATGAGCAATAGTTATAGGCATGCCTTCAAAAGCAATAGTCTCTAGCTAATAATTTGCATAACAGGTGTGAATTTGTTTTGTCATAAACCATTTCCATTGCTTATCGGGCTGTAACTGCCTGCTGTGTTTTTGAGGGGCAGGTAGTGCTCTTATCATAACCTCTGGCCTGCACCCCCAGCATGCCATATCAGCTTACAGGAAGCAGTGAGGTGGGGGGTCGTCAGGGAACGAGAGGCCAAGGGGCTTATTTAGAAAATGACAGCATGAAATGAGGCACACAGACCCCAAATACTGAGCAACCTATTAGCCAGATTGCACTTCCATAGTCTGCAATGGATGTATTTCGGAATTCTTGTGGTGGAGTCGGTCTTGTTTCTCTGTAGGTGTCTGATATTAATTTGCTTGTTACGGTCAGCCGGGTTTTTCTACATTAGGTTTATACATTCAGCTGGATGGAAGCTGAAGAGTGAAGGAGGGAAGCCAGCCAGACTGTAAGAATTATTTTTGTGGTCAGGAACACAGATGTGTACGCTCACAGAGTCACAGCCATAACACATACACACGCACGCAAACCATTTATAAACAAACAATCACATATGCAGCTCAGGGCGTATGCTTTTGTGTCGCACATGATCAAAGCAATTATGGCAGTTTAGATGAAGTGCCACATATTTAAAGAGATTCAGATATGTATACAATTACAATTAGAAAATCATCAGAATACAATAAATCTTCACACGTAAACAATGCTTCAATTTTAATGCAACACATGTCGAAGTTAGAATGAGGGTAGAAGTCATATTTCAATAGGAATCCATGTTGTAAAACCTCTTGACAGTATGTCCACATTCATCTCTGGTCATATGTGGTCTTTCTCAGCTGAAGCCGGCCTCCAGAGATGCCATAAATATGTCCTGAAGCTGTTGAAACTGGGTTCATATTTATTTGGTTGGATTTAGAAGACATAAATTCTACATTTGCCTTAAGCAGCCAATAAACCAAGATGACTGAAGATCTTAAGATACAGCATTAGACATCTTTAATGCTCCCGAGGAGCACATGAGATAATGCTTTATTTTTCATCTTTGAAGATTAACTAAATCATTCAAGAGACTCCAAATGGCTTCCTACTGCATGAGAAAAGCTTAGCAAAAGATCCTCTGACCCTTAAAACTTTACGATGATCTTTCTTTAACATTACGAGATTTGACAGAAAATGGTCCAGAATGAATAGAACAGGTACAATTAATGTCCAGCCCTCAGTAATGTGATTTGAAATTAGAGTAGGCCTTACATTTCCTAGCTAGTTCCGAAATGGTGGCTTATATGGATAGTTTCAAACAGAAATAAAAATCTGTCATCATATACCCTCATGTCATTCCCAACCAAAATGGCTTGCGTTCTTCCATTTAACACCAAGTCAAGTCAATTCAAGTCTCCTTTATTGTCAGTTCTTCCACATGTACAGTACATACAGACAGAGAATTTAGATTGCGTTACTCTCAGATCATTGGTGCATAAAGATAACACTAACAGTAGAACATTCAGTCTGATTAAGGTGTTTATTTAATCTGACAGAAGGAGGTAGTTGAATGAGGTCAGTTAATTGCTGAATGAGGTAGTGAGCAGACCAATGGTGCACAAAGTGTCTGGTGCAGGTCCCAGTGTGTTAGTGGGAGCTGGGGGTGGGGGTTCAGAGTTCAGTGGTGTATGGGGAAAAAGAGGAAAGCGGGCCAAGGTCCGGAGGGAGTTCAGCCTCCTGACAGCCTGATGAATCAAGCTGTTCTTCAGTCTGCTGGTCCTGGCCTGGAGACTCTGCAGTCTCCTCCCCGATGGCAACAAACTGTGTGATGAGCGGGTGGGATCACCTGTGATGCAGAGGGCTTTATGGATGAAACGGGTTCCTTAAATGTCCTGGAGGGAGGGGAGGGAGACACCAATCTTCTCAGCTGCTCTCACTATGTGTTGAAGGGTCTTCTGGAAGGACGCATTGCAGGTGCTTTATCATACAGTGAGCGGATGAAGTAGAAACTCTGATGTGCTTTCTTTGTCAGTGCTGCAGTGTTGTCGGTTCAGGAGAGGTCATCTGTGATGTGAACACCGAGGAACTTCACACCATCGATGGTCAGAGGACCAAATGAGATTCATTTAAAGTGGACTGGCAGCAGGCAAAGACGTCCACTTTCACTGTATAGAAAAGAGCAGCTTGGATATAAATAGTATAAATAGGTATCAGAGCCTGTTTTATTTTTATCATTAATTTATTTGTCTAAATTGTTTGTATATTTTTCAGCCAGTAATGGGTGTTCAACTGTAATCTGTAATAAAGTTAATCTTTGCTCATAATTTAATAATAGTTAAATGTAATCTTCAGCAAATACCAAAATGAATATGTTTCTCCACATTATAATGTCATGCATAAAATTACACAATAGTCACTTAATATAGTTAGTTATGTGCAGTTAAACTGCACAAAAAGTTATAAACTGGCTCTTCATCAGCAGTACTAGCCACTTCACAGCAAGAACATGTTGTGTCTAACCATAGCCTGTAACCATGCTAAAATTAAGGCACATCCTCTTGTGGCTAACTGCTTTATTGCTAGTTAATTCTTGTAAATTGGTCTTAAGTGTGCCATCAGTTCAGTTCTTCCTGAAGCGGATCTCTCAGAGGTGAGTGAGAGAAAGGAATCCAGCCTCAGTCAACTTCACACAACTGGAACACTATGAAACTATGCCAAAATATAAGCATAGCATGGTCTGCTGTTTCGCCTTGCCATCCCTTTTCCCATAGCACATAACTGGTCTGTCCTCATCAATCATTTTCGGGTTGCCGTGTTTGACTGAATCCTGCTGTTTGAATGGTGTTAACTGAGACACTGTGCCCTGTTCCTGACCCTGATATAAATCAGAGCCCCCAGCACAGGTTACACAGTCACACACTGCAATGAGTCAATAAACATCTGCATTGCTCAGAGCTCTTATCAACCTCTCTGTATCTCTGTGGCTTGTAGGACCCCCTGAGAGCATGAGGCTCCTTCTACACACTGCAGTATAACCACGTCAAGAATGCTTTGACAGCATTTGCTTCAAGGCTGTTTATTTGATGGACAATGGCTCTTTTTAACACTGTAGCTTTGTCCGCAGGCAAGTCAGCACCGGCTGTGCTCAGAGATCACACCGGTCTCTCTCTATAACAACAAAGAGCGTGATTTCTAAAGGCATTATGACCGTGATGAATGGGACACCTTTGAATATACATTTGTATGTATGTGTATGTGTCACCCGCATGTTGCTCTCTCGAGTTTACATTGCCTAACTTGGTATGTACATGTACAACTGTAGGTTGCTGTATAATAAATCTATTCCTTGTTCTTTCCATGCAGGTGTGAGTTTGGTGGTGGCCGAGGAGTCGGATCAGAGCAATGCCTGCCATGCCATCAGTCACTGATGCACCTTGTCACAGGAAACGCTGGCAGGTGTGTATAAATGGACGAATTCTTTGCTCGGACATCCATTGATTCAAGTACCCAGGGAGATGCTCTAATTACTTTGAAAAACTGTCTTTTTATTTTCCATTCACCTTTGCTTTGTTTGCTCAGGTGCTTGTATGGGTCGTCATGTCTCTGCTGCCCCTAGTGGCAGGAGGCAGGTCACGTTTTCGGGCAGAATCCGAAGCTGCGGTAGGATTTGCTGGGATGGAGGAGCTGCCATTAGAGGCTTTTCCAGATGCTCAGGAAGAGCTTGAGGAGGGCAGTGACTCCCCATGGGACGGTTTGTTTGGTGAGTTGGATGTCTGGGAATGATTTCCACAATGAATGAATTAACAACAAATTGTATAGTCCTGAACAGGTGATAAAATTAATTTTTCTTTTCGTCTCCATTCATTTCCGTCTCTCCCACAGAGCCATCTGTGCTTGTCGAGGATGACCAACAGCCAGCAATATGGGAACGTTCCCCCCGCTCACCGGACACTTCTGACATACAGACCAAAGGTGCACGCAAGAAAAAGAAGAAAAAAGAGAAGGAAGAAAAGAAAAAGAAAGAGAAGAGCAGCAGGGGTCAGCATAGCAGCCGGGACTGTCGCGTAGAGAAACGTGAAATGCGTGTACGGGACCTGGGCATGGGCTTCGACTCAGACGAGATTGTCCTTTTCAAGTTCTGCGTCGGGTCCTGTCAGAGGTCTCGTGGGAACTATGACTTGGCTCTGCGTGCTCTTCTGGCCAACGGTAGTCTGCCCAAGCGCACCGCCAGGAAGGTTAGCGCACACCCCTGTTGCCGGCCCACGGGCTATGAACCCGTCTCTTTCATGGATGCTACCACAACCTGGAGAACCATCAAGTCCCTCTCCGCAGCAGACTGTGAGTGCGTGGGATGAGGCAAGCTGAATGAGGGGAGGGAGAGCCTGACCTGCAGAAACGGTGCAAAGAGACGAAAGGAGGAATCAGGAAGCCTCCTGGGCCATGGCTACAGAACGAGGTCGGGCGAGTTGGCCATGGTGAAGCGCTGTGAGGGAATTTGGTTTGGCTGTGAGTGATACACAACAACAGCCTATGTATACAAAGTTTCATCACACCAAACCTCGACAGAAAGCTTGAATGACGTTAGAATACGATTCGACCAATTCCAAGACCAAGAGATGATGAGAGACTCTTTTGGGCTCAATATGGAGAGAGTTTGAGGATGGAAGAACAGCAACTTTGGTTTGAATGGCTCTATAAACAAAAACTACATGTTATAACTTGACGAGCATTTGCTTACCAGGAGTTTCATCAGACTTGGATACAGCACGAAACCCTGTTTCATTTGTCAGACTCATTTGTTGATCCTGGATGTCAGTGCCCATTTTCCTGGCCTTCAGTCTGGCATGTAATATTTCAGCCAGATTAGCAACATTTGGATCATTCATTATTAACAGCACATTATTGTGGTAATTACAATGTAATTGCACAAACATATGTGGAGTATTATTAAAAGTTTAGCCTGACAGAAAACACGCAGGCCAGTTAGTATTACCCTTTCAGCTGGAAGCGCTGTATTTGCAGTAGGTTTTTCATTTCTCAGGATTTTTACATGAATGATATGAACTATTTTTCTAGCTTACATTTTTAATCCTTTTTAATACCATAAATAAAGTAAGGGGTATTAAAGGGTTCATGTTCCACGGGGCCAGTTTTTTGATGAAGTTGATAAAACATAAAGTCAATAAAATATGTAAAGATAGGGACTGTGTAGCCCAATAGTTCAATGCAATAGTTTTTTTCCTATTTATTTTATGCTGGTACATCAAATATCAATGTACAAATTACATATTACAAAAAAATACATAAGTATGATTAAACTTTGTGATAACATATTATCATAAACATAGGTAAGCATGATGTAGGTCGAAACTGTCAAACTATGTGAAATGATAGTTGGATTTAGCTACATACCAAACTAAAGGCCAGCTCTTAATTCATCTTGCTTGACATTTTAGCATTTATATATTGATTTAGTTGCACCATAGTTATTTGGCCTGACAGGGTTTTCCCCATTCTAGTTATCAACAACAAGAAATTAGCATAATGTGATGTCTACCAGACTGTGCTTTAGCAGGGTCATTAGCGTTCTCTTTTCTCAAGACAGACGATGACCACAATGCATTTGCCATTGTTTATTTTACTGTTACCAAATGGATGCCATGCATCCCTTAACATTTACTGTACACTTAACAGATATCATATTTATTTTTTTTCCATTTAAATTATTTATTTATTACCATGTCTACACATGTGTCTTGTGGATGTTTATATTTATTGTTTATACCTTGGCCTGTGTTCTTCAATCCCTGTCATCTCATGATGAGCCAGCATGGATAACAACAAGGCTATGACGAAGGTCAGCTGCAAAGTAACACAGTTGGAGAAAAACTATTTAGCTATTTAACCCAAAGGTTTTCATAGAGTAAGAAGGACTTGTAGATAACTTTGTCATAAGGATTTCATTGGGTGCTTTTCTGAGTCCTCTAAGGGTCATAAAACTCAATTCAATTCATGAAAAGGAAATGAAAATCGTTTTCTTCCAAAATACTAAGGATGAGGGGGAGATGGATTGTGTTCTGGCTAGTCCATATGTATGACCAATCTGCTGACCTTAAAAGAGTCCTGATGTTTCGATAATAAAAGCTGCTCCGAAATGACATCTAAAAAATATTGTTTTAAAAAGCTGACAACAATAAATTGCTTCGCTTCAGTATTTTACATGTTTTATTTATCAATTATAATTGTTGTTGTTGGCAAAGTTACTCTTTATTTTTGTACTTCACATTTTCTGTATAGGAATAAAGCTGTTTATACATAATGTGAATTAAGATTCTCATCCTTTCATTTAGTGGCTCATCTTTCTGCAAACTCTTTCAAGAATGGTTAAAAACGTTGAGTTTTGGGTACATAACATGAAAAGTTCTCTAGCAATGTTGAAACTAATGATGAAGGATAACTAAATGCACATTAAACAACGCCTTAAAAATCTTCAAAAAGTGAATCTGCATCACAGTGCTTTTCCCTCTATTGACCTCTTGTTTCAGTTCAGCTAATGGCAATCATCAGGTAGTCAGGTAGACTGCTTGGAGACATGTATGTACATTATAGGACCATTAGGCCCTAGGTGAACCTCTCATCTGCTAAAGTGCAAAGAACGTTTCCATCTGTTGTCGGGCTGCTAATGAGCGCACCCCTCACAGATCAGCCTGGCTGTGGCTCAGGGGCCTCTGTGCGGTGAGTCTGCACCTCTCTCACACCGTGGGTGAACTTAATTAACAGGAGATTGGAGCCTCTTCTGCATTTTTAGGATGTGATAACTGCACTACTAGGACCAGATGCCTGCAACACTGTGATCACAATGAGTTAGAACTCTCCAGGGATTCTCTACCATCTGTAGTTAAAAGTTAAGTTCAAGATTTGGATCCCCTTATGTTTACCCTCATGTCATTCTAAATACATACTGTCTCCATAAAATCCATACTATCTCAACGGTTTATGTTAACAATGAAAGAGGTTTGTAAATCGTATTATTAGGGTCCAAAAAGAGAAAGGATGTTCCATAAAACGTAGTCTACACATCTATATTCCATGTCTTGAGTGAGAAACAGACTGAAGTTTGCATGCTTTGATTATCTTTTATTATTTGATTAAAAGAGTGGCCTGGATTTTATTCAAAATGTTGTGACAGGAGTTAGTATTAAAGAGCTTGGACAGATTACATGACGTGATTGAAGTTGTCTGTCTACCACTTCAGCAGGTAATGTAAAATTTGTATTTTTAGTCAACGTTTTAGTGTCAGTTTTAATAAACTATTCAGTATTGACATCTGCTGGTCAGTATAAGCTATAACAATGCTTAATGGTCAACAGTTTATGTCTATGTTCAAACAAACTGCATCCACAGGCTTTTGATGGTAGAATTAACTACAAATAAATCAGACCAGGCCTATATGTTCTACACATATATTTTCCTCCGCTAGGCATTTTTAGTCACACATTTAGAATTGTGATCATGTCTGTATTTATATGCAGATTGCCATAATGGAAATCTTTGGTAGAGTCTACATCTTTTCCATATGTGATATGAACGTTAAGTCAGATATACAACAAGGCTACAAAATGACTTCATTTTCAAAATATTTCTTTCTAGACAGTCAACATGTACCTGATAAACTATTACCCAAGTATTTACTGCTTTTATGGTAATCAGCATTATTTTCTGACAGGTGGCTGCAGAGCTCTACATATCAGACAACAACTCAAAAGAAAACGTATCAGTGAACACTGTGACATTCAGCAGTGAGTTTTCTTCATGTCTCATTCAATAAGATTTCATATCCTGTCAGACAGAGTTACCGTGACAGACATGTTTGACCATAATGCAGTGCTGAAATCAATAGACATGTTGAGTACAAGGTTTCCATTTGCGTTAATAAAGGCTCATAAAATGAGACTGTCAAGTTCCACACACACACACACACACAAAATGTCCATGAAAGTAGTCCACACATCATATTTCACATCAATGTTTTGTATAAGAAACAGACTGAAATGTACATCATTATTCACACAAGTGAGCAAAAAAACAGATTATATTGTATAAAAGAAATACACTGTTCAAAAATGTAAGTTCTGTCATTATTACTCACCTCCATGTAGTTAAACCCATGTGAATAAAAATAAAATAAAATTGAGAATCTATAAGTGAATATCCTAGCTACACCAAATAGTGAATGTGAATGGTGTTATCATCAGGGATGTGTTTGACCACTAAACAGCACTGAAATCAATAGACATTTTGAGTCCAAGGTCTCCATCTGTGTGTTAGTAAAGGACTGGGATTGGCTGGGTTAAGATGACATGAATTCTACAATTTGACACCGCTTTATTGGCCACAAACTCTTACATGGGAATCAAACATGTACATGGGATAGTGGCACAATATCATGATAAATTTGTTATACACTGCCACCTGCTGGCATTTGGTACAACCTCATTGTAAAGCAGTCACATTTTAAAGGTGGTGTAATTTTTTGAAACTGTATCCTATGCTATTTGTATGCACAAAAGTCAAAGGTTTGAAGGTATCATCGTCCGCTTGTATTAATTATTTGTAAATAATATTTACTGATGTTCTGATGTTGTGGATCAGCGGTTTATTATAATTTTACATTGTTTATTGATATTATAATATATAACAATTCGGGCTGTCAATTAATTATTTTTAATTTAAATAATTGCACGGTTATTTACTATAAATGATTGCAAAATTTACAGAGAATTATTATTATTATTATTATTATTTTTATAAATGCCCTAAATAAACAATTAAAGGATTTTATATTGTTGTAGACAGCACACTGAACAAACACAAAAACTTACTTTGAAATTCAATATTAATTCAACACATTGTAATCTATCTGAAATATGTCACTGGCCTCTGCATCACACCTTGCTATTTTAAGGGATAGTCAACCCCAAAAATCATACTTTATTTACCCACATGCCATCCCAGATATATGATTTCTTTCTTCATATGAACACACAAAAAATGTATGGGACCTCTTTAAAAGCCACATAAAGTGAGCATGACAAGACATAGTTTCATCAGCTGCATTTGTATGGGGCTTCTATTGTGTTCACGGTCATACTTTCCAAGTGTTCCATACTGTTGCCTTATATGCAGAGAAAATGATTTTTATTTTATTTATTTCCTAAAAAGTTCATCTGATGAAACACATGTGGGATGGTATGAGGGTGTAAAGGATCCCTTTTTTTTATGTTTTGGATCTACTGTGCTGTTTTAAATGTGGTTGTATGGACTGGATAGCTGTTCTTGTCCAGTGCCATTTAGTTATTTTCCATCTTAAACAAACCCTTTCTATGTCTGCAATTTATTTCACTTTGCATTGAGAAGATCATTCAATGTGATCAAACAAGTATCTCTTGTTACTACTTTTTTTAATGCCTAAGTGCGATTTTAAGTTGTTGTTTTTTACCCATTGCTACTCACCTATTCAATCTGTGAATAAAGATCCATGTGTGTATTGCCCCCTAGTCTGGTATTTCATAACATGTAACGTCCTTTTTATTTTTACTTAATTTTATTTAATAACAAGTATTTGATTGATATCGTAGATGTTTTATCTTGCCTTCAGTTGTGAAGTGGTAATACTTTCCCTGTCTGCTGCATTTCATGACATAGTTGCTATTGAAGAGCTATGACCCATGCTCATTCTTGTGGTGCTTTCAGTCAATATCCTTGACATAATATGGCAAGATTTTCCAGTGCAATTAGTTATAAGCAAATGAACAAGTCATGTAATTGGCTCAAAACAAACAGAACTAATGCTTATGATGTCAAAAAATAGCTTTCCCTTGGTTTCATGTGGAAATCACTGTGGACTTGGAGAAACACAGCAGAGGGCTTGATTACTTTTCACCTTTTTACCAGCTTTTGCTCAAATGGAATATATTCATGTTCATCTGGACTTTTCCTAAATGATTATGATTAATAGCTTTGTAATAAGCATAATAAGAATGTCAATACATTCATTTAGTACTAAATACAAGATTATTGAAGATGGTTCTTTCATAATATAATTACTGTTAGTCGCAAATTCAGATGAATAAGAGAACTGGGATATATTGATAAATATTTATCAAACTTTGAGTTATTGAGTTATCATCTTGAATTTGTAACACCTAAATTTCTGATTCTGCAAAAAAAAATAAAAAAATTGCTGTGTCAAAATTGCTAGTATTTGTTGGTCAGTTGTACTCTTGTATGTGATGAATATAAATTGCACCTTTAATAAATTGTTCACAGTTTTACAAGTCACAGTCAAGTACAACCCAGCATGCAGCTTGGCACAGCAACATATCCATATCCACACATACAACACATCCATGTTATCTGACAAAATGTAGTGCCTCCTCTTATGGTTTAATCCTAAAATTGGATCATTCCATATCTAAATAAAGCAAATTCACAGAATCATTTGTGAATGTAAACTAAACACAGACAAAAGAACAAGTCTCTTTTTTTCACAGTGCTTTAAAGAATAAATCTAGACTGGCATCTAGGTCATTGTCTCAGGCACTTTTCTGATATACATGAACTAGGTGTACTGAAAGTGCAGGTTACTATTTCAGCCTTATTTTCTAATGTTTGAGCTGCTGGTAGTGCCACAAGAGTCTTGGCAAGGAGTTTGGGGCTTGATACTTCTTCATCTTCATCAAACCCCATAACACCGTTCTGCTTGACGCTGAAGGGATGAAACTCAGCCAGAGCTGTATCAAAGTCCCATGCCTGGCGAAGGGTTAAGTCCACATAAGATTTAGTGTTCATACTGGTCTGTTTACCCACGTCGTTTCTACAGATGGCCATGCGCAACGACGCGTAACTTGTGTAATTGCTTTGAGCAAATGACGGAGGTGAGTGCTGACCATCCATCCAACCCAAAACACGGCTATGATTCCCTTTCCTACGTCTGATACTACGTTTGAGTCGTGTGCAACCCTTGGTTAAAAGGTTTTTCCTGCACAGAATATAAACCCATGGATCCAGGATAGGGTTGAAGGAGGCGAATCTAATGGCCAGGAGATCACTGCGATAGTCTGGACTTTTGCCAGATGATATATAAGCTGGATCGTACAGTTGGTTGACAAAGATGCGCACCTGTTAAGTAAAAAAAAAAAAAAAAGAAATTAATAAAATTCAAGCCCATTACAATTAGAAAAGATCACAACCACAGTGTCCATATTACAAATTATACATGTACTCTATATGTATAACCTGTCATGTAACAATTAAATGAAAAGCACTTAACTGTTTCCCTTGCACCTTGAATACACATTAGTACACAACTTTATTCTCTATTATTTATTTATAATCATAATGATTTTTTTTTCAAATTCTCTTTAAATTTAGTAAATTTGCATTTGAATAACTGAGTCAAGCCATCCAACAACTCTCAAAACAACAAGTGTTCACCTGTTCATATAATCTTAGAGTATAATTAAGTCTTATTGGCTTGATTGACTCCACTGGGGCTCTACGAGATTAATTAGACTAAGTCAGTAATTAATTTCTAGATATAAACTGATGTAGTGGATTGATGCCGAAGTAATTGCCACGGTTGAGAGAAAACCATGTTGCGTTATGACTGGCAGGATGAGATGAACAGGCTCCTACATGATATGAGTGGCATAAGAACAAATACTATAAACACTGTCCGCTATAGAACAGAATATCTCACCACTAAAGGGATGGAGCATATCAGGAACACGATGGTCATGAAAATTAACAGCCAGAACATCTGGATCTCCGCTGCAGATGTTAATCTGAATCTGCGCCTGGAGCCTGTGTGTCCGGATACCTCTGCCCTCACCATGCGACTCATTTTACTCATCCCGACCAGTGAACGACACACGGCGAAATTACACAGCACGGAAACGGCGATCAACAGCAGCATGAAACCTCCGTAGAGAAAAGTGTACGAGGCGCCGACGGCGTCCATGGCGCGCCAGTCCAAGAAGCACCAAGTTCCGGGAAAGTGTCTCGTGTGCTTTCCGAAACCGAAACTGGGCAAGATGCACAGCACTATATTGGCCAGGTACGTCGCCATCAGCGCGAACCGAGCCATGGTCCGGTCCACATGCTGCGAGTAGAAGTACGCGTGGTTTATGGCCAGATATCTCTCCACTGACATTGCGCACAGAATAGACATGCCAGCCGAACCGAAAAACAGCATGGAGAAGGAAAAGAAATGGCACAGGAGCTCTCCGCCCGGCCACCTGCCCGCGATGTATGTGGCGATGACCACTGGACTGGTGAAACAGGTGCCCAGCAAGTCCGTGATAGCCATCCCACACACCAGAGTGTAGAAGGTGGTCTCCTTCTGCTCCTTTTTGGAGATGCAAAGCACCACGATCGCCACGAGGTTTCCGAGGACCCCGACGCCAAACATAGTGGCCGAAGTGATGAGAGAGCGATAGTCCAGCCTCAAAGCATGAGACGAGTTGCTGGCTTCTGACACATTCAAACCCACGTTCAGCAGTGATTCATTCATTTCTGATAGGTTGACAAGTGCGAGTGCTTCCGCAAACTGAAAGCCTACACTTCGCTTTTCCATAAGTGTTTGGGTTCACGGAATCGCGGTTTACCTCTCTATGTGGGCTTGATTGGGCTCATAGGTGCATCACTGCTTTTATAGAAACCCACAGCTCATCTACACACTGTGTGATGTCAGCTTTAAACAGTGACGTCACCTGCAACCCCATGCTGCCAGAAATAGCTAATAGTAAACGCAGGTGTGTGCCTCATAGCAAGTTCAATTCAGTGAGGAATTGCTGTAGTGGCAAATGTGTTGCATGTTTAAAACTGCATTATTTTGCAGATCAGTTTTTCTTTCTTTCTTTCTCTATTGCTCTTTATTTCCAGATGTATGAAAGGCAAATAATAACAATAATGTTGTGATTTGATTAGCCTACATCTCCATATTAGTTTCATGTGAATGATGGCTAAATAACTGAGCTTATCACTAAAAAAACAAATTATCTTTTTAATGGTGATAACAGTGTTCTTGATCCTCTAAGAATCTTTTGTATTTTTGGAGATTCAGCAGTTTCTGTATAAAAGTTACATGAAATAATTTTGCTTGTGTTGTTCTTCAGAAGAAAGTCAGTCATCCAGGTTTTTTTTTTTCTGGGGCCTGTACCCTTCAAGCTGGATTGGCTGGCCAGCCAGGTGAGTTTCAGTTTAGTTTGCACCAATTTTGGGTTTTAGGTAACTCCCCATTAAAGTGGCTTGCCTGTTAGCTGTGTAATTTGCCACTGTAACAGCTAACCTGCTCCAGGGCAAAGTCTCTTTCAAGGAAAGTCCATTCACTTGGCAATGTTCGCCGCCATGTTTGCAATGCCTCCGGGAAGCTCAAACAAGACCAAGTGCTATATAAATGAATGGGGGAATCCTGAAATCTCAAAAACGGCTCGCTGTATTCACGGCCAAATTACATATTTTAAATCAGCAACAAAAAATTCTTAAATAAACTGCCCCATGAATGTTCTAATGCTCAAATGGACCCTTTTCACAAGAGTTTGATGACGTGTTTAATGGTCATCAGTGTCGTAAATCCTTGAAAGTTTTTCAAATTTGCACAAATAAATCACTCCCCAACCCCCAGTTTCTCTCACTACAAATTAAATGTCACTATAAAGTACCTTTTTAAAAAATCCAACAAAATTGACTGGCTTTAATGATAATTACAATTGAATGTTCATATGATTTATATAATTATAATATTTATATTATTATTAATCCGTTACACACAAGCACTTTTAGTTTAACAATTATTATAAAGCATTTATTTTAAGTGAATATAAATATATACAGATCATATGTAATATAAATAAGTGGTAGAATCAATAGGTAACACTTATGGTTATATGTTACCTTACATGTTTGAGTCTCCATCAATATGTATTATCAGTTATATAAACTAACTAGTATATATATATATATATATATATATATATATATATATATATATATATATATATATATATATATATATATATATATATATATATATATATACTACCAGTCAAAAGTTTGGGATCAGAAAAACTTTTTATGTTTTTAGAGGAGTTTCTTTTGTTCATCAATGCTGCATTTATTTGAACAAAAATTCAGGAAATTATGATGATGTAAAATAACTTTTATCTATTTAAATATAGATTAAAATATAATTTATTGCTGTAATGCAAAGCTGAATTTTCAGCATCATTACTCCAGTCTTCAGTGTCCCATGATCCTTCAGAAATCATTCTAATATGCTGATTTATTATCAATGCTGGAAACTGCTTAATATTTTTTTGATCAAATAAAAATCAAGTCTTACTAATCCCAAACTTTTGAATGGCAGTGTTTATATATAAACACTGAACAAAATTATAAACACAACACTTTTGTTTTTATCCCCATTTACCCACATGTGACCACCATTTGCCTCACGCAGTGCAACACATCTCCTTCACCTAGAGTTGATCAGGTTGTTGATTGTGGCCTGTGTAATGTTCAATGGCTGTGCGAAGTTGCTTGATATTGGCAGGAACGGTTCCTCCTTTACGCTTTTTAGGGATTAAGGAAAACAGTCTGACACCGTGGTATAATGAGCACACTCACACAATAAAGAGAGCAGCTTGGAAAATGGAGCGCAGCTGGAGGAAAAAAGACTAGATGTATTTCGTATTGCTTGGCGGGAAAAGCATTAAAAATGCCTTAGACTGATTGTTGATTGTGAATTATCAGAATTCATGCTCTGCTTTTTAAGCCATCCAAAATGCACACACACACTGTGAACACACAGTCAGAGCAGTGGGCAGCCATTTATGCTGCAGTGCCCAGGGAGCAGATGGGGGTTCAGTGCCTTGCTCAAGGGCACCTAAGTCATGGTATTGAAGGTGGAGAGAGAACTGTTCATGCACTCCAGCCACCTACAATTCCTGCCAGCCCGGGACTCGAACTCACAACCTTTCGATTGTGAGTCTGACTCTCTAACCATTAGGCAACAACTTCCCTACTAGAAACAAAGAATAATGTAACAACAGGTGTTGACAATTCCCAACAGCACAGTAATAATGACTTTATGCACTATTTTACTTCCAAGATCGATACTATTAGAGATAAAATTTTAACCATGCTGCTGTCAGCTACAGTATCGCATCAGACTGTGCACTATAGATCCCCTGAGGAACACTCATTATCTACTATAGGAGAGGAAGAATTGTATAATCTTGTCAAATCATCTAAACCAATAATATGGATGTTAGACCCTATAGCATCTAAGCTCCTAAAAGAGGTGCTTCCCGAAGTCATAGGTCCTCTTCTGACTATTATTAATTTGTCATTGTCATTAAGATATTTCCCCAAAACCTTCAAACTGGCTGTTATTAAGGCTTTCATCAAAAAACCACAACTAGACCCCAAATAACTAGTTAATTACAGACTGATCTTGAATCTTACTTTTCTGTACAAGATACTAGAATATGTAGTATCCTCACAATGATATTCCTTCTTAGAGAAAAATGGTATATGTGAGGATTTCCAGTCAGGATTTAGACCGTATCATAGTACTGAGACTGCTCTCCTTAGAGTTACAAATAATCTGCTCTTATCATATGATTGTGGATGTATCTCTCTATTAGTGCTATTAGATCTTTGTTGTGTTCGACACTATTGACCACAACTTTCTCTTGAATAGACTAGAAAACCTTGCTGGCATTAATGGAAGTGCATTAGCATGGTTTAAATCGTACTTATCTGACCGCCATCAATTCATTGCAGTGAATGAAGAGGTATCATATCGATCACCTGTGCAGTATAGAGTACCTCAAGGCTCTGTACTTGGGCCATTACTTTTCATGATTTGCATGTTACCCTTGGCAGATATCTCAGCTATATCTATAGCTTTTACTGTTATGCTGATGATACTCAGCTCTACATTTTCTTTGAGGCCCGGAGAACATACCAACTTGAAATATTATGGAATTCATAGTCGATATAAAAACCTGGATGAAGACTAATTTATTACTGCTTATTTCAGAAAAAACAGAGGTGTTAATTATAGGACCTATAAACTCTACATGTTATAACCTAGAACGCTGTCTTGATGGCTGCTTTGTCAGTTCTTCGTCATCAGTTAGGAACCTAGGTGTGCTATTTGATAGCAATCTTTCCTTTGAAAGCCACATTTGTAAAGTTGCATTTTTCCATCTCTAAAATATATCTAAATTACGACCTATGCTCTCAATGTCAAATTAGAAATGTTAATTCATGTGTTCATGACCTCAAGGTTAGATTATTGTAATGCTTTATTGGGTGGTTGTTCTGCACACTCAATAAACAAGCTCCAGCTTGTCCAAAATGCAGCAGCTAAAGTTCTTACTAGAACCAGGAGTACTGGCTCCTTATCAAACATCGTATAGATTTTAAAATCTTGCTTATTACTTATAAAGCTTGAATGGTTTATGACCTCAGTATTTGAACAAGCTATTATCACACTATAGTCCTCCACATCCACTGCGTTCTCAAAATAAGGAATAACCTACAAAACTATTCGGGAGGGAGACACACTCTGTCAGTTTAAATCTAGATGAACCTTTTCTGTGATGTGCTTAAAATATTCTAGTGGTCCCCCCAGAGTGAGTTTTTTTAAGGCAACGGTTATTTAAAACATTCCTCTTACGTCCCTCCATGGCGACACATCAGGCTTGCCACGTCACACACCGCGTCTACAACAACACTGTATGACAGATGGATCACTTTTAATTCATTTTTCCTTTTTTTATTTAAAATATTCACAAACCTGCATACCATGTCATGAACAATCATGAACAAGTGAACATGAACAAGTAAAAGACCCACCTCTTAAACCTGGCTTACTCATAAAACACTAACAAATTTCTAATATTCAAATCTGTTAAAGGATTTTTAGGCTGCATTACTTAGGAAAACCAGAACCGGAAACACTTAAAAAAGATTTTCAAAAAGATCCGGTTACACTGAATGATTCGTTCGCGAACCGGATATCACAAACTGCTTTGTTTTGAACTCTATCACAACAGACACGGAAGAGAAGACAATGCTGAATAAAGTCGTAGTTTTTGCTATTTTTGGACCAAAATGTATTTTGGATGCTTCAAAATATTCTAACTGACCCTCTGATGTCACATGGACTACTTTGATGATGTTTTTCTTACCTTTCTGGACATGGACAGTATACTGTACACACAGCTTCAATGGAGGGACTGAGAGCTCTCGGACTAAATCTAAAATATCTTAAACTGTGTTCCGAAGATAAATGGAGGTCTTACGGGTTTGGAACGACATGAGGGTGAGTTATTAATGACATAATTTTCATTTTTGGGTGAACCAACCCTTTAATTGTGTTTTCATTGACTTGATTGCACATATATTATTTAAACTGAACTGAGCTGGATGATGATGACTATTTTCCTATTTAATATTGTTGTGTTGCTTTGTAACAATCTATATCGTTAAAAGCTCTATATAAATAAAGGTGACTTGACTTGACTTGACTGGACTACTGCCAAATTCTCTGAAACGCCTTTGGAGACGGCTTTTAGTAGAGAAATGAACTTTCAATTCATGGGCAACAGCTCAGGGGTCTCATTTATAAACGTTGCGTACACACAAAATGGGCATAGAAAAATACGTAGGCAATTTTCCATGCACAAATCGTGATTTATAAAAAATGAACTTGACATAAATATGTACACACCATACAGACATTCTAGACCATTCATACAAACTCTTTTTCCTAGAGTGAGAAAAGTAATGTAGTAAACAACGATTTAAACTGTTTTCATATCGATATACACATTTACATTAAATACTCCTCTCGCATTAATGGAGATAAAAACTGAAATTACATAATTTTACAAAAAAACATAATTAATGAATTTTATTAACAAAAGGCTACATCATTTTCCTGTGTCGTGCTATGTTTTAATGACAGTGAGGAGTGCTCAATAGGTGCACAGTAATTCATCTTTAAACTAAACTACAGATCACATGTTATGATAAATATTTAAGCTAGAGCAATAATCAATGATGCACACTTTGATATTATGGTGTACACTGCTGGATTCAGAGGTCGAACGGTCCATTGTCCGGTTTCAATAGGACCAATGATAATAGCTTACTGTACAACACAGGTTTTGATGTTGTGTGAAGGCATCTCCACAACATTATGAAAAAATACCACTATATGAAGGCTATAACTATGAGAAAACTGTAAGATTTGCATGTTTCCTTTTTAAAATACTTTGTCTGTGACTTGCCGAACCAGACAATTGTATTTACACTGCTATAAATATGGGCCTATCTGTTTCCACTAGAAATAGCTAAACAATGTTCATCATTGAATTGTTTCAAATCACATTTTTTGATGATATTCTAATTATATGACCAGCTCCTGTACTCTCTCTTTCTCTCTCTCTCTCTCTCTCTCTCTCTCTCTCTCTCTCTCTCCTCTCTCTCTCTCTCTCTCTCTCTCTCTCTATATATATATATATATATATATATATATATGAAACAAATTGTTTGTCTTCTCAGGGTCAAAGTCTGCTGTAAAATAAAGGTATTGTCTGTTTCTCTCCCCTCTATCCCTTTTTTTCCCTTGTCTTGCAATTGTTTTCACTTGTCAGACTGCACCTGCATATATGAATGTAGCAGACATCAATGTTAGAGTAGGATGTATCAAGGATTTTTGTTAGTCACTTAAGTCTTCTCACATAAGCAATGATTGTGATGTACAGTACAGACCAAAAATTTGGACACACCTTCTCATTCAAAGAGTTTTCTTTATTTTCATGACTATAAAAATTGTAGATTCACACTGAAGGCATCAAAACTATGAATTAACACATGTGGAATTATATATGGAATTATATACATTATATACAAACAACTGAAAATATGTCATAGTCTAGGTTCTTCAAAGTAGCCACCTTTTGCTTTGATTACTGCTTTGCACACTCTTGGCATTCTCTTGATGAGCTTCAAGAGGTAGTCACCTGAAATGGTCTTCCAACAGTCTTGAAGGAGTTCACGAAAAAAAAAATATTTTTTACAAAAACCAGATCACATGCACAACATATATATTCATATAAATATCTCTTCATAAAATACTTTTCACAAACTCAAGATATAATTCACAGACGTACAGCTGTGTACAGAAATGTAGAAATGTTTAAAATTAATGGAGTTTATCCTGGACTGTGAATGTGCAAATAACCATTTTTGTGTGAATCATCTTGGATTTGTGTGTGTGTATTTTTGAGTCTTTCCTGGAAGTTAACTTCTCCCAGACAGGTCACTCGAACTCTTTAGCCAATTTGATCTTGTCAATCAACCAATCATAACCTGCTGTTGTCACATGATGCGCATGGCCTTTGCGTGCCTATACCTGGATGTGTTACATCAGCAGCACAAGACCACAGATCAAGTTACGACTCAGCAGAGGTACTCTCTTCTGTTTTTGTTTACTGAGAATATGAAATATCTGTCACAGCAGAGCTTTTCTTGTCTATTTGTACATGTGAATTAGATTTCATGCATGTGAATTAGGATATGCATATGTGCATCATGCCTTTTGCATGAATTATTACTGAGACTAATCTCACTCCATACATTGAGTCCCTCTCTCTCGAACACACTGCATATTCAGAGTTAAGCATAGAGACTAATTGATCTCTGTGTTTGGACTTGGAAAAGCCTTGGATCCATCCTAATCCATGTGGGAGTATTTAGGCACAGGGACAGTTATGAATCTGCACAAATCTATACGAAGCTATACTGCTGTACTTATGGGAGTGTATAAGATGACAGCAGAGCCTTTCTCAACATGATCTCATTAAAGCTCTCCCTCTGTTCACCACAGGTATCTGATAGCAGGCAACCCAGCGCTGGAGGTCTAATTTGAGGTATTGAAAGAATTCATCATCCCCGGGGGAGGAGTGCTATTACTATGTGTAAGTAAATTGTACGCTGATGCAGGAAGCAGTCAGTGTGTGAGTGGTCAGCACTACAGGCAAGCATCTCACTCAGCCTTTCATATTTTCTCACAATGACCTTTTAACCATAGACACCAACGCTCACACACCCACATCACACAGAGGGAAGGTTTGAGTGTGCATGGCGATGATTTGGTGTTCAGTTATTAATAATGGTAAAAAAAATAAACATTTAATCTTTTAATGATATATAAATTGCATGTATTTTAAATTAAGTGAAATTGTAAATATTCCAAACTTTTGACTGTTAGTGTACATATGCATATACATATTTGTATACAGATGGACACGTTTCTTTTAAATTGTGTAAGATCAAAATAAATATTTCATTCATTAATGTCAAGTAAACAATTATTGCTCCTAATCATTTTAGCTGCTCCTTTGTTATGATGAGAAAAATGAAATAGGTGATTATATATTTAATCAATGAAATGTCAACAGAAAATCAGTTACATAAATTAAGCATGTTTCAACAAATTACAAGATTAGCTGCTGCTATAGAAATATCACACAGCTGACTCTAGTTGCTTCATGCCTTTGTCTACAGTTTTGATGCTCAGAGCAACATGGTTGAAATTAAGATAAACTCTGACCTTGAGAACTGTATTGCAATTTTCTTCTTCTGTTTGAAAGGAAATTTACTTGAAATAAAACCGTGTATATTCCATGGTTATTCATGATTTTCTTTCTTCTGCAAATAGCAAACCTATTCTGTAACCAAACCCAGCAAGTACTGTGTATATTTAAAAGATTTAATACTAACATTGTTAAATCCATGTGACATCAGTGGTTCAACCATAATTATTTGAAGTTACGAGAAAACTTTTTGCGCGCAAAGAAAACAAAAATAACATTATTCAACAATTCATCTCCTCTGTGTCACCCTGGCACCATTTTGGAAAGTATCACATGCGTAAACAATGTATGCAATGTTTGTATAGTATAATGTATGGCCCCCCCTCCAATCTAAGAAATCACCCTAACCTCGTAAGCTGGTCCTGAGCAGGTGCTAGCTGTTTAGGACCAGCTTAGGACCAGCACACAACCAGCTTAAACCAGCACATATCTAGCCAGCTCAGGACCCGCAGCTCAAACCAGCTGCAATGCTTTAAAACAGTACCTAAGCAGTATATGCTGTTTTTTTTTTTTTTTTCCAACAGGATTAGGAGTGATAAACTAAAAGCTACAGCTTTGTTCACATCTAATTCCATTTGCAAATTGACGTGTTGTTGGCGAGAGTGTGACGTTATCTGTGCAATGTGTAGGAGGAGCATTCGCTCGTCAAATATTTTGACGTAAAAGTGTTGTAATTATCTAATAGCCTGTCAGAGCGTTTGGTTCTCACAGGAGAGCAAATGCAGTTTTCTCTCCCTCCACGCAGCTCATTAAGCCTCTTTCTGTCTTTCACACTGTCTCATGCAGTGTTTCGCTCTCTTATTCTCTCACCAGCCCTCCAGTCTCTGTTCAGACACAACAAGCACTATCAAAGTAAACCGTCTTTGTCACTGAAATGTCATTAGAGTGCAAGAGAGTGGGGGAGAGAATTAAAGACACTCAATGTTTCCCTGAAGAGCACAGAATCTGAATCATGTACAGTGCGATGTGCAATGGAGATGCTTTAAGTGACGCAGTCTCGCCCCTTCTGAGGTGAGAAACACGATTCTTTGCTTTTTTTCAGAAGCTCAGGAAAAGCTTTAATTGAAAATGGCAGGGAAAAAAGGGCACATGTAATCATGCTCTTGATTGCTGTCAGCGCACCTGCATTCAGCCACACAGTATCTGTACTTCTTTCTTATGATGGGGAAAGTAAACTTTTAAGCCACCTACACTAACCATCTGAGCTAATCTGAAACATGCTAACTTTACTCACCCAATAGATAAGAAATCAATCTGTTTCCATCACCATCTCATAAAATCATTTGGTAGTAAAAAATAGTCTGCATATTTTATCAGTGCAGATATTTTGTAAAACATTTACAACTGTTTTTTATGAAGCTCTACAATTAAATTGTGTTGTCTGCTACATAGAAACTAGACAACATTGATTTAGAAGTTTATTTGTCATTTTTCTTTAAAAGTATTTAAAATGAAAATAGCAATGTGATGCTAATGCTAATAGCTACTGTTCCATTTTTAAAGTATAAGCAGTATAAAGAATAAAATGCATAGTATTCAGTACATCGCAAGCTAGTTTTCAATTTGGAACAATTGCTTGTGAGCCGACTGTTGTCTTACAGACAAAAATACAGTGAAAATAAAGGTAATCATTTACCTTTCACAGGTAAATGTTTGTGGTTGAAAAAGTTTTTGTTAGAAAATTCATAGCATAGAAATGTGAATTGTTTGAAATAAATATACAATAAATAGTTATCAATAAAAATGACATGTAACTGAACTGTAAAAACAAATGCCATCTTGGATGGAAGCTTCTCAGGTGCACTTCTCACAGCCTCAAAATTTAGTATACATTAGCATTGCTGCTTTACATCTCTATTGTTGTCGAGCACCATTGTGTCTCAAGGACTATTTAGCAAATCTTTTCTCTCAAAATATAACACGAGGATGGCATGAATAATTTGAAGATGCACTTAAACTATGCTGTTGTACTTGGGTGACTAATAGCCTCCCTGTAGCAATATTTCTCCACTAAGGAATTTGTGGTTAAGTTAGCATCTGGTCAGGGAGATATTACAGTTGTTTATCTTATAACTCCTCCGCTGGCAAGATGCAGGAATAATACCCAGAGTTATTCTCAAAGGGATAGTTCACCCAGAAATGAAAATTATGTTCTTAATTACTCACCCTCATGTTGTTCTAAACCCATAAGACCTTTGTTAATTTTTGGATCACAAATTTAGATATTTTTGATGAAATCAGATTTCTGCCCCTGGACAGACAACAATCAAAATACCATGTTCAAGGCCCATAAACGTAGTAAGGACATTGTTAAAATCGTCCATGCGACATCAGTGATTCAACCTTAATTTTACGAAGATATGCAAAAACGCATCCGGGTTTTACATCAGAACTACAGCTCCTGCGTTGCCAGCACCACACACGTACATCATGACACAGTTATGAATGTGCAGTGGAAAATGAAATAATCTGGTACTTGGTAATTCCATTGCTGTCTATGCAGGGTCAGAAAGCTCTCGGATGTCTTTAAAAATATCTTAATTTGTGTTCTGAATATTAACATAGGTCTTATGGGTTTGGAATGACATGAGGGTGAGTAATTAATGACAGAATTTTCATTTTTGTGTGAACTATCCCTTTAAGGCCAGTCTTCAATTTATTCTCAGTAGAGAGATGCTAAATGTACTTGGTAATGAATAAGGAAGAATCTAAATGGAAAAGCTCTTTGTCTTTCTGCTTTCTGTATTGTTTTTGAAATAGCTTTGTGCATGCAAATGGGAATTTTATTATACTTTAATGAAAAGAAAATTGCATTAACTCAGTACTATATTTCACATGTAAGATAAGATAAGAAAATGTAATAATTCTGAGAATTTGATCAAGTAGAAACTTAAGTATCACATATTACTGTTGTCTATTTAACTCAATAATAGATGTCTGTGTGACTTTAATCTTATTGAATTCAGATTGTATAATGGCATAAAATTAAATAATAAATGACACTTACAGGTGAAGACTAAATGGGTGAATGGGTGAATGTCTAATTAAATAGGACAGTGAGCTGGCTAATTGAGTGTGGTCAAGTTAACAACATTAAATGACACAGCTCTCGAAATAAGACAAGCGGCACAAACCAAGGCTTTTAACAGGCTGCAGAGTTTTTGACTGCTATTGACAGTAGGATGTGGATGCAGGCTGAATTAATTTCCTCTTAGGACATTAAGCAATTTTCCTCTTATTTCAATATGGCTCTTTGGGATTCATATGCTAAGCACAACCACATGTGCAGCAGACTGACACTTTACATTTCTAATTAGAGATCTGCATTTCCACTGGGACGTAAACAACAACACATTAGAAAGCAGGGTAATACCAGACAATGGAGCACAGGTAGATTAATTGAGAAGGCCTTGATTCAACATGTTTGATTCAGGCATGAAAGCATGAGGCTGTCTGTACATAATTTTTTTTAGTACAGACACCTTCAACTCTGCCTCAGTTAAAGACAAACTTTGTTATGATATGACTGATAGATTCTGCTGTCACACGAAAGTTCTGCTCTGCCTCCATCTCATTTGTTCTTACAAAGATTAATAGAAGAACACACACTGTTGGGATGATGACAGGCAAAAAAAAAAAAATTCTAACGAGGATCATCATACACTATAAAAATAAGTGATATATGTTAATATAGATTTTTCACAGGTGTTTTCTTGTATTTTCAATTATGCATTGTGCTGTTTTTTTTTATATAACCATCTCAGGCCATCCAAGATGTAGATGAAGTTCAAAGAGCTGATAAAACATCAGAATAATCCACAAAACTCTAGTCTAGTTAATGTTTTGGGAAGCAAAAAGCTTGTGTTTGTAATAAACAAATTAATCATTAAGACTTTTTACTTCAAACCACTGCTTCAGGCTAAAAGAGTCCTCTCTCGATAATATTGCTTTCTCCAGTGAAAAAAATATGGAGAAGCTATTACATTACAAGCACCATTTACAAGAAAAAAAGTTGTAAACAAGTAGAAAAAGGATATGAGAGGACAATAGGGGGTTGAATTTTTCAATGGAGAAAACAACACTGTTAAAAAAAAAACTGTAAAAATAGGCCATAATGTACTTTATTAAAATGAAGACATTTTCTGTATTTATTTTTTTTTTACATTCATTTAAACTGTATTTTGAATTTTGCATTTCATTCCCTTGTGTTACAGGATTAAAGCTAAATTTCCATACGCCTTCAATGAAAAGTAGCCAAAGCTCGTTTGAAAAGTTATTAAATGTCACTAGATAGAACGTCACCAATATTTTGGGCAGTGTGCCAGCATATAGCACCATTGCTCTGTAGCATCCCAAGTTCGAGTCCCAGCTCACTGACATTTCCTGACCGCCCCCCCCCCACCCCCCCTTCCTCTTGTTTTTTCCTGTCTACCCACTATCCTATCATACTTAAGGCAAAACTACACACACAGACACACAAAAAGCTGCTAGATGATGTTGCTCAAAACCAGCAGTTCAATTCCAGGCTCCAGCAAGGTCAGATTGAGCAGTAGAATCATCTGTTTCCTGTGGTCTTGTTTCAGATGTCGTCTGAGACAAGGTCCTTGCAGGGGATCTGTATCTGGGGCTCTAGTTGTCCTGGTGTCCGTTGTCTTTCAGGGCTGTAGAGGTCATTTCTAGGTGCTGATCCACCATCTGGACCTGGAACTGGAACGCGGACCTGTGACAGTAACATCTCTCTGCTGAATGAGCTGAACGCCTTCTTCACTCACTTTGAGAAACAAAACAGCACCACTGCACAGAATACACCACTTCATCCCGCTGACCAGGTGATGACGCTGACCCCAGACAGCATGAGGAGATCCTTCAGCAGGATCAATGCACGCAAAGCTCCGGTCCTGACAACATTCCTGGATGTGTACTGAGAGACTGTGCAGTGGAACTCACTGATGTCTTCACAGACACTTTCACCATCTCACTTAGTTAGGCTGTTGTCCCCACATGCTTCAAAGCTACCACCAACATTCCAGTCCCGGAGAAGCTGTCTCCATCCTGCTTCAATGACTACCGTCCAGTTGCACTTACTCATATTATCACGAAGTGCTTTGAACGGCTAGACATGCACCATATATAGTCTGCTCCACCCCTCCCTGTACCCATTCCAGTTTGCATATCAGCCCAACCGCTCGAATGATGACGCCATCACAACTGCACTCCACTCAGCACTCACACATATAGACAAAAAGGATTCATATGTCAAAATGCTGTTCATAGACTTCAGTTCAGCATTCAACACAATCATCCCTCAACAGCTCATTCACAAACTTGCCCAGCTGTGGCACCTTCTGTCTGGAAGACCTCAGGCAGTATGGGTCAGCAGCAACACATCCAGCACCATCATACTGAACAATGCCCCCCCCCCCCCCCCCCTGCTCCTCTGACCATCAACGGTGCGACTGTGGAGAG
Source organism: Carassius gibelio (assembly GCF_023724105.1). Lineage (NCBI taxonomy): Eukaryota > Metazoa > Chordata > Actinopteri > Cypriniformes > Cyprinidae > Carassius > Carassius gibelio. The sequence goes on along the minus strand of NC_068397.1, from coordinate 12,099,674 downwards.
AGTAAGCAGCACTAAGTTCCTGGGTGTGCACATCAGAGAGGACCTCTCCTGGACTGGAAACACAGCATCACTGGCCAATAAATCACAGCACCGTGTCTACTTCCTCTGCAAACTGAGAAGAGTCAGAGCCCCACCCCCCATCATGTACACCTTCTACAGAGGCACCATCGAGAGCATCCTGACGAGCTGCATCACTGTGTGGTATGGTGCCTGCAACGCATCCTGCCGGAAGATTCTACAACACAAAGTGAGAGCAGCTGAGAAGATCATTGGTGTCTCTCTCACCTCCCTACAGGACATTTACAGAGCCCGTCTCACCTGCAAAGTTTCAAGATTCAAGATTCAAGATTTTTATTCGTCACATACACAGTTATATAGGACATATATAACCAGCAGTGAAATGTAAGTCAGATCCGCTCCATGGACAGTGAAATTATTAAAGAATACAACACAGATTAAAATATACATAAATATAGCTATGAAATAATTAAATAAATGTAAACAATAACAATATAAGAATAAAAAAATATATATTGTAGAATTAAATATAGAACGCAAAATAATGTGCATGAAAGTAAACTGTAGTCTTAAATATTAAGATACACAGGGACGTACAATATGCATATGTGCATTATACTTTATTAAGTATTAAATGTTAAGATACACAGGAGTGTACAAGAGGCAAATGTGCAAACAGGTTGACATTAAGTGGAGACATAAAGATGTTAAGAGGCTGGTTTTGAGTTTAGGACCCTGATGGCCTGAGGGAAGAAACTCCTCCTGAGTCTCTCGGTTTTTGCCATCAGGCTACAGAAGCGCTTACCAGATGGCAGCAAAGTGAAAAGATGGTTACTGGGGTGGATAGAGTCCTTGATGATTTTAACAGCTCTGCTTTTGCAGCGTTTGAGCTAGATGTCCTGCAGAGAGGGGAAAGCAGACCCAGAGATGCGCTCAGCTAAGCGCACAACTCTCTGCAGAGCTTTGCAGTTCTTGACTGGAGCTGTTCCCATACCACATTGAGATACAATGACTCAATACACTTTCATTTCCTCAGCTGTCGCAGATGGTACAGACTTTGCCTGGCTTTATTAACCTGTGTTTGAATGTGAGTAGTCCAAGTCAGGTCCTCAGAGATGTTTACACCAAGGTATTTGAAGCTGCTCACCTTCTCCACCGGTGTCCCCCTGATCATAAAAGGTGTATAGGGCTGCTGCTGTCTCTTCCTGAATTCCACAATAAGTTCTTTAGTTTTGCTCACATTCAGAGAGAGACCGTTGTCCTGGCACCATGATGTTAATTTCTCTACCTCATCCAAGTATGCGGTCTCATTATTGTTGTGAATGAGGCCCAGAACCACAGTTTCATCAGCAAATTTGATTATAGAAGTGGAGCTGTGTGAAGACACACAGTCATATGTGTAGAGAGAGTAGAGCAGGGGACTCAGGACACAGCCCTGTGGGGCTCCTACGTTCAGGGTTATGGAATTGGAGGTGTACTGGCCTAGTTTCACCACTTGAGGTCTTCCAGTGAGATAAATAAAGTGAGATAAAAATCCAGTTGCAGAGTGAAGAATTCAGGCCAAGGTCCATGAGTTTCAAAGCTAGCTTTCTGGGGACTATAGTATTAAAAGCTGAGCTATAGTTGATAAATAGCAACCTTACATACTTCCCATTATTGCTGTCAATGTGTGTGAGAGAAGCAGGATGCAGGATGTGAGAGATGGCATTATCAGCGGATCTGTTTGGGCGATAGGCAAACTGAAGACGGTCTAAAGTATTTGGGATAGAGGAGCAGATGACGTTTTTAACCAGTCCCTCGAAGACCTTCATGACTATTGATGTGAGAGCAACTAGACAATAGTCATTCAGACAAAAGGGTTTATTGTTCTTAGGCACAGGGATGATAACAGATTTTTTGAAGGAGGTGGGAATCACCGATATAGCAAGAGACACATTAAAATGGATGTAAACAAACCAATCCCTTTAATTGAGAACAGTAAGAATGTTAGAGCTCTAGATACGGCTTTGGATGCGTCTAGCTCAAGGATTCCTGTACATTGTTCAGTTCCGGCAACAGAGCCCCAGCAGCAGAGCAACTGGGTGACAGTGAGGCAGCGTAGTCGTGGGTCAAAAGACCACTTTTCTGTTTCAATCAAAACATTGAACAGGTTCTCCCCACTCAGTGATGCACCCACTGAGAAACCAAATGAAAGTGCTCTAGTTATTGGTGATTCTATTGTACGGAACGTGAATATAGAGACACCAGCCACCATAGTCAAATGTTTACCGGGAACCAGAGTGCCTGACATCTTGGCAAATTTAGAAGTGCTGGCTAAAGCTAAATGTAAATACAGTAAGATTGTTATTCATGCCGGCACTAATGATGTTCGACTTCGCCAGTTGGAGATCACTAAAAATAATATTAAAGAGGTGTGTGAACTTGCAAGCATGATGTCAGACACTGTAATATGCTCTGGTCCCCTCCCTGCTTACCGTGGTGACAAGATGCATAGCACAGAGGTCAGCTAATTCTCAGCACATAGAGATTCTTTCACCTAGATATCACACTATAGAGACTGTATCTGTTCCCCGAACTAGAAAATACAAAAAACGTCCAAACCAAGTAAAGATTAACAATTTAATTGAGTTTCAACAAATAAAAAACAGATGCAATACGGATAAACAAATGATAAAGCCTGGCTTATTTAGTATCAGATCCCTTTCTACGAAAACACTTTTTGTAAATAATATGATCACTGATCATAATCTAGATGTGCTCTGTTTGACAGAAACCTTGCTAAAACCTGATGATTACATTATTTTAAATGAGTCCACCCCCCAAGATTACTGTTATAAACATGAGCCGTGTCTAAAAGGCAAAGGGGGAGGTGTTGCTTCAATTTATAACAACATTTATAACAACGTTTTCAGGATTTCTCAGAGGGCAGGCTTCAAGTATAACTCGTTTGAAGTAATGGTGCTTCATATAACATTATCCAGAGAAACAAATGTTAATGACAAATCCCCTGTTGTGTTTGTACTGGCTACTGTATACAGGCCACCAGGGCACCATACAGACTTTAAGTTTTAATAGTTGGTGATTTTAATATCCATGTTGATAATGAAAAAGATGCATTGGGATCAGCATTTATAGACATTCTGAACTCTATTGGGGTTATACAACAGGTTTCAGGACATACTCATCATCAAAATAATACTCTAGATTTATAGATACTGTCACATGGAATTGATGTTGATAGTGTGGAAATTATGCAGCCATGTGATGATATCTCAGATCATTATTTAGTTTTCTGCAAACTTTATATAGCCAAAATTGTAAATTCTAATTATTGTTACAAGTATGGCAGAACCATCACTTCTACCACAAAAGACTGCTTTTTAAGTTATCCTCCTGATGTATCCAAATTCCTTAGTATATCCAAAACCTCAGAACAACTTGATGATGTAACAGACACTATGAACTCTCTCTTTTCTAGCATTTTAAATACAGTTGCTCCTTTACGCTTAAGGAAGGTTAAGGAAACCAGTATGACACCATGGTATAATGAGCATACTTGCAACCTAAATAGAGCAGCCAGAAAAATGGAGCGCAGCTGGAGGAAAACAAAACTAGAGGTTTTTCGTTTTGCTTGGCAGGAAAGTAACCTATCCTACAGAAAAGCATTAAGAACTGCTAGATCCAATTACTTTTCTTCTCTTTTAGAAGAAAACAAACATAACCCCAGGTATTTATTCAATACAGTGGCTAAATTAACGAAAAATAAATCCTCAACAAGTGTTGACATTTGCCAACATCACAGCAGTAATGACTTTATGAACTACTTTACTACCTGGTGTCTCTATTTTCACGTTCCGTACAATAGAATTGCAAATAACTAGAGCACTTTCATCAGGTTTCTCAGTGGGTGCATCACTGAGTGGGGAGAACCTGTTTAATGTTTAATCAGAACAGAAGAGTGGTGTTTTGAACCGCAACTATGCCGTCCCACTGTCACCCAGTTGCCTTGATGCGATGGCTCTGTTACCGGAACCGAATAATGTACAGGACGCCCTGAGCTAGACGCATCAAAAGCCTTGTCTACAGCCATCACATTCTTACTGTCTTCAATTAAAGTATGGATAGGTGTCTCTAATTCTGAACTCTTCTCTGTCAGCCTAACTATTTCCCTGCATTGAACACATGTGAATCCCTCATCGCCAACAGATAAACTATACATGTGGCAAGAGGTGTAAACAACAATAGCAGGAGAAGCCATTAGTCACCGTGATGGGTGAGTGATTTTCACCACAGTTGTTTGGTGACCTTGTGAAAAACCGGAGTGAGAGAGTAGCGAGAGAGAGGAGAGGAGAAAGGAAAAAGAAATGAAAACTGCGATAGGCACAGATGAAAACGCTAATGACAAGCTAATGAATGCTAATGCGATGCAGGTGCACTGCACTCGCGGATTTAGAATAAAAGTGAACGATCAAATTAATCAGATTAGATTGATAGATAATATCAGAAATATGGTGAGAATTAAGTTAAATTTAATCACTTTAAACAACAGAGAGTGATAATAAGATACACAGAGCTATGATCACAAAACAGCAGCAAGGCAAGCAGGAAGCAGGAATAACACTGTACAACAGCGAAACCCGCCGCTTTTCAGCTGGAGAAAGGGTCCTGGAGCTGTATACGATGACCCGCAACCCTCCATCTTGGTGCTTATAGAGGATAGCCTCAAGGCCCCTTTCTGATGCATCAGTGTGTAGCATGAATGGGAGGTTGAAGTTCGGGTATGCCAAGATGGAGGGATTTACCAGCATGTCCACACCTCGCCCACTGTCTGCGACTCTTGAGTGCTATAACTGCTTTAAGATCACAAGGGTCTATTCTCACCCCTTTGGCCAACACTAGGCGACCCACATAGCGCCGGACTTCCTGGAGGAAGAGTTCACACTGCATAGTCATTATTATTATCATCATTATTATTATAATTATTATTTACTCTTACAGTTACTGCGTTTCTGGTCTCAAGTTGAAGATTTGTAGTTCTTACAATTTATAAATGTGTGAATTTCTGTTATGATGGTTATTTTTACTGAATGTTGTAACAAAGGTAATAAAGAGTTATTATTATTATTAAGTCTCTTTCCAGCTCAGACTGCATAGGTTAAAGCTTATGGGTCTGTCACTTGATGAATGAATGACTCGAAAAACCTGATGATATGATAGATGAACTAATCAATCATTTTTTGACCCGGTTATAATTAAAGCTCAAAGAATATTCAGTGCATGATTGCAGAGAGACTTGACCTTGAGCGGCAGAATACTGCTTGCTAAGATGGAGGGCATCTCCAGGCTTACATAATCTGCACTCTCTTTATATGTAGACAACAAAATCTGTAAATCAGTTGATAAAATCATGTTTAATTTTGTTTGGAAAAACTAAATCCATTATGTTAAGAATTCTGTATTAATGAAAACATTTGAGTATGGTGGGTTGAATTTCCTTGATTTCTCTTCTTTGAACAACACTGTTACGAACCTCCAGTGAAGAGTCCAGAGGAGAGGAAGGTTTTCCACAATTATAATAATAATAAAACCACTTCGAGTTGAAGAAACAAAGGAAACTGATCTTCTGTACTTGAAATAAAAATGGTTTTTTATTTTACCAATTGAATTAACCCCAAAAACATAATAGATACAAACAACTACAACGAGGAAAGGAAGAGCAAACACATTACTCTTTACCACCCTCTCTCCACCGAGACTTGTTTTACGCTACTGCTGAAACTCCACGAACGCCCCTTCAGTATCACCCAGCTCTAGGAAGCTGTATCCATCTAGACGTCTGCTCTCCACCCACTTCACCAACGTCTGCCTGTTCTCTTCCCTTTTTACCAGCTCTCGCTCTCCTGCTGATTGCCAACAGGTATTCCTCTAATTAATTGCCAACTGAAAACAGGTGTGCACACAGGACCTGTGAAAGACAAAAAAAACAGCAGTAGATCTAGACACACACACACACACATACGACCTAAGGGAAGTAACACCCCCCCCCCCATAAAATCAAACTAGAAGTTTGACTGAGTTACCTCACCCACGTGACAAGGCGTCGGCTATCACATTGTCAGCTCCCTTCTTATGATGGATCTCCAAGTTGTAACCTTGCACCAACAGAGCCCACCTCATCAGTCATTGGTTGTGGTTTGAGACAAGAGAACCAGAGGGTTATGATCTGTAAATACAACAACTGGCGAGGGGTTATAACCAACATAGACTTCAAAATGCTGCAAAGCGAGCAACAATGCGAGGGTCTCTTTCTCTATAGTAGAGTAGTTCAGTTGATTTTTCTTAAACTTGACAGAGAAGTAGCTAACCGGATGACAAACATCTCCTTCTCCATCCTGCAACAACACAGCACCAGCGCCAGTAGTACTCGCATCAACTTCAAGCTTAAAGTGAAGAGAGTGATTTGGCGCAGCCAGGACAGGGGCAGAACAGAGGAGAGATTTTACTGCTTCAAAAGCATGTTGACAATCATCCGTCCACACAAACGGGACAGCGGGACTAAATAAACTAGTCAGGGGGACAATGACTACTGAGAAGTTTCTGCAAAAACATCTGTAATATCCAGCCATACCAAGAAAACGACGGAGCTCACGTCTAGTCTTGGGGGCTGGATAAGCTAGCACAGTGGTAACGTTGGTGTCAACAGGACAGACCTGGCCTAGACCTGGCCATGGCCCACCTGTTTCCCCAAGTACATCATGGTGGCCTTTCCAAACTCACACTTCGCCAAGTTTAGTGTCAGTGATGCCACCGCCAACCCCTGAAACACCCGTCCGTGTACACTACCACATCATCTAGGTAGACATTGCAGTTTGGTACAGTCCCTAATACCATCCACATCATGCGTTAGAATGTTGCCGGTGCATTTCTCAACCCAAAGGCCATAACCGTATACTGCATGAAGTGATCAGGGGTAACAAACGCAGAGATATCCGATGACGATTGTCAACATGCTTTTGAAGCAGTGAAATCTCTCCTCTGTTCTGCCCCTGTCCTGGCTGCGCCAAATTTCCGGCTGTTCTAGTATAGGGTTTGCTACAAACTCTTCTAAACTAAACACAGCCATCCTCACCACAATATCTACCTGGCTAACACAAATGAAAATGCTAACACTAACCAATAATGCAACAAATGTAGACACACCCAAGAAAAAAAGAAACAGATTGCATAGGTTACACAGTAAAACAGTCACACACCAGCTTTCACAAAGGAATAACCCACCCCCAGAACCTGCCTAGCCAAAACTTATCCTAATCTGTCTTCTGGGGCTTGCCGGGCTCGAGGCGACTTTAAAGGCAAACTTCGGCAGCCGGAGCCCCGAAACCTACCCCCGACAGGGATCTCATCTCCACCCAGGTTTTCCCCCGAAAATAATAAAGGAAAAATAACAACCAAGTGCCTGATGGAAAGACTGCAGAACAGCCTAGCTAGACAGTTCTAACTAGCTGGGGAAAGGGTCTGGAAAGACTGGACAGTGAAACCCCACACAAAACAATTTCAACACCAATCGATAACTATTTACAACTTTGTTCCATGCAACCCGAAGTGTTTAGAAAGCCAGATCCCGGACGAGCCCCCAAATTGTTACAGAGGAGGAGAAGGTTTTTTATAATAATAATAATAATAATAATAATAAAACCACTTCAGGTTGAAGAAACAAAGGAAACTGATCTTCTGTACATATGGTGTTTTATTTTACCAATTGAATTTACACCTAAAACATAATAGATACAAACAACTACAACGAGGAAAGAAAGAGCAAACACATTACTCTTTACCACCCTCTCTCCACCGAGAGAGTAACCCCCCAACACGAGAATCCGGAATTTTATCCTCAATTACTACTTTTCCAAATTAGGTGGTCTCCCTTTCCTATTGATCTGTTATTATAATATTGCTAGAATCCCTTACAATGTATCTAAATTTCATAAACAGGGATTACTTGCATGGTCATTAATTTTTAAGAACAATTTACTGTTTTCCTTATTAATTTTTCAGCTGCTTTGACAAAATCTTTTTTGGATAAAGCACTATATAAATAAAGGTGACTTGACTTCAAATCAAAATCAAGACATTTTATATAAGACAAAATCTTTGTTTTTTAATAAGTGGTTTGAGAAAAACATTTTGATTATTTTCCCAGTTATTTAAATCAGAAGGTCTTATTTTAAGTTACAAAGAATTCTTATGTAAATTGAATTTTCCAGTAACTCCCAAATAATTCTCCATTGTCATGGACGCTATTCCTAGGAGCTGTTATGCCTTTAAGGGACTCTGTTAGATCATCCAGCACTTTATGTATTTCTTTAGACTCATTTGAAATCCCAGTAGGAAAACTATGCTTTTTGTCAAATCCTTCATCACGTAACTATAAGATTAGATTGCTTTTTCAAAAGGAGCGAGTTTTTGTGTAATCCAAACTCAATCTGGAATTTTATCCTCAATTGCTACTTTTTCAAATAAGGTGGTCTCCCTTTCCTATTGATCTGTAATTATAATATTGCTTGAATCACTTACAATGTATCTACATTTCATAAACAGGCATTACTTACAGTACATGGTCATTAATTTTTAAGCATAATTTCTACCCTCACAGACACTTCAATTGATTGCAAATGATTGCACAAATACTATTTAAACTGAACTTGAATGATGACATGACTGAATTCAGTGATGAACTGCCTTTAACTGTCATTTTGCATTATTGACACACTGTTTTCCTAATTAATGTTGTTCAGTTGCTTTGACACAAATCTTTTTTGTTTAAAGTGCTATATAAATAAAGCTGACTTGACATGACTTCATTTGGAAAAATCAAGACATTTTATTTAAGACAAAATCTTTGTTTTTTAATAACTGGTTCAAGAAAAACATTTGGATTATTTCCCGGTTATTTAACTCGGAAGATCTTATTTTAAGTTACGAAGAATTCTTATATAAATTTAATTTTCCAGTAACTCCCAAAGAATTCTCCATTGTCATGGATGCTATTCCTAAAGGAGCTGTTATGCTTTTAAGGGACTATGTTAGATCATCCAGCACTTATGTATTTCTTTAAACCCATTTGAAATCCCAGTAGGAAAACTATGCTTTTTGTCAAATCTTTCATCACGTAACTATAAGATTAGATTGCTTTTTCAAAAGGAGCGTGTAACAACTCCATATGTGGTGTCTTATTTGAGGAATGTGGTTGATTGAAAAAAAAATGGACACTGTCTCTGATTTTACCCAGCTAAAGTGTTTTTGAAAAGGTTTAAATCAGACATATATATATGTCTGATTTAAACCTTTTCAAAAACACTTTAGCTGGGTAAAATCTGTTCTTTTTATGGTGACCCTAATGAAGCTGATATGCATATCTTTTGGGATTGTTCTCATAGCTATTTAGGATTGAATTCACTAATGTTATCCATCACAGTGCACTTCAAGGTTTCTCTCTGCTTTTTGAGGATGTACTGTTTGGCTTCTTTAATATTCAAAAAGACAAAGTTAATGAATATTTTATTATTAACCTATTATTACCTATTATTAGTAAATTCACTCATCAAAATCCTTTATATATTGTTTTTAAACATCTTTAAACCTTAAGGCTTTTAAAAGTTAATTTATTTAATCGTTTTACCTTATTTTGTTAAAGCTTTCATTTAGTATTACTTATTTTTATGTTTATATACGTCTGTACATGTTGCTTTGCATGTAATGTCACCTCTTTGTATGGAATATTGACATTCTCTGTACTTTTATCTTTGGTATGTTGTCATTTATTATTGTTTGATGAACTTGTGACAAAATGGAGCAAGAGAGAAAAGAAACGGAGCGAGAGAGAGGAGAAAATAAAAAAGAAAAGAAAAGAAAAGAAAACAGCAATAGGCATGAATGGAGATGCTAATGATAAGCTTGCTGGCTAACAAATACTAACACGCTGCAGGTGCGTTGTAGGTGTGCTGCACTCACAGATTTAGAATAAAAGCGAACAATCAAATTACTTAGATTAGATTGATAGATAATATCAGAAATATAGTCAAGTCACCTTTATTTATATAGCACTTTAAACAAAATACATTGCGTCAAAGCAACTGAACAACATTCATTAGGAAAACAGTGTCTCAATAATGCAAAATGATAGTTGAAGGCAGTTCATCATTGAATTCAGTGATGTCATCTCTGTTCAGTTTAAATAGTGTCTGTGCATTTATTTGCAATCAAGTCAATGATATCGCTGTAGATGAAGTGACCCCAACTAAGCAAGCCAGAGGCGACAGCGGCAAGGAACCGAAACTCCATCGGTGACAGAATGGAGAAAAAACCCTTGGGAGAAACCAGGCTCAGTTGGGGGGTCAGTTCTCCTCTGACCAGACAAAACCAGTAGTTCAATTCCAGGCTGCAGCAAAGTCTGATTGTGCAGAAGAATCATCTGTTTCCTGTGATCTTGTCCTGGTGGTCCTCTGAGACAAGGTCTTTACAGGGGATCTGTATCTGGGGCTCTAGTTGTCCTGGTCTCCGCTGTCTTTCAGGGCAGTAGAGGTCCTTTCTAGGTGCTGATCCACCATCTGGTCTGGATACGTACTGGATCCGGGTGACTGCAGTGATCTTCTGATCTGGACACAGACTGGATCTGGTGGCTAAGGTGACCTCGGAATAAGAGAGAAACAGACAAATATTAGTGTAGATGCCATTCTTCTAATGATGTAGCAAGTACATAGGGTGTTATGGGGAGAGGTTCCCGGTTCCGGTTTACCTAATTAATGCAGCCTAAAAATCCTTTAACGGATTTGGATATTAAAAGCATATTAGTATGTAATGTTTAAGCCAGGTTAAAGAAATGGGTCTTTAATCTAAATTTAAACTGCAAGAGTGTGTCTGGCTCCCGAACAATGTTAGGTAGGTTATTCCAGAGTTTAGGCGCCAAATAGGAAAAGGATCTGCAGCCCGCAGTTGATTTTGATATTCTGGATATTATCAAATTGCCTGAGTTTTGAGAACGTAGAGGACGTAGAGGATTATAATGTAAAAAGAGCTCATTCAAATACTGAGGTGCTAAACCACTCAGGGCTTTATAAGTAATAAGCAATATTTTAAAATCTATACGATGTTTGGTGGGAATTAAGTTATATTTTATCACTTTAAACAACAGAGAGTGATAGTAAGATGTCTACAGAAAAACAAAGCTACACGAAGCTACAATCACAAACCAGCAGCATGGCAAACAGGAAGCAGGAATACACATAAGCAACAATCATAACTAAAAGGCTAATGAAAGCACATATTTATGTACATTTTGAAGGTGCATTAAAAGTCGATAAATCCTTGATTTATTTGATAAAAAAAAAATGTCTCCACATACTACATGCAGAATGAACAAGTTTTGGGATATGATAAGAACTTATTTTAGTGAATAAAGTACCACATTTCAGCTATTGTTTTGCTAGGATGGGTACACAAAATGTTATTTCATCCATGCTTTCATCATGATGCCGTTAAGATCTCATTTTAATGTGGCTTTAAGCACTATGCATCATTAAAGTTTAACTTTCACCGTGACTAAGCCAGTAAATGTGGTATTTACATGGAATAATAATGTGAGTTTATCTTATGGTACGAACCCAGAGCCGTATCAGTAGGAAAGCGATAAAGCCAGCATTTTGCATCTTAAGACTTGTGTTGCATTTCGAGGCAAAGCAAAAAATAAATAAAAAAAATAAAACATTGCCGATGTGATGAAACGGCGGAGTCAGTTAGATCCATCTGCAGCAGTTTATTAATACAGGTGAGTAAGCAGAGAACAGCTGACATAAACTCTGGCAATGAAAGGGAACTTAAGCAGACGTTCGTAGAGAACTCAGATAATCTCATCAATCGGGTTACAAGGACCAGAGATAATAACAATACAGACCAGGGGTAAATCAAAACTTCACAAAATATCAAAGGGGACAGCAGTCAATATAAAGGGGAGAACACAAGGTGCAGGTGAAAATACTAGAAGGTAATCAAGATAATTAAGCAGGGTTAGACGGGGATGATTGGGGAGAGGGACACTGGGAAATGCAGTCCTAATATTCAGGAGAGAGGGATCTGATGCCGCCAGAGGAGGGCGTAGCAGAACGTTCCATGACAGTCGAACAACAATATAAAATCCATGAAAAAAATTTAAAATGATAAACTGTTCAGCGTAATGACGTTTAATCTCTCAGTTGAAAGTGAAAGTGAAGTGACATTCAGCCAAGTATGGTGACCCATACTCAGAGTTCATGCTCTGCATTTATTCCATCCAAAGTGCACACCCAGAGCAGTGAACACAAACCCAGAGCAGTGGGCAGCCATTTATGCTGTGGCACCCGGGGAGCAGTTTGGGGTTCAGTGCATTGCTCAGGGGCACCGAAGTTGCGGTATTGCCGGCCTGAGACTCAAAACCACAACCCTAGGGTAAGGAGCCAAACTCTCTAACCACTAGGCCACAACTTCCCCATAATAATGTGGAACAACCTCTTTAAGTAGGGGTTCCATTTACCTAAGAAGACCTGGCAAACTATTGACCAAACCAGTCTGAGATTCACAGAGATTCAAGCGCTATGTCACAGTTCTCATGAAATAAAGTGAGGAAAAAAATCTTTCTGAAGATGAAAAGTATGAAACAATGCAATGTCTTGCAAAAAGCATCAAATCAAACAATATTTTAGAGATATTTAGAGATTATTGAAACGTCAAAAGATTTGTGATATGATCTTGGTCAGATGAAGATTTATTTAGGAACATTTCTGTCAAACAAATTAACTGTATTGTAATGCCACCTGTAAAAAAGCCATTGCTGAGCAGCACACAGATGTTTGAAGCTACTGGAGTCTCAAGATCCTCCCCATGCAGACTGGCAGTAGTGTGTAAAGCTGCGTCTCAGTCACATCTAACCAACCCTCACAAAGAGAAACCTGCACAATGGCTTTAGAAACAAAGAAACTGTTTCTTATTTTTACTTTTGTTTCTCAAACCATAAAGCATTTATTTTTCCAAAAGAAGGAGATTGGTTATCTGAATTGACTCCCTTTAATAGAAATATTGAATGGGAAACAGTGTGGGGTTATACATTTCATGCATCTGTAAACCCTACTCATAAATTCATCAAGTATAAATTATCCAGGGCATATTTAACCACACGCATAAGACATGTTTTGGGTTTATCACCAAACCCTTATTGTAATTTTTGAGGGCCAGGTTGCCTGTGTCACGGAGCCACCAGTAACACCTGCCACACCATCAGAGTCCGATCACCCGACTCCGCCCATCCGCTCATTATCACCAGATTACTGAAGTCACCACACCTGCATCTGCTCATCACTGCCACTTCATAAGCCCTCAGCTCCTTTCACTCTCTGTCTGGTCTCGTCTGAGAAACACCAACTCTACTTCCTGAACCATTCTAAGAATCATCTGAAAACCTACCGTCTGATCATCCAGCTTACCTGCCACCGTCTGTCCTCAGTGTTCTGATCACGTAATACCTGCTTCTATCTCCAATATCTCATTAAACATCTACTTACCTGTATTCCCTGTTGTCTCTCTCTTCTGTCCGTGACAGAAGACCAGACCAACAGTATGCAAAATGCCGCTGGATTGGAAGAGAGCCCTCCACGAGTCTCTCTCCCCGAACAAGCGCAAGCGGGCTATCCACCGCGTTTTCACTCTCCTTCAATGCCTGCCTCTCACAGTCCCATGGCCCGACCTGCAACATACACCGGCGAGGCAGAGGGTTGCAGCGGATTTCCACTACAGTGTTCACTCTACTTTGAGATGCAGGTACATGCCTTCCCTACGGATCGTACTAAGATTGCCTATTTGATCTCCCTCCTCTCAGGTTCCGCCCTCCAATGGGCTCAGTCAATCTGGGAAGCGAATGGCCCCCTCACTCGCTCATGGGAGGCTTTCGCCACCCATTTCAAAGAAGTTTTTGGCCTTAACACCGCCGCTCTCTCCATTCATGATCAGTTGTACCGCCTTCGTCAAGGAAAGCTGACCGTGAGTGAGTATGCTTTACGTTTCCGCACTCTAGCCGCCAACTGTGGATGGAATGAAACTGCGCTTATCACCTGCTTTCGTCATGGATTGAATCCTGCCATCCGCCATCAAGTGGCCGTCTATGATGATGTCGTCGGCTTAGAGAACCTCATTCAGCGTACCATTCGCATCTCTCAACGTCTCACCGCCTGTGCTCTGGATAAATCCGCTGTGCAACCTCTGCCTCCCACACCATCTGCAGACCTTCCAGCACCTGAACCCATGCAAATAGACTCCTACCATCTCACTGCAGTAGAACGTCAACGACGCATTCACAATGGTCTCTGCCTCTACTGTGGTTCCGAAGGACATCTCCTCCTGCAGTGCCCAGTGCGACCACCACGCCCAGCGGTGAGTACAATCCAGATTCCTCCCATGATATCACCATTATCCCGTACTTCAGTCATGCTAGTGACCCCCTCTCACTCCGTTTTGGCGTATGCCCTCATTGACACCGGCTCCTCAGGGAACTTCATCTCCCACGAACTCCTCAAGAGGCTCAATCTCCAGAGGAGAAGGATCACGAAGAAGTTAGAGATCCACACCATCCTGGGTAAGCCGCTGGGCCGTGGTCAAATCTGTCATCAATCCCCCATAGTCTCACTACGCATTGGATGTCTTCATCGGGAGGAGATTTCATTTCTGGTGCTGGAAGGGTCCACCGTGGATATCATCCTGGGACGCCCGTGGATGTCCGAACACTCCCCGCAAGTCAACTGGACCACTGGGGAAATTACGCAATGGGGTGAATCCTGCTCTTTATCCTGTCTACAACCCGTCATCAAAATCTGCAGTCGGAAACCTGCTCCTGATGAATCCCCCTCTTCCTCTCATCTTCGCCTTAACTCCACGTCGATCGAAAGTCCAGAGTCCAACCATCCTACAGATGTTCCCCTTGAGTACCGGGCGTTCCAGGACGTGTTCAGCAAGCAACAAGCGACACAGCTACCACCTCATCGGCCATGGGACTGTGCCATTGACCTGCTGCCTGGAGCCACACTACCCAAGGGTCGGATCTACCCACTGTCCATCCCGGAGCAGAGGGCCATGGAGGAGTATATCAAGGAAGCCTTACAACAGCAGTTCATTCGACCTTCCACTTCCCCTGCTGCATCCAGCTTCTTCTTTGTGGGAAAGAAGGACGGAGGCTTGAGGCCGTGCATAGACTACCGAGCACTCAACGAACAAACGGTCAAATTCCGCTATCCCCTTCCTCTGGTACCGACTGCTCTGGAACAACTTCGTGGAGCCAAAATCTTCACTAAACTGGACCTCAGAAGTGCATATAATCTCATACGCATCCGAAGAGGAGATGATTGGAAGACAGCTTTCATTACTCCATCTGGCCACTATGAATATCTTGTTATGCCGTATGGGCTGTCCAACTCCCCATCTGTATTCCAAGCCTTCATGAACGAAGTGTTCCGTGAGTTCCTGACTAAATTCGTGATCGTTTATATTGATGACATCTTAATCTTCTCCAAGAACCTGTCTGAACACCACCACCATGTCTGTCAAGTCCTGCAAAAACTCCGAGATCATCAGTTATTCCTGAAGTTGGAGAAATGTGAGTTCCACCGTACCACTGTTCACTTCCTCGGCTATGTCATCAGCCCACAGGGAATCCAAATGGACCAGAGGAAGGTGGACACCATCAAAAACTGGCCGCAACCCACCACCGTCAAGGACCTCCAGAGATTCCTAGGATTTGCAAACTTCTACCGTCGTTTTATCGATACAGTATCATCAGTTCACCACTCACCTCCCTCCTTAAGGATCGGCCCAAGTCTCTGTCCTGGAACCCAACTGCCATCCAAGCCTTCCAAAAACTGAAGAACGCCTTCTGTTCAGCTCCCATCCTGATCCATCCCAATCCAGACCTCCCCTTCGTGGTCGAAGTGGACGCCTCATCGGCTGGAGTGGGAGCGATTCTATCACAACAGCAGGGGAAGCCTCCAGTACTCCATCCATGTGCCTTCTATTGCAAGAAACTGTCCCCGGCGGAGCGTAATTACGACATCGGTAATCGGGAACTGCTGGCTATAAAGATGGCTTTTGAAGAATGGAGACACTGGCTGGAGGGAGCACACCATCAAGTCGAAGTCATTACGGACCACCGTAACCTCAAATATCTTCAAGAAGCCAAACGTCTAAATCCTCGCCAAGCCCGATGGGCCCTCTTCTTCACTCGTTTCAACTTCCGAGTTACCTATCGACCAGGAGGCAAGAACCTCAAAGCAGACGCCCTCTCCCGTCTTCATGCACCTGAACCCGAAGTATCACCTCCTGAAACTATACTCCCTCCAGCCATCATTGTCAGTCCCATCGAATGGGCTATAGAAGAACGTATCCGGGAAGCCACCCGCTCCGAGCCAGCTCCGCCGGGAGGTCCTGAGGGAAGGACATATGTTCCATCATCACTACGCCTGTCCCTCATGGACTCAGTTCACACGTCTCCGGGCTCTGGACATCCAGGCAGCCGCCGAAACCCTCTCACTCCTTCGTAACCGGTTCTGGTGGCCCTCCATCGCGCAGGATGCCTCCCAGTACGTTCGTGGGTGCTCAGTCTGTGCCATCTCCAATACCCCACGACGACTCCCCGAAGGGAAGCTGAAACCACTATCCATACCACGTCGTCCATGGTCCCATCTGGGCGTCGATTTCATGACTGATCTCCCACCTTCAGATTCTCACACCAGTATCCTAGTCGTGGTCGACCGCTTCTCCAAGGCATGCAAACTCACCCCCTTCAAAGGTCTTCCCACTGCCTTTGAGACTGCCAACCTACTATTCCACCATGTATTCCGTCACTTTGGTCTACCAGAAGACATTGTATCCGACAGAGGTCCCCAATTCATCTCCCGAGTCTGGCATGCTTTCTTCAGGTTACTTGGAGTCTCAGTCAGCCTATCTTAGGGGTACCATCCTCAATCCAACGGTCAGACTGAGCGCAAGATTCAAGAGATCGGAAGGTACCTACGAACCTACTGCCACCAGAACCAAGGAAGCTGGAGCCGCTACCTCCCATGGGCCGAGTATGCACAGAATTCGCTATGCCAAGACACCACCGGTCTAACACCATTTCAATGCATACTCGGGTACCAGCCTCCTCTCTTCCCCTGGTCAGGAGAGCCGTCAGAAGTCCCAGCGGTCAACACCTGGTTCGAAGCGAGTAAGAGGGTATGGGACTCAGCACACATCCATCTCCAACGGGCAGTGCAAAGACACCAGAGCCAGGCCAACACCAAGAGGAGAGATACACCCCAGTACCAACCTGGTCAAAAGGTCTGGCTCTCCACCAGAGACATCCGTCTTCGCCTACCTTGTCGTAAGCTGAGTCCCCGCTACATAGGTCCCTTCACCATCGAGAGGCAGGTCAACGAGGTCACCTACTGTCTTCACCTTCCCTCACACTACCGGATCGCACCATCATTTCATGTCTCCCTGTTAAAGCCCTTCACTGATCCTCTTGTTTCTCCTTCCCCAGGACCTGATGGTGTTGACTTACCCCCTCCTCCTGAAATCGCTGTAGAAGAATCAATTCACCGTGTGCAGGACATCCTGGATTCCCGTCGGCGGGGCCGTCGCCTGGAATATCTGGTAGACTGGGAGGGATATGGCCCCGAAGAACGCTCTTGGGTCCCTAGGGACGACATCCTGGACCCATCCCTCCTCACCCAGTTCCACAACTCCCATCCCAACCGCCCTGCACCGAGAGGTCGAGGCCTACCCCGTCGACGGGTAACGCGGGCGTCAGGAGCCGCCCATAGAGGGGGGGGGGTACTGTCACGGAGCCACCAGTAACACCTGCCACACCATCAGAGTCCGATCACCCGACTCCGCCCATCCGCTCATTATCACCAGATTACTGAAGTCACCACACCTGCATCTGCTCATCACTGCCACTTCATAAGCCCTCAGCTCCTTTCACTCTCTGTCTGGTCTCGTCTGAGAAACACCGACTCTACTTCCTGAACCATTCTAAGAATCATCTGAAAACCTACCGTCTGATCATCCAGCTTACCTGCCACCGTCTGTCCTCAGTGTTCTGATCACGTAATACCCGCTTCTATCTCCAATATCTCATTAAACATCTACTTACCTGTATTCCCTGTTGTCTCTCTCTTCTGTCCGTGACAGCCTGGGCACTTTGTTTATTCTTTGGTAATATCCAAAAGTGCAAATTTTTGGGATATGGTGCTTGATGCTTTTACAAGGTCACTAGGATTAATGTTTTCACAGATCCTGCCCAAAGATCTGCTATAGTTGAATGATAATTCTCAATTTCTTTTAAATGTAGAGGATTGGAAAGTTTGATTAGCTTTTTCTTTTCTTTTTTAAGTGATGTGACATACAGCCAAGTATGGTGACCCATACTCAGAATCAGTGTTCAGTGTTCAGCAGTGGGCAGCCATTTATGCTTCAGCACCCGGGGAGCATTTGGGTGTTCGGTGACTTGCTCAGGGGCACCTCAGTCATGGTATTGCCAGCCTGAGATATCTCTAACATATCTCTCCCACAACTCTCTAACCACTAGACCACGACTTCCCCAGCTTCCTCAACTGCTGCAAATAAACTTCAAGTTCGGTGATGGAAACATCCTTATGACCTTTCTATAAAATAATGGTTACTTTCTTTAATGAAGATTTAATTTATTAAAAAAAAAAACTGATTTGTGGGGGGTTGAGGGAGGTTGTGCGGGGTAGTTGTTAGATACATTTTCTTATTTGTTGTAACATTTTATATGCTACTTTGAAAAAAAAAAACCCCACTGAATTACAGAAATTATAAGGCTGAGTGCTTCACATTATGTTTGACTAAATTGTCTTTCAACACCAGTGCGAGCCTTGCTAGCTGGGGCCGGCTCCAGGCATGGGCAAGGGCTAAGTCCACCCAAATTAGTTAATAGTTTTGCCCACCCAATCAGAATTAAATAAAAATTTTGTAATTTTTTTATGCAGTAATTAAAGCCAATCTGAAGTGGAATGTATTTTAAGAAATGTAAGATAGAGCTGGAGACTGCTCCAACAATAATAAAAGAACACCAGAAAATTGCATAATTTTAGTTTTATTAGCTGAATGCAAGGAGCTTCAGTCTGTTGCAGACAGTAAAAAACAGGCAGAAATATTTGCGTGCTATCACAGGGAGTTTGTGAGTTAACTGGAGTTTATAGACTACATGAAAATGTATCATTGCCAGAGGTGGAAAATAACTAATTACAAATACTTTTGTTACAGTACTTTTAAATTTGTTTCTACTTAAATTGTGGTACTTCTACTTTTACTTGAGTAGAATAAAAATTAAGTATTCAACTTCACTACATTTATTTTCCACCAAAAGTACAAAGTAAAATAAATAAATAAATGACAAATGTGCCGATGGAGAAATAGAGTGAGCCGGCATTTGATGGGTACTTTTCAAACTGCTGGGGCAGAGCCACATTTGCAGCCAATAACAGACAGTCCTGGCTCGAGTAAAAAAAAAAAAAATCCATCGTAATTTTGTCAGCGCCTGAAATGGGTCACGCCATTAATATTACCAGAGCACTCAGCAGTTTAAGTAAATAGAAACTCAGTTGATAGAAGGACACAGTTGCATGGATGGGGGGTCATAGTGTCTAAAATGCATGCACACAATTCAGATGAATGGTAAAGAAATCACCCTCTTTAATAGTGCAGTTTAACAACAATAAAATAACCTAATCATTAACAACAACATTGACATAAGAGCCATGATTTACCATGATTTATCTGTCAATCAGATGCAAGTAAAATAAAAAATGTTGGTGCCCACGCTTTGGACGTGTGTATCCATGAGCAAAGAAAGAAGATGTATGATCAATATATGATGATTTATTCATATCAAAAATGAGACGATATGAACATTATGGAGCGCTGAACCATTTAGTTTCTTTAAATAAATACCATTACTATAGTGGTCTGTATTTATATTTTCCTAGGCCCCAAACATAGCAAAAGCTCCACGTGTTTTGAGTTAATTGGTTGATTGGCATGTCACAATATTCTAATTTGTTAAGATGAATTGGTGGGTTTTTGTTAAATGTGAGCCAAAATCATTACAATTAAAAGAACCAAAGACTTTAAACTACTTCAGTCTGGTGCACTGAATTTTTTGTTCACAATTTGAGTTGAATTACTGAAATAAATGAACTTTTCCACAATATTCTGATTTATTGAGATGCACCTGTAGTTCGCAATTATATTGCAATTAAATACATAACGATGTTTTTTTTTATTTTATTTTTTTAACATCTACATTTAAAATTTTGGAACGATGTAAACTTTGTCAGTTTTAGTAAAGAACAGTGCCACAGTCTGATCAGCCGTCTTCCAGACAGTCCCTAATGACATTAGTTTTGAGTAGAGATTAACAAATTGTACAATTTACGACATGCTTTAGCCTCCCGCACTTGGTCATTGCATATTAACCTTCATATGTGATCCACATATCTATCAAGCTAACTAATTATGTTGAATGTCTGAGTTGGCATAATTTGTGCCCGTGACAGAGTGGTAGCAGAGCGTTCTCAGAGTTAGTGAAAACCTCAATACTCCGACTTTCAAAAAATCCACTCCTAGCTCCAGGCAAAATCAACCTCTTCACTACTTTCTCTGCTCCCACTCCACTCCACTCACATACTCTGATTGGTGATGCTGCATACCCTCTAAAGAACTGGCTTATGAAGGGTTTCACAAACCACCATGCTCTGACCCCTCAACAACGGCTGTACAACTACCGACTGATCTCAGCACGAATGGTTGTCGAGAATGCCTTTGGGCGACTCAAAGGTTGTTGGCAGGGCTTACTGAAGCGCAATGATGTCAACACTGCTCTGATGTCTGATGTTTTTGCTGCTTGTTTTGTTCTGTACAATATTTGTGAGATGCATGAAGAATTGTTTCTGCCTGACTGGAACATCACAGATGTTTTGCAAGAGCCTGCACAAGATGTGTTCCAGGGAGTGGGAGGGCGTAATGCTCAAGCAATTCAGGATGACTCTCCTCTAACTTGTTTACACTGTTACATGTACATCCATTTGTACTAAATGCTGGCAAATTACACATGAAAAACAAATTACACGTCAACAACTCTCAATAAAATAATTATTTATTTTTGAAAGACTACATTGCGGAAATAAATGAGTGCAAATACACAATAAATGAGGAATGAATCATGTATCAAATTAATGGAAAGTTGAGTTGAAATACAAAAAGAAGTTACATGCACAGAATATAATAAAGACACCAAAAATCTATTGACCTACAGCCACAAATTTTTTTAAATAAACCAGAGCAATTAGACAAAATGTTATACAATAAAAACAAGAGTTCAATCAGTTAGTAAATCATTTATACAGTTCAAACAATAGAGTGCCATTATATAGTAAAACACAAATATAAATAATTTATCATTTGTACATTTTATATAGATGCTACAACTCTATAAATTATATAAATTCTTCAGTAATTGAATACAATACCAATTAACTCTTAACACAACATAATCTTACTCAAGCTGTGATGATGACAATGGGGTGAACAAACTGTTTTCTGTTGTCTGATGTGCTTTGTTGATGAAAGTGGGCACATAATAGGGTATGGGTGCTGGTTCTGGAGCTGCTGGCATACGCCATAGAATTTTGCTCAAGAAACGGGTTTGAGCCTC
Source organism: Carassius gibelio (assembly GCF_023724105.1). NCBI lineage: Eukaryota > Metazoa > Chordata > Actinopteri > Cypriniformes > Cyprinidae > Carassius > Carassius gibelio. The sequence goes on along the minus strand of NC_068397.1, from coordinate 12,077,866 downwards.
CCATAGCTCACGTAGCATCACCATCTGCTTTGCCAGCTCTTCCTCCCTTGCCTGATTTGCCTCCGTCCTCAGTCGCTTGTCATACTCCCTCTGTTTTGCCAAAAAGAGGTCCTCTTTCAAAATTAATTCAGTCCTGGACTGGTGTTTTCTTGCCTTTTTAGCAGGGGGTGGTTGAGGGGGTTCTAAAAAGACAAAACACAATGTGGTTTAATAACCTGAGGTTACCATGTGATACATGGCAGACAAAGTACACTGTAAAGGCAACAGGCACTTTAAACACTTAAACTTGGCTTAATGCATGAACATAATGATATGGAGGACCCAAAAATGCAGTAAGCATTTTCCAATGTGTCCAGCAAGGAGCATAGTAGCTTATGTAACTCACCTGATTTGCTTTCTCTGGAAATTTCTTTTGATGGACTCCGGGCTGGAAGGAACTGTGTACACCAAAACACAAGAAAAAGTGGCAACTATGGCAGAATTAGCTAGTTCTGCTGATAATTCATGTTCCTCAATTCTACACGGTGACAAGTCCATACTGCCCAGAAACTGTACTGGATTAGCCGAGTGGCTTGTTTCCCATATATTGTTACATTAATCATAGAAAGGTGATCCAGCACCAGTCTTTTCGCAAAGACATTAGCTTACTTATTTCCTGCGATTTCTTCCTCAAATAACCACACTGTTGGATTTTGTTTTTTATTTGCTCCAACACAACCGCATCACAAACCGTTCCAATGAGCTGATGAATGATCTCAGCTTCAGCGTGGATACTGAGGAGCTCCGTGGTCTCTGCTTCAGTCCAGTTTGCACACATTTCTGTTTATTTATTTATTTATATATTTATTTATTTTTACGTGAACACCACTCTCTGCATTTAAAACACTGACTAGGTTCTCTGGCACTGCAGGGTTGTATTATTGAAAACACTCACTCAATGACTGTCACACAATGACTGCGTCATCAATATGACACATCCGTTAATGGCATTGGTTCCTGCTTTTGTACACACAGAGCGCATTCCGGGACTGAATCTAGCAATGTTACTAGGTCCCCAACCTGGGATCGATCCCAGAATCAATCCTGGGACATGTTTGTGTTCTCACCGAAGGCACTCTGGCAATTTTTCCAGAAATGTTCTGGGACATGTAGTGTGAAAGGGGCTAAAGTTTGTGGTAATTTTGCAGTATTGGTGTTTTTGATGACAAAGACATGCATCATCACTGCTAGATGAGACTGGGCTTGTGTGCACTGACACGTCTGCACTGACCTGAAGATCTTTGTGTTGTTTGTCTTGCACAGTACACTAGAATATTTCTTGATTTTGGTGGAAGAGAGACCCACTTTAGAAAAAGTATTAATAGATTCTGCATTTGCTGGACTGACTTTTGTGAGGAAAAATACCAACACAATGTCTACATTTTGTTGCTAGGTGAGTCGATTTGTCATAATTTTTTTTTTTTTTACGTTTTTGTGGCTGACTGCAATGACAGATTCTTTTTTTTGCCATTTTAAATGCCAGATTCTTGTAGTTCTGAGAACTCACGAGTCCCTAAAAAGTAATGTAATGTAAAGGCAAGACTTTTAGGGCTTTTAGTTCACTGTTAATGTTATTGAATACACAGTTCTCAGCAAGCATCTAAAGTCTTGTGTTTAATTTGTCTAAATGAGGAGCAGTGCAGAGGCCAGGCTGGAGGCTCTGGAATGGTGACCGTCATGGAAGTTCATGGAATGAGAACAGTGGCATTAGGACTTTAAACAACAGCCACTGATAGAACAGCAATGGCATCCTGATATTGTACTGTGAATGTATGACTTTTAACAGTAACTTTGTGATGTTCTACTGCATAGATTCCCAACAGGGGGGTCCCGGCCCACAAGGGGGCCTCAGCTAGCTCTTTGGGGGGTCGCGTCATATTTTTTTAAAATTGTTGAGCAGTGAGCATTAAGGGGAGGGGGGGGGGGGTGAAATGCTCATTTTCACTCAATATCCTGTTAATCTTGAGTACCTATAGAGTTGTACTGCATCCTTCATAACTCCAAAAAGTCTTTAGTTTTATTATATTTATAAGAGAAAGATAGTCTGTACCATTTTTTCCCGGAAATAAACGAGCGCCTGGAGGTGTGACGTGTGGGCGTAGCTAAAGAATGACGAGCGCGAGTAGGCTTTTGCGTTGAGAAGCTGTGACATTACCGTGAGGAAAAAAACATCCAAAACAAACCATGGCTAACTGTAACGGTGAATGACTCGACTTGGGATCCATTTGCAAGCTTTTATTTAGAACACTCGTAGTCGTACAGGCGAAGGGTCAGGATCAGCAAACACAGTGTAACAGGAATATCAGAATCGTAGTCAATACCAAGCAGTGGGTCGGGGTAACAAGCAAGTATCACAGTCCGTATAACAATCAGGGTTCAAAGGTAGGCAGCAAAGGTTCATAGATCGATAAACAACAAAGGTTGACAACTGGGAAAACAAGACAGGGTAAAACGCTCAGAAAAGTTAGCCGTGGCAGTAACAAGACCTCGCAATGAGGTGATGCAAAGGTCTGGCTTATATGGCAGTCTCTGATAGGGAACACCTGGCCGGTGATCAGTCCAAGGTACGGGGCTATTGGGTAATGTAGTCAGTATCAGTGTACGTGAGTGTTTGGATGCCTGTAAGTGTCAGTATTTGGGTGATGGTGCCCTCTGCTGGCCACTGGAGGGACTCACGGGGTTCGTATCCGTGACAGAGCCCCCTCCCTGCGAACGCCTCCTGGCGTGAGGTGGAGGACGACGTCGGGGTCTACCTCGAGGTCGAGGGACCGGTTTCTCTGGATGTTCTCTATGAAAATCTGTGGTTAAGTTGGGGTCAAGAATGTCCACGGCATTGACCCAGGAACGTTCCTCTGGACCGTACCCCTCCCAGTCAACCAAGTATTGGAGGACTCGTCCCCGACGTCTCGAATCAAGCAGCTCTCGCACCTGATAGGTCTCCTCGCTCTCCACCTGAACCGGTTGGGGACTCTGCTCAAGGGACCTCCCCTCGCCCTCCTCCTCAGGGGCAGCAGCGGGCTTGAGCAATGACATGTGGAAAGTGGGAGAAATACGATATGTGTTAGGCAAAGCAAGGCGGAATGAAACAGGTGTGATTTGTTGTGTGATTTTGAATGGACCCACGTACCTTGGACTTAACTTTCGGCATGGCAATTTCATCCGAAGGTCTCTGGTGGACAGCCAGACCCATTGACCAGGTTGGAAAGTGTGTCCAGGGCGTCGACGACGGTCGGCCTGTTCCTTCAGGCGCCGTACAGCTTGTTGTAGGTGTACGTGGGCTTGATTCCATGTGTCCTCGCTTCGTTGAAGCCAATCAGTTACAGCGGGAACATTGGTGGGTTCACCTGACCAGGGAAACATGGGTGGTTGGTACCCTAGAATGCATTTGAAGGGGGTGATCCCAGTGGAAGGCTTGATCAGGGAGTTCTGTGCATATTCGGCCCATAGGAGAAAACGAGACCAGTCCTCTTGATGGGAGCTGCAGTAGGAGCGGAGGAACCGAGTGAGCTCCTGGTTGAGGCGTTCCACTTGACCGTTGGCCTCGGGGTGATAACCAGACGTGAGACTTACGTTGACCCCTAGAGCTTGAAAGAAATCCTTCCATAAACGAGAGGTGAATTGAGGGCCTCTATCCGAAACGATGTCGTCAGGTATGCCGTAAAACCTAAACACCCAATTACACAGGAGTTCGGCGGTCTGAAGAGCAGTGGGGAGTTTGGGTAGAGGAATGAGGCGACATGCTTTGGAGAATCGATCGATGATTGTGAGTATGACCGTGTTACCCTGGGATAGGGGTAAGTCTGTGATGAAGTCTATGGCAAGGTGTGACCAGGGTCGTTGAGGGATAGGAAGAGGTTGAAGGAGTCCAGCTGGTAGTTGACGAGGGGTTTTGTGCATGTTACACGTCTGACAGTTCTGAATGAATTTAATAGTGTCGGGGTTGATTGTTTCCCACCAGAAGCGGTTCTTGAGGAGATGGAGTGTGGCTGTGATGCCGGGGTGACCAGAGGCAGGAAGACAGTGGATATGATCCAGGACTTGATCACGGTAGGGGGCAGGTACGTAGGTTTTATCCGGTGGACATGCGGCTGGTGGTGCTTCTTGTGAATTGTGTTGTTCTATTAGAGTCATTAAATCCCACTGGATGGGAGCAACCACCACATGGAAGGGCAAGATGCGTTCGGGGGTTGAGATGGAGGGGTCGTCATCATGGATACGTGACAAAGCATCGGCTTTAGTATTCTTGGAACCTGGGCGATATGTGACATTGAACTGAAACCGGGAGAAGAACAAGGACCATCTGGCTTGGCGTGGGTTGAGTCTTTTGGCAGAGCGTAGGTATTCCAGATCTTTATTATCCGTAAAGACGGTGAAAGGATGAATAGCCCCTTCGAGCCAATGTCTCCACTCTTCAAACGCTGCTTTCATGGCTAACAGTTCTCTGTCTCCCACATCATAATTCCTCTCCGCCGGGTTGAGCTTGCGGGAGTAGAAAGCACAGGGATGAAGTTTCTCCTGAGGGGCCTGGTCGCTGTGAGAGAACGGCCCCAATGCCAGTATTGGATGCGTCATCTTCGACTAAGAAGGGGAGAGAAGGGTCAGGGTGATGCAGGATAGGAGCGGTGACAAAGCGTTCCTTTAATTCCTTAAAGGCTTGACGGGGGGCCTCGGACCAGGTGAGACGATGTGTACCTTTTTTGATCATAGAAGTGAGGGGACTGACGACTGTACTGAAATTTCTGATGAAGCGTCTGTAGAAATTGGCAAACCCCAGGAACCGTTGTAGCTCCTTGAGAGTCTGAGGCTCTGGCCACTTGAGTACAGCAGAGACCTTACTGTCATCCATGGCAACTCCCCCCGGACTGATGACATAACCCAGGAAGGTAGTGGATGTAGTGTGAAACTCACACTTCTCGGCTTTGGCGTACAGTTGATGTTCGATGAGGCGCTGTAGCACAGTTCTGACGTGTTGAATATGATCCTGTAGGGTATTGGAGTAGATAAGGATATCGTCAATGTAGACCACAACAAACTTGTTCAGCATGTCCCTGAAGACATCATTAATGAAAGCCTGGAAGATGGACGGACTATTGACCAGTCCAAACGGCATAACCCGGTATTCATAGTGCCCGTTGGTTGTAGAAAAGGCCGTCTTCCATTCGTCACCCTCTCTGATGCGAATCAGGTTGTAAGCACAGCGTAAGTCAAGTTTGGTGTAGTATTGGGCAGTGCGAAGTTGTTCTAATGCAGCTGGAACCAGGGGAAGGGGATAACGGTACTTCACCATGATCTCGTTGAGACCACGGTAATCAATGCAGGGTCTCAAACTGCCGTCTTTCTTCTTGACGAAGAAGAAACCAGCGGATGCAGGGGAAGTGGAAGGACATATGAAGCCTTTTTCCAACTCTTCCTTGATGTATTTAGTCATGGCTTCGGATTCTGGGAGTGACAGTGGAAACACACGACCTTTGGGTGGATTGTGACCTGGTAGGAGATCAACAGCACAGTCATGGGGTCGATGAGGAGGTAATGCTTGGGTTTTGCTGAATGCTGCCTTGAGATCGTGATATTCCGCTGGTAGATTGGGAACCTCGGATGACTCCTCGTTAATCACCAACGAGTGCACTGGGAGAGGAGAAATGGTAGATAGACATTTTGTTTGACATTTAGTGCTCCACTTTAATATCTGACCTTCCCTCCATGATACTAGTGGATCGTGCAGTCTCAGCCATGGTAGTCCCAGAATTATGGGTGTATTAGACATGGGCAGAACGTAGAACTGAATGACCTCCTGGTGCAGTAAACCGGTTGTCATGGATAGACTTTGAGTAAGATGAGTGATGATACCAGTTCCCAGGGGACGACCATCTATGGTAGCTACAGACAGAGAGTTAGCACAGGGTATTAATGATACTTTGTTTGTTCTTGCAAACTCAGCTGACATGAAGTTCCCAGCCGCTCCAGAATCCAGTAAAGCAAATGTGGTCACTTGAACGTTGTTAATGGTTAGTTTCAGGGGTACAATCACACAGTTTACAGGATGGAGAGAGTGTAAGGATTCACTCACCAATTTGGACGAGACAGATGAGGGACGTGAAGGACAGCTGGCTCGTTGATGACCTGGGGATCCACAATACAGACACAGATGATAGAAATTAACTTGCATAGGTTCAGGGTCTTCAACAGACTGAGCTGCTTTAATGGCAGTGCTGACACGAGAACAGGGTTTACGTGAACGTTGCAGATTGTCAATTGCTATTGTCAGTTCGATGAAATCGTTCAAACTTTTCCCTTCATCTCGACATGCCAGTTCAGCTTGTAATTCATGACTTAAACCTTTCCGAAACAGAACTTTTAAGGTGTCACTCACCCAGGTCGTTTACAGGGACGAGTCCTCCAATACTTGGTTGACTGGGAGGGGTACGGTCCCCACCCAAAGGTCGTTTGTGCTGCCAGTGTGCGGAAGTTCATAGCATACTCAGCAGCTGAAGATTTCCCTTGAGAGAGCTCTAGCAAGCGTTCACCAGCACTCTTTCCCTCCTTGGGATGATCGAAAACCTCACGGAAGCGTGTGAGGAAATCGTTGAAGGAGGAGAAAGATGACCCATCCGTGCGCCATACAGCGGTAATCCAGTCAAGAGCCCTTCCGGTTAACAAAGAGCAAACGAAGGCAATCTTACCGTTGTCAGTGGAATAGAGCATGGGTTGTTGTTCCACAAACAGCGAACATTGAAGTAAGAAGCCTTTACATTTATTAGGGTCACCGTCGAATTTCTCAGGAAACGCCAGTCGTGGGTTAATCTGAGAGGGCGTGGGAACCGCATGTGTAATGGCGGCCGCTGGTGGAGAATGTGTTGTGACAACAGGACTGTGGAGATTCTGAATAGCTTTCACCAATTCCTCCGTGACGGCGGTAAGACGATTTAACTGTTGCTGATTAGCAGCGATCTGACTTGCCTGAGCTGCCAGGTTGGTGCAGAGATGTTCATATGCTGCTGGATCTTGTCCTGGCGAGGTCTTCTGTAACGGTGAATGACTCGACTTGGGATCCATTTGCAAGCTTTTATTTAGAACACTCGTAGTCGTACAGGCGAAGGGTCAGGATCAGCAAACACAGTGTAACAGGAATATCAGAATCGTAGTCAATACCAAGCAGTGGGTCGGGGTAACAAGCAAGTATCACAGTCTGTATAACAATCAGGGTTCAAAGGTAGGCAGCAAAGGTTCATAGATCGATAAACAACAAAGGTTGGCAACTGGGAAAACAAGACAGGGTAAAACGCTCAGAAAAGTTAGCCGTGGCAGTAACAAGACCTCGCAATGAGGTGATGCAAAGGTCTGGCTTATATGGCAGTCTCTGATAGGGAACACCTGGCCGGTGATCAGTCCAAGGTACGGGGCTATTGGGTAATGTAGTCAGTATCAGTGTACGTGAGTGTTTGGATGCCTGTAAGTGTCAGTATTCGGGTGATGGTGCCCTCTGCTGGCCACTGGAGGGACTCACGGGGTTCGTATCCGTGACACTAACAGTCGGATTCAGCGTATATTTATGATCCAGAATCAGATCCAGAGGCTGAAATTTAACAAGAGCAGCATCAGCAACGACGTCTCTATGTGGTATGTATTGAAACTGTATATATTTGGTTTTGGAAAATGACTAAGTTCCACTTTATGTCATCTTTTTTTTTCTTTTTTTTTTCAGGTGTACATGTGGAAAGTGCAGTTTGATGACAACATCACATGTTGTTTACTTGATGTGCTCACGCACCGATAGCTAAGTTAACAACACAGAGATATTTGAAGCAGTTTTACTCACCGCATGCGGTTCCAACACACGATCGTGACCCTTTTTCGTTGGGACTGCATTATCCTTAAGAAATAAATGATACGCAAATCTGGCGTCAAACTGGGCCTTGTTTGTAAAACAAGCATCTTCGAAATGCAGGGAACAAACAAAAACACTTGCACAACTCGTTGATGCTCTGTAAAAATAAACTCCATCCACTGGTCCCTTAATGTTGTTTTTTTTTTTTTTGGGTAATCTGTGAAGGGTTGTCTTCCCCTGGCAACCAAAAACACACTTCTTTTGTGAGATTTTGGTCTCTCGCTCTCATCAGTGAATGTCTCTGCTCTTCTATACGGGAGCGCGCACTCTTCCGGAAGAAGTGCCCTTAGGACCCATATAAGGAAATTCCGCTCCATCTAACGTCACACAGACCCATACTCGAAGGCCCGGGGGTTGGGGACCGCTGCCGTGGCTGACCAAAAATGGACAAATTTGTAATTCATCCTCCACCAGGCATACTGGACCCAGGTGAGGAAGCTCCCACCAATTCGGTCACAGTATTTAGAAGAATCCCTGCCCCAGCCACAGTGCATTATCTGTGCCAAAGTCCTGCTAACGAATGCATGAGACCGTCTAATCTAATAAGATTCATATTATTTGTGCATTAACATATCTGGTTATAGTAATAAAAATACAGTTTGTTTGGAAACAAAACATTTTGTCATCCTTGCTGCAAGCTTACAAGAGCTGCAATAACATTAAATGTGAAAATATTTTTGAGGGAAAAAGGGGGTCTCAGACAAAAAAAAGGTTGGGAACCACTGTTCTTCTGTAACCATCTACTACAGCTTTTCTAACTGGTTTGCCATAGTCGTTTCAACATGACATGGTACAGTATATGTAAATTGCATCAGTATATGATTCTGCCATTAGTCTTTTATTTAATTTGTGTTGAATTGTATAAAAGTTATGTTAATTTAAGTTATTTTTCTGTTTGCACAAAGATACGTTTGTATCACCCGAGACTAGAAATTATGTGAAGTTAATTATTTACTTCTGCCTAAACATCACCTAAATATTTATTTAATACTTCAGTAAATAGGGCTGTTCGATTCCACAATTTTTGGAATCGATTCCGATTCCAATTCCTTGTCCTGGAATCGAATGGAATCGATTCTCTCGATTCACAACGCCTCGGAATCGATTCTTTCTGGAATCGATTCCTAGCCCTAACAGTAAATGACTGAATGTCACATTGAACCAATTGATTATGGTTGCCTAGTGATTTTAAATGGTGTAACAGCTTCTTCCGGTCTCCGTAGAAGTTATATTCACAGCTGTACGGAGAGGTTAATGTTGGCCTTAAGGACCTTATACTGTAAGAGCAGGCAGGGAGCTTAAGTAAAAAAATAAAAATAAAAAGTGAAAGTGATGTGACGTGACATACTGCCAAGTATGTTGATGCTGTACATTTAACCCATCCAAAGTGCATACACACATCGTGAACACACAACACCCTGTGTGTAGCCATTTATGCTGCAGCGCCCGGGGAGCAGTTGGGGGTTTAGTGCCTCGCTCAAGGGCACCTCTGTCGTAGTATTGAAGGTAGGGAAAGCACTGTATATTCACTCCCCCCACCTACGATACCTGCCAGCCCAAGACTCTAACTTGCAACCTTTGGATTACGAGTCCAACTCTCTAACCATTAGGCCATGACTTCCTCCACAGTCGTGATGGGAATGACAAGTGTTTTCAGGTTAGTCTCTGTGGTCACGTCAAGGCAGACAGGAAACTCAGGTACGACCTCCGTGGTCACAATAGTGGAGACAGGATACTCAGGTATGACCTCCATGGTCACATCATGGCTTCAGTGGTTGTATCAAGGCAGACTGCGAGTTCAGAGATGCCCTCCTTGGCCACAAATGGACAGGAAGGGTTTGCCTCAGGGTGGCAGCCCAAAACACAAGATGGCTACTGCTATACAGGGAGCACTGAAGATAGGGGAACCACCTCTGTAGCAAACGTGGAAAATGAAATGTTCACGTTGACTGGGAACACTGGACTGGCATCCGTGATGGCTGAAGACTCTGGCATGGAGGACATGATGGCTGGTGGCCAAGATGGGACATGACATTTACATCCTCCTCATGAAAGTTCATAATACTTCAATAAATAACTGAATGCCGTGTTGCACTGTCTTGTTCTTGGTTGCTTCGTGATTTTTACATTTTTGACTACGGTGGTGTAACAGCTTACTTCTGCTCGACATAGCCATTATATTCAAAGCTGTTGCTTAAAGTCCCTAATGACAGGATGAGACCAACCCGATCTCACGGCAATTTGTACATTTTTCAAAAGGTGGCTTATTCGTACGAATTCGTACGACAACACTCTTACAAATTCATAAGATTTTTGCCAAATCATACGTATTTTAAGAGTTGCACAATTCGTATGAATTTGTACGAATGACCTACACCTAACCCCGCCCCTAAACCTAACCGGCACTGGGGTTTAGACAAATCATATAAAATCGTACGAGTGAGGTCGTACAAATTTGTACGAATAAGCCACCTCGTAAAATATGTACGAATTGGTCGTGAGATAGCGTTGGATGAGACTCTGAAATGGAGGCTACTGCAGAAGTGCCACCATGATCCTTCATGACTCCCACACTAAAAGCAGCAGCAGTGCAAGATTGATATATTACTCCAGTGACCAATCTGGATGCCACATTGGCATACATACACGGCTCGGTGAATCCCCACAAAAAAATATTAAAAGGTTCACCTCGTCTATTTAAGTTAAGGGAAGTGCATTACGGAAGTGGAAATACAGTACAGAAGATAGAAGACTATGAGCGCAGTGCTGAAAATGTGCGTGGCTATATAATGTCTTATATAGTCTTAAAGGGGTGGTTGATTGTGATTTGACTTTTTTAACTTTAGTTAGTGTGTAATGTTTCTGTTTGAGCATAAACAATATCAGCAAAGTTACAACACTGAAAGTTGAATGCAAACAGAGATATTGTCTTTTAAATTTATGCCAGTTTAATGCAGCCTACAAATACAGCACATACGTTAATGACATCACAAATCTGTAAATTTACATAAACCCTGACCCCGGGAACATGAAACAAATGGGGCAGGGCCATATCATGCTGCTTTAGAGAAGAAGAAGAGTTGTTGCAATGCTGTTAAAAGTAGTGGTGCACCAAAAAATCTACTCCTATATGAATTACGATTCTGTCTTCTAATGATTCTAAAGGGTTCACAAGTTTAAAAATCATTGTTCTAAAGCAGCTGTTCTTAATCCTGTTCCTTGCATCCCCCTGCTCTGCACACACTCTGCTCTGCATCTCTCTCTCTCTCCTTCAGCTCATCAGCTTGTCAGCTCCATCAATGAACTGTGTTCCAGTTATACACTGTATGTTTATAGACAGATATTTGTTTCCCATGGTAGCATTCAGTACTTGCTGGCAAACACTTCTTACTGTTACAAAAATGCTACAACACAATCACATATTCTGCTGTATTACAGCTTCAATCAGGATAAAGCGACATAATAAAAGCTAACGTAAGCAGTAGCACAAATAACAGCCTATCTTAATGTATGAGACAACAACAAACAAAGAAACATACTATTCTGAAATGTCCTGTAAGAGCTGTGCTGAGTCTCAATCGGCCTCAAATTGATAAGCAGTATTGAAGACGTCATTGTTTGCAACACAACCAGAGCACATTCTGAGGTGAGTGGCATGATGTTCAACATTTTAACATTTAGTCCTAGAGTTTGTGCAAATCATGCTGGGAACTAAAAACTAGCTTGAAAAAAAGGTGCTCATCAATTTATCTGGTTTTCTGTAAGTAACTTTTTTGCAGTTAAAATCACCAAATTTTTGTACATCAAGTCAACTAAAATGTGTAAGTAATGACATTTGTTTGGTTATACCTCACTTTCATCCCTCTATCCCAAAGTTGTATTAATTAACAGGTCAGGGTGACGTTCATGCTGGAACAAATCAAAATTATTATTTGCTTGAAATTTGGTTGCAAAATATTTCTCTCATCTACTTAACAGGAGTAAATAACAAGTATTTTTTTACAATATAGATGCTAACAGATTTTTTTATTCATATAATATATACAGTAGGCTTCTACTGCCAGTTGGCTGTACATAATGGTCTTTTGGAGGGCTTTCCTTTTGGGAATGTCATGCAGAGGCTCTATTTCTTCTCATGCCACGAATTCAAGCTTTAGCCAATTGTTCTCAGCCCTTAAGTGTCACCCATGCTGAGGATCATTGATCAAGTCAAATAATCTAATTTAGTCCTTATTGCCTTTGTGCGCTGAGCTAGATCCACCTGACATTTAGTGCAGTATTGAGTGAATGGGCGATCTCTGAAGTTGTTGGAACAACAGTGCAAGTGACTCATGTGACATATACTGTATATAGGATTTTCTCTCTTTCACACACAATCATATTCCATATTATGCGTAGATAGAAATAGAAACACACATCTGATTTGACAAGACCAAAAGGAGAAAACAATGAGACTGTGGTGTATTAATAATGTAGTGTCTTGCAAAACAAATATACAGTAAGATATACCTTTACATCATACTGTTAAATTCTGCATACCTTTTTGGTCTTTTGAGCCAATAAGATTTCAAAAGTTATTTATGAACTACTATATTGATGTAGTATATATAACTAGCAATTATGATAATCTTTTCTTTTTATGGTGTCATATCTTCAAGTGAAATTGCTTCTTGAACAAGAAAAAACATAGGCCATAACTTGATTTTGTCAATCGTAAAATTGACTGTATTGGTGTTGTTTACTAATTTTTGTAATCATTTATGTAAATGACAGTTTACTGGAGAGAAAGGATGAAACTCATCAGGTTAATGGACAGTCGTATTGACTTTTAATATTTTTGATTAACGATTATACGAGTGCACGTGAATTTAAAATAATGACATGTACAGATAAATAATTTATATTAGACACTGTTGTATTTGCAGTGACGGGACTGTTAAACAATTTTAAAATTCCACACAATACCAATATTATGCACATTATAAACACCATTTTCAATTAAAGCATTTTTCTGAAGCAAATTCATTAGGTGTCATTTATCCATTTAGAAATATAGCCACTGACATTACAGAAAATAACAAACCAATATGTGTGCACCTTGAATGTATGTACGACTGACTATGGTTTTGTCAGCACTGAACTGGCTCCTTATTGAACATTGCAAACATTTTTTAATCCTATCTATTAAGCTCTGAATGGTTTAGCTCCTCAGAACTGGAGCAAACACTTAATGCATTATAGTCCCTTACATTGATATTGAGGACTCAAAATTCTAGCCAGTCTACCCAGAATATCAAAATTAATTGCTTGTGGTGTATCCTTTTACTATGTGCACCCAAACTCTGGAACATTCTTCCTGGCTCTGTTCGGGAGGCAGACACATGCCGTCAGTTTAAAGCTAGATTAAAGACCCATCTCTGCAACACTGCATTCACATTAGTACGCAACAAGAATTCTATCATTTCAATCCATTAAAGGATTGTTAGCCTGCATATTGGGTAAACCAAAATCGGGAACACTTTCCATAACACCCAATATACTTGTTACATTATAGGAAGAACTGCATTTTTAGTCTGTTTCATTCTTATTCCAAGATCACTGTAGTCAGTTGGATACAGTCCGTATCCAGATCAGATGGTAGACCTGCACCTAAAGACGACCACAACTGAATGTCAGCAGAAACCATGACAACAGGACGAGCCCTAGAGACAGATTCCCTCTGAAGACCTCATCGACATCGGTTTGGCCAGAGTAGAATGGGCTCCAAGACCAAATCTGGTATCTTTAAGGTTTTTTCTCCATTTCTGTCACCAGTGGAGTATTGGTTCCTTCCCATTGTCATCTATGGCTCTTTTAGTTGGGGACACTTATTATTCAGCAATATTATTTAATTTGATTAAACTGACATTATTGGATGCATAATTTGTGCGCCACTGTTTACAAATAGTGATACTGAAAATAGAACTTAGTAAGGAGAGCACCATATTTTTTTTTTTTTTTCATTGTTGACATGGATGAAAATAAGGTTGTGATAGATGTAGTTTACACTGTTTTTACTGATTCACTTTGTATTGGTTTTACTTTTATTTAACAGCTGCCAAAACATCTTTCCAAAAGACCTTCAGATGACAGAAACTCAATAAAAATGTTTAAAACATTTTAAGTTTTAAAAATGACGTGATCTAGGACCATACAGCACATTCAATTATAAATGTGTCCCTAAAGCCTCTTTTTCACCTGTTTGGAAATTCAATATGGCGTCTAACCTGATTAAGTTCTACTGAATTGAGATCAAGTGTTTAACTAGACTGTTAACATTTACCTTACCACATTTCCACTCCAATATTTTTGACCTCTTCTCTTACTTCTTTATAGATGCTCGATTGCATGTGAGTTGAGTCAATAGTGTGGTGTGAAGTGAGTCATTGGTTCATTTACTTTTGCACATAAAGACACCCTTTACATTCCACCCAAGCAGGAATGATAATGATCACTGGAGCTCTAAAAGATATTTTTATGCCATGTGGCTGTCTACAGATGGACTGTTTTGTGACAGCATACTGGACAGTTTAATTTTCTTATTTAGAAATGAGGCATGAAAGCTCAAGGTAATGGGGACCAAAGTGTGACAATCTGGAAACTAGTTATGTGTGATCATTACACGTGATATATGTGGCAGAAGGATGTCATTAGAGATGTCAGTGGAGTGCAAATAATCTGCACAAACACTAGTCATTTTGAAATAATGATGAGTATAATGAGTCTGTTTGGCTGGCACACACAGTCATGATTTGGAATTCCTGTCATAGTAGGCTCATTATATATAAGCTATGTAAATCTTTTTGTTGGCCCATTCTGTATGAGAGGGAAGAGTGTTCCACTGGGAACAGCGTTACACAGAATTTTTCATCCACAACTGGTTGTTAAATGTCCATTACAAAACACTGTTTTCTAAAGGACATTCGAAAATTTGAATGATATTCTCATCAGCGCTGAATTAGACTGCATGTAGAGTATTTCGATAACACGACGGATGTAACATAAATCTAATGCAGATAACACTGTGTCATATAAAACCTTGTCATGGCAGTTCCGCATTTTTAAAGGGACATTTATGAGGGGAAATTTTTTGCATGCCAAAGATCACTTGTGAAGGTTTAGTGAAGCAGGTCTGTTTGATTAGGGGCGGAGTGGCAAGCAAGATTAGATATGAATTCCTAATATAATTGCTAATTGCACTTTGCAACCAAAGATTCAGTGAAGTTTCACTCATAAACTTATTTGCATATCACAGATAATGTGTAATTATATAAAATGAAAATTCAATGGCACCTTAATTATTATCTTTCACTGTAGTTCTGTTTATTATTCTTGCACCTCACTACATTGTCAATGGGTTATGGGTGCAGGGTGAAGGCAGTCCTTCCTGTTAGCCTGGATTCTGGCATTGCCCACCTCTCCTGAGCGTCATAACTCAGCCAGCTGTCGTTTTGCCAGTGGATTTAAATTAAAGAAAAGCTTGCATGTACTGAACGGAGCTTAATGATGCGGGATAGTGACCCATTCCTGGAAATGTCTTTCTCGGCTTACGTAAAAGAGTACTTGTTGTTTACGGAAATAAACCAACCCATGACTGATATTTTATACTGGAAAATGTAATTAAGCACCACTAAATCAAAAGACACTTGTTTTTTACTGCCACTAGACAGTAAACACTAGCCTGTGTGAAAATGACCAAAGCAATCTAAATTGTAAATCATTGGTTTATTGATGAATAATAATAAAATATATAGGGGACTTGCCAACTATTTCTGGATGGATGGGCATAGGCATATTTATGTATGTATGTATGTTGAAAAAAATAGGTGCAGAAACAATTATTATTCAGAAATTGCTAGTAAATGTAACAATTAAAAAAAAAATACAAGCAACACACTGACACACTGATATTAGTTTTCTTTATATTTTTTTGTTTGTTTGTTTGTGAGATAAACACAAAAAAAATCTGTTTTTTAGCCTACCATTTTGAAAAATGTTTAAAGTGTATATGACGATAGGAAAGAAAGAAAGAAAGAAAGAAAGAAAGAAAGAAAGAAAGAAAGAAAGAAAGAAAGAAAGAAAGAAACAAATTTTTTTATCGTCAATAAAGCGTGCTCTGTTAATTCATCTGTTTAATTATATTATTATTTATTATTAATATCTAAATTACTTGGTTAAAAAGGGAAAAAGCAAGCAAGCAATAAAGAAAGAGCATACAGAAACATAAGATAATTAAATAAATCGTGAATAAAGCATCCTCCGTTAATTCATCTGTTTAACTGTATTTAGCCTATCTAAATTACTTGGTTAAAAGAAAAAAGAAAGAAAAGTAGTGTAGGATATAGCATGAGAAGCCCAGGAAAGAAAAAAGATACGTAGTGATAGTGATGGGCGCTTTCAAATCACTGCTTCTTGAAGCACTATTATTTAGATAGTGGTAAGGTATCAAACTAACAAAGTCACGTGATTTCAGTAAATATAGTTGATATAGTCGTAACTGTTTCGAATTTTCGCCGCTGGGGGGCCGATCTCTACGAACCCGTGAATCGTGCGAGTTCATTGAGATCGATCGCCCCCCATCGGCGAACAATTGAACCAGCGTCTATAGTTTTTACCTAACCTCTGATCAGTTTAATCGATTTGTGGACATTTTAACGAGACATTTGTGTAATTAAAAGGATGAGTAGTCAATATTTTACAGTTTTTTATTACATTATTGTATTACACTTTCAAGAAAACATTTGTAATGGGATTTTAAAAGCTTGTTATGCACGTTTTAGCGTTACTTTTTGTGGCATTTAAAGGAGGCGTCACTAGCATCTGGTGTTTAGAAGCGCTTCGAAGGTTCGTTTCTCGCATCACTACGTAATAAAAACCAACGTCGTTTCATTGGTGGAGCACGAGCTCGTAGGCGGGCCCTTCGCTTGTGTTTACTAAGCGCAGTCGGTGATTGGCTATTCGTTTAAATGCCTTTGGTCTGATTGGTCTGCAGTTTGTCACTATTGACCAATCTTTGTCAAACGGAACTATTTGAAAATCGTGGCGTGCGCGTCTTGATGAATGAACAGCTGCTGTTGACTCGCTGTTTAAACAGTGCACGAGAAAGGTGAGTTATGCTTCTGCGTTAAATAATCATGTATATATGGTACCTTTATTATCGATTTCAGTTTACGGTTGAGATGAAAGTCAGTAGTGTGTGAATATACATTTTTTAATTTTGCTAGTTATTTAAAATTATTAACAAAGCCCTCTAAAAAGCGTTATATACCGGACTCGCTTTTATTAAATGACAAATCAAGTCATAAGTTAAATCAATCAAACGCTTTAAGCTGTTCTTCTATGTTCTCTCCAGGTAGAATGTTGGGACACATTGAGCCAGCTGAGCTTCAGTGCACCGTGGCAGTGGAGCGCTTGAATCCTGCAGGTCAAGCCATCAAACGGCAACTCATCCGCAAAGGCACTGTCACATTAGGGCGGAATGAGTTTCAAGAGATGGTCCTGCGTGTTCACGATGGCAAAGCTCCTCAAAACTTCATGCTGCGCGATTTCCAGCTCTTTACACGCTTTGCAAAGGATGGTAAATGTACTGTTAAATTCATCCCGGAAAGCACACAGGTTCTGGTGTCTGATTGTCCACCGGATCGTTTGAAGATGTTTCTGAAGACGCTCAGCATCAAACATCAGGCATCCCAAGGCATTAAGCCTATAAGTGATCGGGATAAACTACGAGCTGGCCTTCATAGAGCCTTTGAGACCCTAAGTCCACTCCAGCTTAAAGATGTGCAGAAGGCAAACGAGATGAGAAGTAAAGTGAATGCACCGATCCAACCCAAAGGTCCTGCAGAGAGATCTGTCAATAAGGTCTTGGGTGAAAGGAAGCAAGTAAAAAGACCCAGACCTGATTGTGACGCTAGTCCGGTATGTTCATCCATTTTTACATGACACTATCAAACAAAGTTATTACATTTTTGACAAATCAGAAGCAGTAGTAGTATTTGTCTAACAAAATTAATTATGTTAGCGCCTCCCTAATTAAAGTTCCTGAACTGCTCTGCATTCAACAATTATACTCCTAAAATAACTCTGATCAAACAGTAAAAGCATATTAATGTTTGTCTATAAAAAAAAAAAAACTGATATTCATTTAGAAACCTATTAATTTTATTTCAATCATGTCTCTCTTTATAAATTGTTTAATTCTGATATTCAACTTTTTCCATTAAGATTATCACTTCTCTTCACCTATCTCAAAAGGGAGATACAACAACAACAGTGTGTGAAGGTTTAATGTTCTTCTGTCATGCATTTTAGCAGAATTATAGATTAAGTTCATAAATCAAGCGACTTCTGAAGAACATGTACCATTGGCTAGTTCTGGTACATTGCATTAAATAAAAACATATGTTCAATATTTTACATGGTCCCTGCCAAATAATAATTATTTGCATGTTTAGGTGAAAGCGCTTCACCCCAGTAAGAAGCCTCTGTTGGTTCTGCCTGTGACACAAAAGCTCAGCAAAGAACAAATTGCAGTTCTTAATGCAGTCTTGAGTGGCAAGAATGTGTTTTTCACTGGCAGTGCAGGTAATTATTTATTATTATTTTTTTACCATTTATTTATTCACAGCCACATATTGTTTTACATAGAGCTCTTATTTCATAGCATTTTGAACACCACTGTTCATGGCTTTATTTCAGGTACAGGAAAGTCCTTCTTGCTCAAAAGGATTATAGGCTCCCTGCCTCCAAAAAGCACGTATGCAACAGCAAGCACAGGTGTTGCGGCTTGTCATATAGGAGGGACCACACTGCACAGTTTTGCAGGTTAGAAAACATTTACACATCTGACTGTCAATTACAGTGCAGCGCGTTCTCCAAAGTTGTTCACGATTTCACTCATGTCTCTGGAAAAAATGGCAAAAAAATACAAGCATGTTACATGTGTGATATAGGAAAGCGCTTGCTATATAATTAATGATGGCAAGTGTTTTATGAAATGGCTAGTATTCTTTCACCCCAAACCAAACAGTAATCATAGGTGACAGGTTTTATTTCACTATGTACACACTTTCCTGAAGTGTCATGATCAACACATTTCTCATATCTATAAAAAGAATTGAGCTTTTGTGTACAAGTTGTTTTTTGTTTTTCTTGTTAACAGGTATTGGTTCCGGCTCTGCTCCTCTTGAACAATGTATTGAGCTTGCTCAGCGTCCTGGAGTGATGCAGCACTGGACATCTTGCAAACACCTTGTTATTGATGAGATTTCAATGGTGGAAGCGGAGTTCTTTGACAAACTGGAAGCTGTAGCCAGGTGAACCACACTCAAAACACCGTTCATGATACCAGTTTATTTCCATAGACTTAATTTTCCACATGGGTAAAATCAATAATTGTGGTGATAAAGGTTAATTTTGTTGTTGTTGTTTCAGTGGTTCAGTAATTTCATTTAATGTGATAAGTTGCTGCTGATTATTTCACTCTGTATTTTTTCCTAATGAGCACCAGATGGCAAATGAATATTTGAATGTGATTAGGATCAGACCTTGAATAACTATTGAATTCTAAACATTCCATCAACAATTGTCAAAAATCCCAGTCTAGCACATGTTTGTAAATGCTTAACTTTTCTGAAGGAGAGTAATGATACAAAATCTTTCAATATTAGGCCAGAGTTGCATTATTAGACAAATGGCATCTGTATGTTATGTTTCTAGATCCATCAGAAGATCCACTGAACCGTTTGGAGGAATTCAACTGATAGTGTGTGGAGATTTTCTTCAACTTCCACCTGTAACAAAAGGAAAGGACAAGGCAAACTTTTGTTTTCAGGTACTGCTTTCCTCATTTATGGCCCATACACAACAAGAATGATAACTATTAGTTCCCACACAAAACAATTATAATTTTCGTTTGTTATAAACATGTAACATGAACTAAGTTCATTTTCGCCTGCAGTCAAGAAGCTGGCGGAAGTGTATCCATATGAACATGGAGCTGACAGAGGTGCGCAGACAAACAGACAAGGCCTTCATCTCTCTCCTCCAGGCTGTTCGAGTGGGCAGGTACTGAGTTTTCATCACATCCACAGTTCACTGCAGTGAGTCACTGGCTCTGAGTGTTATTGGGATGAAGTCAATGTGGTTCAGGGTCAGGTTTTATTTTTTCCACTTTTTTTCTTCAACCTAAGGTGGTTCTTGTGAGAGTGATTTGAATGTTTATAGGTTTTGTAGTATGAAAAACTTTTTAAGCTTCATCTTGTAATCATTGAAGTTGTCAATTGATCCAGCTGATCATGTTGATTGGTAGAGTCACAGAGGAAGTTACTGCACAGCTACTGAGAAGTGCCTATCACAGCATCGAGAGGGATGGTATCCTAGCAACCAGGCTGTGCACACACAAGGATGATGTGGAGCTCACTAATGAGAATAAACTCAAACAGTTACCAGGTTAGTCGTACAGAAATATAATTTCAAACTGGGGATTTAGTTTTTGGTTTGCTGGTTGCATCAGGTGGTAGTTGTACTGATACAGCTGTGAAGTGAATTGCACAGAGTAAGATTCTGGAAACTGAAATGACTATTAAAGGGTTAGTTCACCCAAATAGCAAAATTATGTATATAATAACTTACCCTCATGTTGTTCCAAACCCATAAGACCTCCGTTTATCTTTGGAAAACAGTTTAAGATATTTTAGATTTAGTCAGAGAGCTCTTAGTCCCTCCATTGAAACTGTGTGTACTGTATACATCATCAAAGTAGTCCATGTGACATCAGAGGGTCAGTTAGATTTTTTTGAAGCATTGAAAATGCATCTTGGTCCAAAAATTGCAAAAACTATGACTATATTCAACATTATCTTCTCTTCCGTGTCTGTTGAGAGAGAGGGAGAGAGAGAGTTCAAAACAAAGCAGTTTGTGATATCCAGTTCATGAACAAATCATTCGATGTAACCGGATCTTTTTGAACCAGTTCACCAAATCGAACCAAATCATTTTAAACAGTTTGCGTCTCCAATACGCATTAATCCACAAATGACTTAAGCTGTTAACTTTTTTCTGTTTTTGTTTTTTTTGCCCGACACTCCCTCTGAGTTCAAACAAACCAATATCCCGGAGAAATTCATGTACTCAAACAGTACACTGACTGAACTGCTGTGAAGAGAGAACTGAACACCGAGGCAAGCCAGATAACAAATGAACGTTTGACTCGTTCACGAGTCAAGAACCGTTTCTGTCAGACGCGTCCGATTCGAGAACAGAGTAACTGACAATACTGCGCATGTGTGATTCAGCGTGAAGCAGACTGACACACAGAGCGTCTGAACCGAAGTGATTCTTTTGGTGATTGATTCT
Organism: Carassius gibelio; assembly: GCF_023724105.1. Classification (NCBI taxonomy): domain Eukaryota; kingdom Metazoa; phylum Chordata; class Actinopteri; order Cypriniformes; family Cyprinidae; genus Carassius; species Carassius gibelio. The sequence continues at coordinate 12,056,547 of NC_068397.1, read as the reverse complement.
GAACTGATTCTGTGCTAGTGTTATGAGCGCGGGTAAACCGAAGGCTTGAATCAAGGGCAATCATCGCAAATGTCTCCATTTATGTCGAGCACAAAAGAACCGGTGAACCGTTTTCTTCAACCGGTTTATTGAATCGAACTGTCTGAAAGAACTACTGGTGATCTGAAAACCAATGCAACCGGTTCTTGACTCATGCACGAGTCAGTCTGTTGTTCATTATCTGTCTCGGCTTGGTGTTCATCGTCAGTTCTCTCTTCACAGCAGTTCAGTCAGTGTACTATTTGAGTACATGAATTAATCCGGGATATTGGCATATCACATGGACTAGCTTGATGTTTTTTTTTTATCTTTCTGGACATGGCCAGTATTCCGTTCATACAGCTTCAATGGAAGGACTGAGAGCTCTCGGACAAAATCTAAAATATCATAAGTATGGGGACCCATACTCAGAATTCATGCTCTGCATTTAACCCATCCAAAGTGCACACACACAGAGCAGTGAACACACACAGAGCAGTGGGCAGCCATTTATGCTGCGGTGCCCGGGGAGCAGTTGGGGGTTTGGTGCCTTGCTCAAGAGCACCTAAGTCGTGGTATTGCCAGCCCGAGATTCGAACCCACAACCCTAGGGTTAGGAGTCGAACTCTCTTACCACTAGGCCACAACTCCCCCCCCCAACTGTGTTAAAGTGTGTTCCAAAGATAAACAAAGGTCTTACGGGTTTGTAACAATATGAGGGTAAGTTATTAATGACATAATTTTGCTATTTCCTGTGAACTATCCCTTTAAAAGTCTACCATTTGATTGCATAAAGTATAAGTGACTAGAAAGTGCCTATGACCATGTATAGGCGTACAGTTATTTGGGTTGTAAAATCAGATTCTGAATCTGATCTGGTTTGACAGATGTAAATTGTCAAATTTCTAAGTCTCTTAAGTGATTCCTTTGCAGGGGTTATGCGACTGTTTGAGGCTGTGGATAGTGACCCTATGCTGTATCAGACCATTGATGCACAGAGTCCAGTGAGTCGGCTGTTACAGCTGAAAGTAGGAGCTCAGGTAGGCGTTTCCCAACACCCACTCTGGCAACATTTGCTCTTGATTTGTATTTTCAAATGTTGCTAGAAACGTTTTACTACTTCAGGTCATGCTCACTAAAAACCTGGATATCCAGAGGGGTCTAGTGAATGGAGCCAGAGGAGTTGTGGTTGACTTTCAGCCAGGCAATCAAGGTATGACTGACAGTGAAATGGTGACTGGTGGTTCTCCTGGTGCCTTTTTTTTTTTTTTTTCACTTTCTTTTACATTATCATGAAAATAGGTGAATAAATGGATAAATCTAAAAAGATTATGTAAAGGTTGTATTTTATCACAAAATCAAAATGTGCTATTGTTTTAGAATTTAAGAGACGAAGAGCATAAAATATCACGCATTAATTTATGTATCTGGCTGGTTATAGAACACCAACATATTTCAGAGGATAGAAACATTGTGTGAGATGTTGTGACCACCCATCCCCTTGCAGGTCTCCCTCGAGTACGATTCCTTTGCGGGGCTATTGAGGTAATAAAGAGAGAGCGTTGGATGTTTAAAGCGTCAGGGGGGCTGTACCTGAGCAGACAGCAGCTGCCACTGAAACTGGCCTGGGCCATTTCAATCCACAAGAGTCAGGTGAGCTCTGCTCTCATGTCTCACCATGAGTCATTTTGCATAGGTAGTAAGATACTGAGTCAAACCTGCATCAAAAGACGGCATAGAATGAAATCTAATTTTGCAAAATTGTGCTGTTGATCTCATACTGTTTTTAGCCCCAGAGGAAATTATCATGTCATTTCACTGAAAATGCTATTAGAATGAATGGACTTGGCTCAGGAAGAGTGTTTTTATGTATCTGTAAACCGATGCTCAGGGCTATGGTTCTGGTTTGTGTTTTGACTGCTTAACTTGGCCTCATGTTTACCCATCTTTTCTGACTATGTGCTTTCTGCACTGATGAAGTGTCAAAATTATTGCAGTTTAGCTCATCAGCTGTCTGGCAAATGTTTGAGAAACCTTGTATATGTCTATGCCCCAATGCTCAGCTGAGGATCTGAGGAAAATATTAAATCAATTCCTCATAACCATGTGGGTCTAAAATCTCTCAAGTGTTACAGCCAACAATAACTCGATTTGGATTTAACACTATAATTGTCCTAAAAACTAAAATTATTAAAGAGATTATTCACCCCAAAATGAAAGCATTGTTTATGCACACTTATGTGTTTCCAAACCTGGAAGGAAATGGAAGATCTTTTTAATGCTAATAACCAAGCCATTTTGGTTCCCATTGACTTTAAATTATGTACCGTATTTAAAAAAAAAAAATACAGTGGAAGTCAATGAGTTTGGTTACTAACACTACAGGTTTTTTTTTTTTTTTTTTACTTTCATATTCTAGATTCATTACTGTAAATTAAACGATTTCAAAAGTTTTGTTTTCATTTTGATGATTGGAGCTTACAGCTTATGACAGTCAAAAAATCCAGTATCTCAAACTATTAGAATATTTCCTAAGATCAATCTATAAAATGGAGTTTGCAAAACAGAACAGCTCGAGTTCTTTAAAAAGTATATTCATTTATGCACAAGACTTGATCTGGAATCCTTGCGCACAAATTCAGCTTCAGTCAGCTTGTGGCACTGCCAAGGTACCATTGAAGCCCAGGTTTCTTTAATAGCGGCCTTCAGCTCGTCTGTATTGTTGGATCAGTGGTTTCTCATCTTTCTCTTGAAAATATCCCATAGATTCCATATGGGGTTCAGGTCAAATATGTTGGCTGGCCATTCAAGCTCTATAATATCATGGTCAGCATGATCCGTGGAGGGTGTCAATGATTATCTTCTGGACCACTGCCAAGTCCACAGTCTTCCCCAATATTGTAGTTTCAAAGAGCAAATGATACACAATTTATATTGTAGGGGTGGGCATTTAATGAAAATCAAATATAAATACCGTATTTTCCGGACTATAAGTCACACTTTTTTCATAGTTTGAATGGTCCTGCGACTTATAGTCAGGTGCGACAAATTTATCAAAATGAATTTCGACATGAACCAAGAGAAAACTTTACCGTCTACAGCTGTGAAATGGTGCTCTATGCTGCTCAGTGCTCCTGTAGCATACCCCTGAAAACCGAGCGCCCTCTAGCAGCTGTAGACGGTAATGTTTTCTCTTGGTTCTCAATAAATGCGACTTATGTTTCTTTTTTTTCTTTTTTTTGTCTCATCATGACGTATTTTTGGACTGATGCGACATAGTATGTGCGACTTATAGTCCGAAAAATACGGTATTCATATATTTTGATACTGGATATTTGACTTTCATGAGCTGTGAGCTTTAATCATCAATTTAAAACTGTTAAAATGTTTTTCTTTACATGTCATGAATCTAGAATATATGAAAGTCTCACTTTTTAAAATGTTTCAAAAAACGAACTCATGATATTCAAAATATGAGCCTAAACTGTATATGTTTCTTTAAAGGGGGGGGGGGTGAAATGCTCGTTTTCACTCAATATTCTGTTAATCTTGAGTACCTATAGAGTATACTGCATCCTTCATAACTCCAAAAAGTCTTTAGTTTTATTCTATTCATAAGAGAAAGATAGTCTGTACCGATTTTTCCCGGAAAAACACGACCGGCTGGAGGCGTGACGTGTGGGCGGAGCTAAAAAATCACGAGTGCCAGTAGGCTTTTGTGTTGAGAGCGTTTGGAAGGAAGCTGTGACATTACCGTGAGGACAAAACCAACCAAAACCATGGCTAACAGTCAGATTCAGTGTATATTTATGATCCAGAATCAGATCCAGAGGCTGAAATTTAACAAGAGCAGCATCAGCAACGACGTCTCTATGTGGGATGTACTGAAACTGTATATATTTGCTTAGCGGTTTTGGAAAATGACTAAGTTCCACTTTGTCGTCTTTTTTTTTTTTTTTTTTTTAAGCTGTACATGTGGAAAGTGCAGTTTGATGACAACATCGCATGTTGTTTACTTGATTTGCCTACGCGCCGATAGCTAAGTTAACAACACAGAGATATTTGAAGCAGTTTTACTCACCGCATGCGGTTCCAACACATGATCGTGACTCTTTTTCGTTGGGACTGCATTATCCTTAAGAAATAAACGATGTGCAAATCCGGCGTCAAACTGGGCCTTGTTTGTAAAACCAGCATCTTCGAAATGCAGGGAACAAACAAAAACACTTGCACATCTCCGTTGATGCTCTGTAAAAATGAACTCCATCCACTGGTCCCTTAATGCTGTTTTTCTTTTGGTAATCTGTGCAGGGTTGTCTTGCCCTGGCAACCAAAAACACACTCCTTTTGTGACATTTCGCGACGCTCTCGCTCTGATCAGTGATTGTCTGTGCTCAGCCTCTCAGTGCTCTGCTATACGGGAGCACGCGCTCTTCCGGCAGACGTGCCCTTAGCACCCATATAAGGAAATTCCACTCCATCTAACGTCACACAGAGCCATACTCGAAAAAAACTTTCCGAAACTTGTGACAAACCGGAAGGAGTATTTTGGGAACAAAAATACTCCTTCAAACGTACAACTTAATTTTTGAAACTTTGTCCATGTTAAGCATGGGAATCCAACTCTTTAACAGTGTTAAAAACTCAGTATGCATGAAATAGCATTTCACCCCCCCCCCCCCCCTTAAATAAATAAATAAAGATAAAAAGCTGAAAAAGGGGGGAAATTAGTAATTTGTTAAAAAATAATTAATTTGGAGACTACTATACTTTGGCAAAAGGTTAGTCACTTCTGGAACTTCATATTATCATAAAGTATTTTTATAACAATTGTGATGTTCTGTTATTGTAAACTGATAGTTTATCTTCGGGCTACAATTTTACTGTAGTTCAGTCAGGCCCACTGTCATCAAAGCCATGCATGTGTAAGGGCTGGAGGCACAGCAATAAACAAAACCATATGCTAAACTTGCCCCAACATTCAAACAGACTTTTATAAATATTGTGTGCCAAATGAATGGGTCAAAATTTGCTCCAATCTATTAGGTAGAGCAGTAATGACCTACTGATGAACTTATACCCTGTAATAGGGAGTCCAATTCTGCTCCTTAAGGGCCGCTGTTCTGCAGAGTTTAGCTCCAACCACAATTAAACGCCTGAATCAACTAATTACTAGAAACTTCCAGGCAGGTGTGTTGAGGCAAGTTGGAGCTAGACCGTGAGCAAGCCAGTGGTCCTACAGGAACAAGTTTGGACACCTCTGCTTTAACTGCATCGTTGCTTAAATTAACTAGCAAAATCTTCTGTCTTGGGCAGCCTGCCTATTTGCTTTGTCTTGGAGAGCCTGGTTCCAATACAAAAAACAATGTGGTATTTCTAGCATATTTATTAAAAATCTTGATTGTTTGTTGTGTTTAGGGCATGACTCTGGATTGTGTGGAGATCTCTTTGGCACGTGTCTTTGAGAGCGGCCAGGCCTATGTTGCTCTGTCTCGGGCCCGGAGTCTGGAAGGCCTGCGTGTGATGGACTTTGATCCGCGAGTAGTGCAGGCCAACCAGGATGTGCTCCTCTTTTATAAGAGACTGAGGAAAGAGAGACTTCTCATGCAGGTCAGTCCACCCTGGACAATCATTCTGTTTCTCAGATGAATACCCTTTTCTGTGTTAGGCCAGACTGGCTCAATTTAAAAGTTGAATCTAAATGATTTTAGATTGGCTAATAAAAGTGTCCCAGGTAGCTCAAATTACTGGAAGATTTTACACTAGTTGTCAGAATTGAAATTGCCTTATTTCAACAAGGCCTACATTGATATAGGAAGTTTATTATACTGTAGGTCTCTGATTGTAATATCATTTTCTTCCCCCAGTCCTCAATGAATGACTTTGTTGGTCAGAGCCATAAGGAGAATTCCCGTTGGTGAGGTGGTGATGTGAAACTCTCATTCTCATATGCACTGTGTGCGTGAATTTATCAGGAACATAAGTCATTTTGAATTCAGTTAGCATTTCTTATTGGATAAATTATGATATACCCTGCTTTTCAACGGAGTGGTTATTTATTTTTTTTATAAATATTGCTTAAACCCAGTTTTATGTAACCATGTATTTCTTTTAATAAAATTTCTTTGGTTTTATTCATATGGTTTGTATTGATTATGAAAGTGTCTGGTCTACATGCATTTTATCTGAGCAGTGCCTTTTGCTTGTGGCAGTGGTTTTCTCATTAGTCAGGAGTGCAACTATTTCCCTCTACATCAGCATCAGTGAGATGCTTAAAAATAGTTTGTTAAACTTCCATAGATTATTATCCTTTAAAAAAAAATTAATAATCCAGTATCCATACAGGCATATGTGCCAATGTAGTGTGCCACTTCCATGGGTTGTTTTTACGAAGTGTTTTTACGACACTGTTGTAGCAAAATCTAAACAAGGTTTTTTCTCTATCAAAAAAAGAAAACCTATATTACATTCTAAGTGATCGAAGATTTTAAAGGAGAAACTAGCAACTAAAAATGCAATGTCTACTGCCACCCCATGACACAATTTTTAACTGCAATTTGGTGCAAAAAAAAAATAATTCAACTGCTTTATTTACAGCAAATTTCATAACATGTAAATATTTGTATGAAGATTCATCTACTGAGACAAATTTGACATCAGCAACCCTGAACAAAGGGGTAGATGTAATGTAGCAGTCAGTATCTGGCTTTTTTGTGTGTGTGTGTGTGTGTGTTGTACATGAGTCTTTTGTTTTTATGCACATGTACAACACAAGTTTTAGGTCTCTGGAATTACTTGTGCTGTATGTTTAAATCCACATCTGCAACTGTAGATGCTCCACTGGAAATGCTGTATGATGAAAGTGTCTCAGAGGGGCTTCATTTAACTGTCCTGTAGAGCTTCTGTGACTGATATTGGAACAATACTTTTCAGGTAAAGTTCATCCAAAAATGAAAACTGTATTTTACCCACCCTCGAGTTGTTCTAAATGGTTGATAGTAACCACTGACTTTAAATAAACACACACACACAGAGCCGTTTGCTCACATTTGCCTTTTTCTAGGGGGTCCTGCAGAGGGCCAGACAATGTATAATCTATATGGATTACTCTCCTTCAGCATTTTAATCTCTTTAAATTCTTTCAAAATTAAACCAAAAACATGCATTAATAACAGAATTTAAAGTTTAGCCTATACATTTTAGATATTGTAGTAACATACCACCATCTCTTCTTCCTCCTCATCGGCACCTTTTCCTTCATCTTCCTCTGCTGTTGTCTGTTCCTTTACAAAGAAGAGACAAGATGCACAAATGTAGTACCATGAAACTATGTAACAAATAATATGAATACAAAATTTGCGACCAAAATGTTGTTATTGAATCTTTAGTGTTTTATATAAATATTTTTATATATTTGCAATGCAAGCATCAAGTACTTAAATACACTGACATAGTAATATAGTGTTGTATACAACATTTATTCTATACAATATTTAATAGGAGCATCGGTTTCTTTATATAATATAACAAATTCTAATATAATACTTTAACTAACCTCCCTGAAACTGATTGCACTGCTTTCAACCACTTTTTCTGACTATCTTAACAATATAGCATAAAAAAAATTAAGATTTTAAGAAATTAATTTCTTGATTAAACCTAAGAAAATGTATTAAGCAGAATTATTGTGCATTGCTGGGTTTTTGCTAAATGTGAGCCAAAATCATCACAATTAAAAGAACCAAAGACTTAAACTACTTCAGTCTGTGTTCATTTAATTTATTTAATACACGAGTTTCATAATTTGAGTTGAATTACCTTTTCCATGACATTCTAATTTACTGAAGCGCACCTGTATGTGAGGGAAATATGTTAAGAAGCGAATTTATAATTTCTACTATGTTGAAGGTTTGACTTATGAATATTAAATAAAAACGTTATTGGATGATTGAAATGACGTCAGTATGAGCTTATTAATATACATGAGTTAAGCCTTCGCAATAGTAGGACGTCACAAAGAACCTTTCCGGAACGTTCTTACGTTATAATGGCTTTATAGAGACCCACATTATATTGCAACTTGGGAAATTGCTTGGCTTAATTATTTATTAGATGATGTTTTGTTTTTTAATAAAATAGCTTTATTATTATTTTGGATAAATGTGGAAAATGGTAGTGGAACCAATGAGCACAAAAACAACGGACGCTTTTTGTTGATACACCAACATGGCTGCGTACGTATGCACGAGATTTTGTATAAACAAATCTAAAGGCTCGATTAGATTTATTCAGCGACGGTTTCGAGTTAAAACTAAATGGGTAAGTAAAGAAGTTATTTTCCTTTTCAAAATAAAAACGAAGTGTCAGAAATAGATAACATGAGATGATATCGTGTTTCTCTGTATTAGGCAGCAACAAGGCCCAAGTTTCCTTCCACTGAACTTGCTCTGCACAACTTTGACACAAGCTACAGTATACAGTTAAGGGATCTGTGGCCCTCTATTAGAGTTGCCATGCTGTCTGAACAGAAATATGGAGCGCTGATAAACAGTTTCTCTTCAACACCCAATGTAATAACTGAATTAGAAGCTCAAGGATGTAAAGACTTCATCAGTATTGACTGCACCAGAAGTGAAGTCCATCAATCTACACAGGACTCCACGACTTCACACAGAGATTCAGCAGAGCTGGATCCTGCTGTTATTCAACCCAGTATAAGTACCGATATAAAATGTCTTGTTTTCCCCAAAGGAGACATTTCCAGATTTAAGCCGGCTAGGTGAGAATTACCTAAATTTAATTTCCTTCATTCATTTCATTTAAGTTGATTGTGTTTAATATATCTGTTCTATTAACTTAGACCTGACAGCAATGGCATATTGGGATATTATCTTCTGGATGCTGCCTCGGTGCTGCCTGTTCTAGCATTGGACGTCCAGCCAGGACACACAGTATTGGATCTATGTGCAGCTCCAGGAGGGAAGACTCTCGCTCTGCTGCAGAGACATTCAGTCGGTATGTGAACTGCCATATTGCCAACACTCAAAAGTGTTTTAATGGAAGAGATGCAGATGATATATGCATTTTATTTATTAATTTTTTCAGATTATCTGTGGGCAAATGACCTGTCAGGTTCCCGCACAATGCGATTACGCAGGACACTTCAGAGCTACCTGCCTAAAGAGTTCCTGGAGGACAACAAAATCCACATCACTTCCACGGATGGTCGGCAGTTAGGCATAACAGAGGAGAAAAGCTTTGACAGAGTTAGTATTGGGGAAAATGTCTGTAAAAGAATTGCATGTTTTTTGAAGTGAAATAGAATTCCATGTTATACTAACATACATTTGTTAGGATGTGAATTGAATCGCAATATTATTTGATAAAATGATTACAACTCCATACAGCATTTGAACAAGAGAGAAACAGTTTACGTCTTTCTTATTTTTGCTTTAAAGTACAGTACAGACCAAAAGTTTGGACACACCTTCTCATTCAAAGAGTTTTCTTTATTTTCATGACTATGAAAATTGTAGATTCACACTGAAGGCATCAAAACTATGAATTAACACATGTGGAATTATATATGGAATTATATACATAACAAAAAAGAGTGAAACAACTGAAAATATGTCATATTGTAGGTTCTTCAAAGTAGCCACCTTTTGCTTTGATTACTGCTTTGCACACTCTTGGCTTTCTCTTGATGAGCTTCAAGAGGTAGTCACCTGAAATGGTCTTCCAAGTCTTGAAGGAGTTCCCCGAGAGATGCTTAGCACTTGTTGGCCCTTTTGCCTTCTGTCTGCGGTCCAGCTCACCCCTAAACCATCTCGATTGGGTTCAGGTCCGGTGACTGTGGAGGCCAGCTCATCTGGCGCAGCACCCCATCACTCTCCTTCTTGGTCAAATAGCCCTTGATGCCTTCAGTGTGACTCTACAATTTTCATAGTCATGAAAATAAAGAAAACTCTTTGAATGAGATGGTGTGTCCAAACTTTTGGTCTGTACTGTATATTTCACGCTCTGGTTCTAGTTTCTACCTTCTTATTGATCATTACTTATCAAGAAAATAAAGAAAGACTTTAATAAAAAAATTCAATACTATTACATGAATAAAGTAACATATAGTTTTATAATATTTAATATAAAACATATATTCTTTGGTCATTAACTCAGTTTATTGTTGCTTTACTAATGTACTGTTGCTTTACTAATGTACTAATGGCATTGTTATTAACTTAAAACAGCTTAAGGAAAAGATTGTAATTTGATGGATGATTCAAAATATTAATTTGTCATCAGTAGGTAGTATATTCGTTCAAATGTAGTCATAGAAATATGTACATATGTGACGAAGATGTTTGTGTGACAGCTTCAGCTCTACAAAAAACAGTGCAAGTCATTTATTGTTACCTCCCTTGATATAGTGCACTCAACTGCCTTTCACTCTATAGCGGAGCGATTTCAGTCACATGCAAGTATGTACACTACTGCTCAAAAGTTTGGGTTCTGGATGATTTTATAATTTTTTTTATTTAAGAATAAATAAAAACTTTTTAGCAAGGACACCTTAAAAATAAAATAATGACGGTAAAGACAGAAGTAAGCAATGTAATAAAATAATTCAATTTCAAATAGATGTTTTCAACATTGATAATAACAAGATTCTTGAGCAGCAAATAAACATTAGAGTGATTTCTGAAGGATCATGTGACACCAAAGACTGGAGTAACCACTGCTGAAAATTTAGCTTTGACATCACATGAATAATAGAAAAGTTATTTTAAATTGTAAAAATATTGTGTTTACTGTATTTTTGATCAAGTAAATGTCCCCTTGTTGAGCTTAAGAGACTTCTTGCATAAACAGTATAAGGTTTTGCCAGCCCCAGACTTTTAAATGGGTTGGGTTATACTGCTGTACATTACCAGTACCCTGTATTTACATTGTGTTCCCTTGATTGTCACACTGGTATATCCTTGTATGTCACATTTCACCAACGCTTAAAAAATATCTAACATCTGCTATTTGTATGGTTACAGCATGCACATCTGCCAAGCATGTGATAGCAGCGCAAATCTGGGCATTGTGCCATTACCTTCATCTTCCATCTTTTTACAGGTGCTTGTAGATGTCCCTTGCACCACAGACAGACACTCTGCAATGGTGGAAGAGAACAATATTTTTAAGAGATCTAGAACCAAAGAGAGACAGAAACTTCCCCTCTTGCAAACACAGCTGCTTCTGTAAGTAATTATGTAAATGGTTTAAAATGCACAGCAAGCAATATAATTCATTCACTGGGCATTTATATATATATATATTGTTGAATGTGTTTTGTGGTGTGCATGTGTCCGTGAAGACTGACATCTAATCAATCTGATGTTTCATATTCTGCCCAGGGCTGGGATTCAGGCCACGCGACAGGGTGGAAACGTTGTGTACTCTACTTGTTCCCTGTCCCAGCTGCAGAATGAGTGTGTGGTGCAACAGGCCATAAGTCTCGCTCAGCAGGAGCTGGGAATCATCGTGCATGTGCAGGATCTCAAATGGTTTGCGCAATACTTTTCTGACACTTTCCACTTTGCGCCACAGTTAAGTGTTGGGGAGTTGGTTTTACCACACCTTTGTGCTAACTTTGGACCAATTTATATGTGTAAATTACAACGAATGAACTAGATGGACATTCAGAAATTAGCTCAACATCATCACACGTTTGTGCTTCAGTAGTGCCCCCAAGTGACCAGACATGGAACTTTTACAGCCATTAAGACAGACAAAAGCCTACCTTGAAACATTGTTGTAAATGTAATCATGTCATCATCAAAATTTTGTACATTTTTATTTGATTATCAGATTTATAAAAGTTAAATATGGTGCAAAAAGATCACAAACAGTCTTGTTTTTTTTTTCAATTGACTCTTACCTCCTGTGTAGAACATTGAAAATCTAAAGCCAACATTCATTCTATAAAGAAAGTCAACTAAAAAGACTGATCTATTCAGGAGTGGAGCATGCAGCGATTTTATTTTTTTTTTTAGAAAAAGATCCCGTTTAGAATCCCGTTTACTGTTTTTCACATGTTCCCAGGTTTGGACAGTAGGGGGCGTCCACACACCGTTATAAAACTGACCATTAGCTGTTAAAAGTAGAAACAGATGAGACTGAATTTGTCTTTCAGCATGATTTAAACAGCATTGTCACGGAGAGGGCTAAAACATGATGATATTCATGTTCAATGTTATATTTATTTATACTAACAGTTTATTTATATTAATAATATAATATAAGTTCATTTACCTGAAGGATGCAAAGATATGAATGAAGCCCATGAACTTATTTATTAATTATTAATTTTATTACTTTGTTAGATACTGTATATAATCACCATTATTTCTGATTAGTTTACATTTTAAATTTCCACGTAGTCTATCGATCAATATGAGGCCTAAAAGCTGGATGCATAATAACATTGAATTTTCTTTTACAATAATCTCAAGTGGCGGGACATTACTAAATTTGGTTGAAAATTCACAAATCAGATGCCCACAAACAAATTTAAACTGGAAATTTGAGTTTATCGCTATACACAGGCATTTTGATTGAGTATTCGGTGGTGTTTATAATAACATATTCATTATAAGGATAAAGATGATCCATGAGCAAGACAAGCAATGCTCTTCTGAATGCTGTATGCTGAATGTTGATGTGTCTGCAGCACTTCTACACCTAATGTTTGCGCTCTGAATGTGTCATTTAGATTTGGCATCAGAGGAGTGTTTTGTTTTCTGCTAGTATATAAAAGGTTCAATTTTCCCCCGGTTGTCCATGAACCTTGTGTCTATTCCAGGCAATGTAGCATGAAAAGGTGTGCGCATTTTAGTAAGAGGGGCTGACGAGAGCCATCGACTCCCCGCTATCATTAAGCTGCTCGGAAACTGTTCCATCGGTGCCAGAGTCGAGATTGGCCGAGCAGTCGTTTACTCGCCGGCTTCTTGTTGAACATTAAGGACGCAAGAGGATACTAAAATGGGATGCTTTCCCCTCGTTTTCCCCTTCGCCTTTTATTCCACAGATGAGTGCAGATAATTTTCAGTGCGATTGTGAGTGATTACTGTATTACCGCGGTAATATAGGGTTATTTGGGAATGCAAAGAGAATTAATGACACATAAAAACTATTTTTGCATTGACTGCCTCTCTCGGCCGGGATATTTCTCCATGCCTGCATCTTGTGATTACCTAAACGTATTGTAAATATGTGTTTCCTATGGGCTTTTACATAAATTTACATTTTTTAACACTCAGGAGACAGAGGGACCATTAGGGACAAGTTATTTTCATCTATACGTTTTATTCATTATTGACTTTGACACTGCTGAGGATGCTGGCATCTGATCATTTGGCGAGCACCTTGCCAATGATGTAAATCGGATGTAGATCTTTGTAATGACAGAAACATGTCGGGAATATCGTCTGGACGCCGAGGCCTTATAATGATGGAATCTCAGATGTCCGTAGGTGGGTAAAAGTCATAACGGCTTCCCCTGGAAAAGGCAAACATGAGTGTTTTGTGGGGGGAAAAAAACTACTTATGATTCAATCACACAGCCCAGTATTCTTGCTGGAACTTTTGCAAAGTTTATTTCAAAACTGCAGGGCCCCTCCAAAGGATCACGCTCACTCCTTTGATTCCCTTGTTTGTATGTTAGATTAGTGTACACACAAACAATTTGTTTTCAATTTCAGTTCCCATGGACTGAATGTGACTAGAACCAAAACTTGATCTATTAAATTCTATTTTGTGTTCTGCAGAAAATAAGAAAGTCACATAGGATTGGAAAAACTCCCATGCCATTAATCGAAAACCTGTATAGCTTACTTTCTTCTTTAGAGCATAAAAGAAGATACTTTTAAGAACTGTTTGTATCCAGGTCCACAACAGCACTGAACCCCATTAATTTTCACTGGCATATATATATATATATATATATATATATATATATATATATATATATATATATATATATATATATATATATATATATATATATATATATATATATATATATATATATATATATATATATATGTGTATATGTATGTGTATATGTATGTATATATGTTGTGTTCAGCAGAAGAAAGAAGTTCATATGGGATTGAAAATAAGGGTAAGTAAATGATGTGTATTTTAGTTAAAATCCCATAACTGTTGTATTTTAGTAATTCATCGACTATCCTTTTAACACGTCATATTAAACATTACCAATATTATGTATATAATTTATGCCTCCAGTTCTCAAATCTTCAAATGTAAGATGTCTTGGATATCAGCAAATCTCTGTACTCCATGTTTGTTTTAATGTCCACAAGCTATAACATCATATTCACATAAAGGTAACACCTGACCTTAGGTTCTTCAGTGATGAGATATATCTGATAGTTGTAGGTGGTGTGAAGCTCTGGCCTGAGGCATATCCTGCTGCTCGGGTGTCTGTGGTATGTGCTGCACATCTGAAGAGCCCAGCATAAGGCCTCAGCACTCACTCTTCAGACTCTGGATCAAGGGTGGCCTGGCCTCAGGGACTTTTTATGATAGGAGAGTACACTTGGAGGCCGGATGTCAAACCAAATGTCTGTGTGATGTAATTATTTCCATTAAATTTTTACTATTAAATTACAGATATTACATATTTTAAAATGTCAGTCCTTACTAATCATTATGAGAATCTTAAAACAGACAACTGAAATATGTATATTTAATGTGTGTAATTTTGAAACATAAAACAATTTCATTTGTAACTGGTTTCTATAAATTACATAATGCCACAGATATTTCTTTGTATTATATGCATTGTTTTTTGAATATATATACAAATTTAAGTTATCCCTGTAATGGCAAAGCTGAAATTTCAATCTTTATCACATGATCCTTCAGAAATCTAATTCATTTCTCTGTTGATTTTCTTTTTTGTCATCAAATAATCATCCAAATAATCCTTTTCAAAGATTATATTATTTAAAATTGAGCACCAAATCCGCATGTTAGATGATTGTGTGGCATTACAGAAATAAGTCACATTTTAAAATGTCAAAGTTACATTAAATTGTAATAAAATATCACAATATTGCTATATTTACTCTTCTTAATCAAATACTGTAAATGTAATATAAGATAGGGTGAGCATAATACTTAATACAAAAGAAAAAATATTCCAAACTTTTGACTGTGAATGTACATATAGCTATGGGCCAGTCCATTGTCTCTATCTCTGTGGTGCATCCGTTATTACTGATGCAATGCAGCATTCAGATAATCACAGTTAAAACATTCTGCTGAAGCAGCATTCTATTAACTGTCCCATGATGCTTAGCATGAATTACCACACCATACATCTTCCCGCTTAATCTACCATTAAGAAAATAAATCCTCACAGGCAACAGCCATTTCAATGCATGTTTTGCCCGTGATTGTCTGCTTTCACAGTAGTGAAATGTCTTGCCTAACTCTCAAGTGTCCGGTGGAAACTTAATCCATATGACTGTGTCCTGCATTCAGAGAGTGCTGAGCTTCCCTCCGCATGCCCACAATGCCACTCTCCCGGTCTGAAAGGTATGTGTGGTGTGGCATTGATGTGTAATTGCGTGTGACTGAAACAGCGCCTTGGTGACAGGCTCTAGAGTGCTGCGGTTGGCTTGGGTGAGCTCTCCCCAGAAAAGAGGGGTTTTCTTTGCCCTTAAGAGGATTAAGTGGGGTTGTGATAACAGAGGGATAAAAAGAAGAGAATTGAATCAGAAAAGAGAGCTGGGACCAAAGAGGGCGACCTCTCGCAAGCGAGTTCAAACACCTGTTATCATCGTCCCATCATCAGCACTTTCTCAGTCACACTGCTGCTTTTCTCTCTCGTAAATATTTGAATTGAAGATATTAAAGCTCATTAATTTATGTTCTGGTCTAACGTGCATTAATAGTTGGCATCTTTCATTTTTTGGCTAGTTTCTGAGTGAGCAGGAGTTCTTTGATGTGTATCTGAGCAATGGCTGTTGAAGAGATTTACCTCAGCTGACAGCTTGGAGAGTATGTGGCAAAATTGCAGTGCCAGCGGGCTAAAAGAATGCTGGGAACAGGATTAGGATCATATTCTGTCACTTCTTCAATGGGCTGGGGTTCCTTATGGTGGCAGCTTTCATTCTCCATGCAGCTAAAACCAAAAAGGAGCGCATGAGGGAAAGAAGTCTGGACTGAATGGTACACTGTGATTTTTGTGCTAGGCATGCTTGAGGTCCATTTTGTGCTAGTGTGTCTGTAACGGACTGTCTGACGGTGACACCTGATTAAACGGCAAGGTGAATTTAGAAACCGCTTAATAATTGAATTTGGATGCTGTGGAGCTTAGCAGTAACAGCTGTTTGTTTTGGTACAGTCAGATTTAAACCCCCGTTGTGTTGGGGTCAGTTTCAACAGCATTCAGTTCCAAAATGCTTGGAAAGCTGATTCATTTGTGACTATTTCTCGTGTAGTGTAATGTGGATGCAAAGTGTCAACACATAGGTGTGTTTTAGAACGGCTGTATACATTTTGCTAACTTTTGTGTCGGGGTCATATTAACCCCCAATTAATTGTCATGTAATTTGCTAAAACAAAATAAATAAAACACAAGTGTTTTCTAGAGTTTAGTGTCAAACACTAAAATTGAAATTTCATGAAAATCAGAATCAAAAAAGGAAAATTCACTTTTTCTTTATATAGTTTTATTTCCCAGTCAAAAAGATGAGAGAACTATCTGATTAATTTAAAAAAAAAAAAAAACACCCATTTACCTTACATGTCAGCTAAAATTTTGCGTCTGGCCAGTTAATTTTGAACATAAAAATGACCCCCCCAACCTGACCCCCAGATATACAAATAAAAATTAAAATAACACGAGAAAAAGACAGGAATTATTAAACTACTCACAATTTTTTGAGTCTCTGACAAGCAACAGTAGAGGTTTTCTGTTTGTACACGAATCTTTAGTGTTTTTCAAAGAGTAGATTTTTGGCAAATTGCATGGAAACCATGTGGGTCTCATTACAGGCGTTAGTAAAGAGGACTTGACCTTGTTGTCACATAATCTGTATCAAACCCCTGGAGGCATTTTGTTTTTGCATGTTTAAGGTTAAGGAGGCCAGTCGCGAAACTAGATAATAGAGATGCTATTGACACTGTAGACTTGCTTGAACATTTTATCTGTAAGTTAATTGCTGTTATGCATTGTTGTTGTGTTTTTTTTTTTTTTTCATAATGTAGCATTCTACCTGTCCATGTCTGTTTTGATCTACTCTAAAGGTTGAATGTTAGAATGTATTACAATCAGCTGTATTTAAATATGGTATAAGGCATTTTAAAATGCAGTTAGCAGCCCCATCAAGGACACTGAGAACATGGTGACTGTGGCATCAAGCCTCTGGTAAAATGCACACAGAGGGGAGACCCTCTTTATGTGAGCAAAGGGCTTATGCATTTTGACAAACCACACTGTTTAAGATATAATAGCAGCATAATCACAGCCCCAGGCTGTCATTCTTCAGCATAATGGCCTGCTTATTCATCTGGGATGGCTTATGTCCCCACAACGATTTTATTTCCCAAGATTACCTTGTTTTCTTGTTCTCCTAACTCTCATTTTCTTTTCTTTTTTCTGTTGTCCTACCTCCCTGATTTTATCACCTTGTTCTCAACTACTTCCTAAGCCCCTAATTCTAACTCCCTTTACATTCATTTTATTTTCATTTAAAAATAGAGAATAGCTGTATTTAAATGTTAAATTTAGCATCATCACTGTCTAATTTGGATTTATTTAATGTGGTATTCTGATTTTAAAGGAGAGAAAATAAATATACTGCATATATTTACAAAGATGCCCAAGCAATGTTTTATTGAAGTTTTATTTTACAAGGTTTTAAATCTACAACTGACATAGAGAAAGATGTATATACTTCTGGAACACTCTCCACCAATATAGGCTACAAATTCACCACTTTGTGTGATGTCGTGAGTGACTGCATATTGATGTTCACAGTGACAATGAAAGAGTTACAAAGACGACCAGACTGTATAGGTTAAATAATCTGGGGGAGACGCAGGCGAGCTATGCGGCCCACCCAGTACAATCTTACAAAGGAACAGCTACCAGAATCATCACAGGGTTAAATTCTTCTCAATCTAAAACATAGAACTTTTACATCTGCCTTACCAGTAAACATTTATAGATAGACTTTGTATTGTACATATTAAAATACTTTACAAACACAATGAGAGCTCAGCACTGAGAGGGAAAGAATGAGCAGAGAGGGGGAAAAAAGCTGCCGTACATGGAAGTGCTTTGCTGTCCACTTGAGAACTTCTGTACTGGACTGTCCCGCATTTGACCACTATTCAGGATTGTTTCCAGTTGCAACATATATATATGCACTTAAGCACTAGTTTTCTTCAGAGTATTGCAATCTCCAATGATATGCATGGTCTATAATTGCATTTCTTCCACTGCCTGAGGCTACATGTAATTAAAAGCTTTGCATATGTAGTCAGTGAAATCATTTCCTCATTACCCAACCACCCTCAATTTACCGTGGTTTAATCCTGACCATTAAACAGGTTAGGTTTAATTAATCTATTTAGTTGTGCAAGATACATTTACAAGTTGTGTGATGTGTAATTTGAGAACCACTCTAATTGAATTAAAAGAAAGTTTTTTTTTTTTTTTTTTTTTTTTTTTTTTTTTAGATTCAGGTGCATGCAACTGGCTGAGATCATCTCCAAAAAGTGCTTATATCAAACATCTACGCCCATCCAAAACATATAAATAGCTCTAAATCTAATCCAGGGCCTGTCCGTCATTTATGCAAAGCTGACAAATGTAATATCGTGATGAATTAAATGAGAGCTTCATCATTTTATTGTCTATTTAAGCTTTAAAACAACAAGCTCTCTAAAAGAGTCTGAGATTTTTTTACTAGTCTCAACCTCAGTCCCATACTTTTTTGAGTATTGGCCCTAATTTCAGAAGTCCAGGTGGCATATTAGTAGTGGTAGAGAGATGTTCCCTTGCTCAGGTAGGTTTCAGTCTCCTGCTCAGTTGGGCAGCGTGTCCAGGCCCAGTGATGCTGCATGCTGCTTCGCCCGCAAGCGGAGGTTCTCAATGCTGGTGGTCTTGCTGTTGTGGCTAGGAAGGCCTCCAGAGGCCTGCAGCAGAGGGCTGTTCCAAACCTGTTGTGCATGGTGAGATAGGGACTGATAGTAGGACTGACAGGGGAGGGAGCCCAGGGGTGCTGGCATGTTGACATTCATGCCCAGGTATGGTATGGATGATGGAGTCGCCATGTCGAAAGACGGATAATGAACCAGATTGTTGGTAGCTGCCATGTGCTGGCGAAACTGCTCCTGCAGACGGAAGAGGCTGAGTGGTGACGAGGAGTACGAGTGACTCTGAGAGATCCCGCCGGTCACCCCGCTAGATGAAGATGACATAGCTGGGGAGCCAAGAGGAGAATCTAAGGGCACAAACATGGTTGTCAAGATTTAGATCAAAATGTTTGTTAGTTATTTCCCACCCTCAAAATGTCATTTTGCATCCTTTCACAAAACAAAGGCTCCAAAGGGATTTTATTTACAGCAAATCTTTAAGAACTAACTTTTCAGTGAACAGTTCTTAAAAAAAATGTGTTCTTAGTATGAAGAACAATTTATACATCTAAAGAACCATTTTTTTTTCAATGGAAAGGATGCAGTGAAATTGGAATAGCAATAAATAGCAAATACGTACCTGGTTTGGGGCTGAGACGTTTGCAAAGTGGGGAAAGGTTTCCAGGTGCTGGTTCTTTCTCAACCTTCAGATCTTCTCTGTGCTGCTTTATCTCCTCTTCCTTGTCAGTTGCGTTGTCCTCTGTGGCCGACTCGCTGCCTGACTGCTCTGCAGATGTCACATTAAGCTCAACGCTAAGTTCTGATCCCAGTGCGTGAGGAGCCGCCTCTGCTTCAATGGAGGAGGAGGAGGATGAAGGTGGCTGGTTCTCAAGATTCATGCTGGAAGGGGCATCTTCCTTATCGTTTGTTGCTAGGGGCCCATCTGTCGAGACATCTTTCTGCTTCTGCAATTGCTCTTTTTGGAGGCTTCGTTGCTTCTTACGGAACTTTGCACGGCGGTTCTTGAACCATACCTGGTGGCCAAAAGACAAGGTGTAGATGGGTTACATGATAAATAAAGGTATTTGTAGGCATTAGCAATATGGTGAAATTGGTCATTTCTTACCTGTACGCGTGCCTCGGGTAGGTTGGTGCACATGGCCAGGCGCTCCCGCATCACAACATCAGGATAGTGCGTTTTCTGGAAGGTCTTCTCCAACGCCTCCAGTTGCTGGGCCGTGAAAGCGGTGCGACTGCGGCGTTGTTTGCGATGTTGAGAGCCGTAGCGAGCCTCAAGTATGATATCTTGAAATGTACAGCCGTTGGAAGACAAAAGACACGGCATATTTAATTCAGTGTACTATCACAATTATTTAGTGTGTTAAAAGGGAGGGAGAGAGAGAACGCACTTACCAGCCAGTCTCTCCGCGAGGGTGAGCGCGTGAACGGACGGCCGATAGTCAGGCGCGTGCTGCGCCTGTTGCGCCGCCTGTTGATGCAGGTTGTACATGGCGCTCAGTGAGTTCATGGCGTGGAGGGAGTATCCATTCACTCCGTAGTGTTGCATGATTCAAAAATATCTGCAAAAATAAGAATGACCCATAATGAGTTTAAACACTGAGCTTTTTCTATTTGTTAAAACATATTTTTACATTCACAAAAGTTAGATTGAGAGTTAAAGTCAAAGTTTAAAGTCAGACTAGATGCACTAAAGTGGCGTCCGTGTGAGGAGACAACTAGCCTATAGCAGCATCTTTAATGCAATAAATGGACAAAATATAATTGATATATTTCGGAAACAAGCCTTTTATATTTAATAGCCTAAATACACCTATTATTAAAATTATTATTATTTGAGACGTTGGTGATAGGTGTCAAGACTGCGGCTATAAAATTAAAGACAAAATTCCTTAAAATGCCTTCAATGCAGTTCATAATTCGCCTACTGATGTAATCAGGCCTTAAAGATAGCATAATGAACACTTTACTTCACTATAGCCCATGTTTATTTGTCCCATCGTCTACCTTAGTAAATGGTCCTTCGTTCATTTATAAATTTTACTAAAACGCATATTTTAATTAGTATCTCGCTTTCTTATGTGATATTTTATGTATGCGTAGTTCTAATCAATTAATATAGGTTGTTAGTTTATAGCTTGAGTGTCAAGCGCTTTTAAAAATACGCTCATAGGAGCGGAACTGTGTTCATTAATATCTAATCATTGTTTTGTCCAATCCATTAGTCATACACAAGGAATTAATTGGTGCAATTATCACTTGTTTACCTAATGAGCTCCGAATTATGCTTACTACATTAGATTTATAATTTCAGAGCCAAATTACCGTAGCAAATCCTTTAAAAACAGTTGTCAAAGAATCATTGATTGGTTTTAGTGGGATCTAGGCCTAGGCTACTTAAGACTTCTTTATATCAGTTCTGTGATCGTAATTTAATTTCTCTCATTATGGCAGATGCTTGGAAAGACGATATTTTAATCGTAATACTTACAATTTACTGATGATTGCATGGGATGCTGTTCGTTAAAACTTTGTTCATGAGGTTTGCTGTCCTGTTCTCCGGTAATTTTTCACAGTCGATTAAGATTTTCATAGATAAAATGAAAGGCTCCAGGACACGATTAGATATGTATTAGTATAGAGGTGGCTGACAGGCACGAATATCTCCAAGGCCAATGCACTGCGCATTATTAAGAAAGTATATGCTCCCGCACATGGCGGGTGTCCAGGGACTTAACAGCCTCGAGTTTTAAACTAAATTGTATTTCCAACCAGCACTTAAATTGCTCGTTTTTTACTTCGATTCAATTCGTTTGTAGCCTATACATTAAATATTTTTTTTGCATACTAATTAGGCCTAATCAAAATTGATAACACAATTTAAAGTTATGGGGTTTTTTTAGCAGTGCTGTAGCAATAATAATAATAGGTTAATAATAATAATAATAATAATAAATAGATATAGCCTAGGTTATAATTATTTAGAATCATTATATAATAATTCTGATACTAATTGGCAAACAATATGCTATGTATCTTATTTCGCATTATGACGTATGTTTGTCTGCTATATTTGTTTTATTATAATTCAGGGCCATTTTAATAAGATACATTCAAATTCAAAAATAATTTCCATAGCTTAGATTTAGATTTACTTAGATTTAGATGTTGTTTAATCGTTAATATTTTAGTAAAAATTAAATTACTTTTAAATTGTGACATATTTAGTTGTTTCTGTTTTTGTTGTTATTATTTCTGCATTTATATAATCTTGTTGCTTCAGTATTAATGGTATAAAGTTTTTTAAGTGTCGTTTTTCTTTGCGATAATTGCCTTTATGGACACCCTATGCAGTTTCGTAAACGGCGATTTCCGTTATGTCTATTCAGAACTTATGGAAGGAAATTTGTTTGGAGGGCTTGTTTAAAGGTTTTTGTGTGTGTGTGTGTGTGTGTGCTATCCTTGTCTGTAGGCCACCGAAACGCTTACCCTCCTCAGCGTGGACGCTTCTGAATGGCACTCGGAGTGCCCATTCCCAGACTATTAAGTCAGTGCACCGTCTGATGAATGTGATCAGAGGGCAAGAGGGAATAGTTTAATTCGCATGGACAGAAGGTGCTTTGCTAAACATTTACTTTTCTCCCCCAAGTATTTGAATTGAATGGGGTCCGTTTCTCTCCCTCCCTTCTCTCTCGGCCCCTTATCCCATCGCCCCGGGGCCACGTTTTGGCTGAGATGTATGGCTTCTCTGCGGGTAAAATATGCATGTTGATCCCCATTTGGGTCCCCGTCTAATGGAAGTGCAAATAGGTTTCGACTGTGGAGACCTCCATTTATCATCACCGCTGACACGGACGGACGTATACAGTGAGTTTACATGTGTGTGCGTGGCTTCAAGAAATGCTCGCGTGTATGTTTTCCAAGCAATAAGTGCCTAAAGAGATATGTTATAGGCCTACATCGACTTACGTTTTCTACTTTTAATTAATTGCCATTACATATGTGTGTATATGGATGGTATAGCTTACATTTGACTAATAAATAAATAAATACAATTAAACGCATTTTAAAATAGTAGGCTAATCGAAAATCGAAAAATCGAATCTAGTAACCTAGTGATACAATCAGACAGCATAATAGCAGCAATAATAGGCCTAACTATAATAATTTATGATTTACCATTCATGTTTGTGAAACATTTGTTTAAGCGAACTTTGCTAAGCGTCAAAATTTCGCCACAGGCCAACTAATATTTCGCACAAAGGGCAGCTTATTTTAATACTGTGTCTCGCTTCTATTGTGGTCTGTTCATCCGCCTGTTACTGCTGCGGGCAGTGTGACACTCCATGCTTCGATTATTAAAACCTCATTATGCAAATTGGCATGTACAGTGCAACTTTTTGATCCGACTAAATTAGGAAAAATGTTAGCGTTAAAAACCCATTTGACCTGGGGGCACTATTTATCGTGTCTCGCATGACATATATTTATATTGTCACTCATATTTTTGTAAGGCACCCTACATTTATGTTAGCCTGAGCGCAGAGAGTTTTATCTTGCTCCATTTCCAAGCTGGCCTTTCTCTAGCTGAAATGTATTTTATATCAGTATTTAATCATTCTGAAGAGAGGACAATAATAGTTTTAGCACAGTTTTAAGCCTAATTAAAATTTTAAAATGTTATGTTTTAAGGAAGGCATCCTGGCGCATGCTCAAAATAAACTCTTGAGCTAGTATAGTTATGTTAAGTCTTTGTTATGGGCCAGATAAGTATTTTTTTTAAAATAACTGAGTCGTGCCCTCTGGAATACAATTATGTATCTCTTTTTTATGGGGGGCACTTTAAAATAAAAATAAAAAGCCTGGGCTACATGAAAAGTAGCCTAAAGAAAAACTGCCGGCATATTTCTTTTTTATATTGGTTAATCTATGCTTTATTTTAGATAGGCTATTGCTGAACTGAACACGTTTAAATATTACTGTTATTGGTTTATTATTATTTACGTAAATTGTTGCATAAGTCGTTTCTTACCTCAGTCTTGTCCTTTGTCCTGTGTGTCTTATGCTGTCACTTGATATTTTGTTGCTTGTAGCCCGGAGTATTTCCCAGATGTCCTTATCGCGTTTCTCAATGTCTAAGAGCCCATTCAAATGTATCCGCTAAGTATCAAGCGACTCCAAATCGTTCCCTGCGCGCTCTTCTCAGCACATCGCGTCCATCTATTGACACACGCTTTGAGGAGGGATTTTAAAGACCTCCGCGTAACATCAAGGAGGCTTGCTACTGGTCCTTGAAGCTGTCAATCAAAGCTCGACGATGTACTTTTCTGGCTACATTTGGACTCAGAGCCAATTGACCCTTTATTTGAAGTCTTAAATCACGCACTTGAGAGCACTAATGTGCACTCACAAACGCTTTTGCTAATGAACAATATAGACATATGTTATATGAGAATAAACAAAAAACACTGACATCGGTATAAAGGTTTAGAGCAGGAACATTAGAGAAACGGAATTACATAGCTTAGTCGTGGAAGAGATTTTGATCATGAACAAAAAAAGGCATTTTTTCTTTCAAAAAAACATTGTTATTTTTTCATGTAGATTGTGGATTTTATTGTTTGCCTGATGCAAGAACCAAACAGCAGATCGTTAGACATTTACATTATCGAACTCAGTTTTGCCAAAGTTAGGATATGTAAATGCCATTATCTGAATATTTTGCTTTCTTACATTGTTCTCACGCATTGACTTGTTTTCGTACTTTGTGAACATAGGAATATTTCTATAGAGGCCACGGTCCCAATACTTTTTTTTTTTAGACGAACGAATATCTCATGCATTGGTTTTGTTTGCTTTTCGGCTTTGTCATGCCACTGCAGGAGAGACTGAAGGGACTTTAGAGATCTCTAATAGATGCCAGGCTACTGCCTTCACAATCTCTCCCGGCCTTGAAGGATTTGGGTGAGGATAAGGGGAGACAAGACGCTATTTCAGCCTCCAAAAAACCTCTGTCTTGAAATGACTGCCGGTAAGAGGATTAAAACAATAATGCCCTTCTCTTCTTGAAGGGTTTTTAGAAAAGATTTCTTCTCCCGGAGCAAAACCGTTTAGGTTGGAATTAAGGGCAGCGCAAAGTAGCCTTTTAATGTAAAGCTTGCATAATTTGTTAAAGATGCTCGCAGAAAGCGGGCCAGGGTGAAAATCCCTAACTGAATTTTATCTCTGACCATAGTTATCATCTAGAGGAATTTGAAACGAATGGAAATTGAATGAAACTCAGGAGTTTTACCTCACATTTAAATATTATTTTTAAATATATATATATATATATATATTTTTAAAATGTATCGGGGTTGTCAACAATAAAATAAGTCTTTGTATGTGTTCGGTTATGTTGATAAACCGATCCTGAAGTGTTTTATGCTAAACTTATAATTTACAGCCTAATTAAGTGTTTCTGTTTAATTCAATCCTCATAGACAAATGAAATAACTTAAATCTGTATTGTGACGTTTACGTGAATTGTCTAATTAATCTCATAATGTAAAATAATGATGAATTTCAAACTATTATAGGTTGTCGGAACAGATACAAATGTAACTTTTTCCCCCCGTTCTGCTCTTTTTATATTATAATTTCCAAATATTTAAACCAAGCAAGAAAAGACCACAAGAAAAAATAAAACATGGATAGCCCAACTATTTGACGAATGTTTAAAAAATAAAACGATAATCAATAAAAAAAAAAAAATTAATAAATGAAATCAAATATATTGTACAGATTTGCTTATCAAATATAAAATGTAGCCTATTATTCAAGTGAAGGCTATTTTTGTTGCCGATATTTAAGACGCTTCACAAGAGCGTCATTATTGTTATTGTTATTTATTAATATTTATTTTTTTATCTTAATACCTTTATGGAAACAAACCTGTGTCCTTTCCCATCCTTTCTCCCCACTTGGTTTTTTTATAGTCTGAAAAAGAAAGAGGATTAACTTGTGAACCGATGGAAATAAGAACTTTAACGGGAGGTAAATCTGGGCAATGTCTCTTTGTGAGGAGCGTTTCTAAAGCAATTAAAGTGAGAAAGAATTCCTCTCAGCGCCTCTTCCTTAAATCTGCTTAAACGAGGACTACTGTCCAGCACATCTGAGGGCTTTAAATGCCTTCCATTTAAAGTGGCACAGAGAGAAACCCACCGTTAGAGCTGCAAAAGGAGCCCTCACTCCAGTTTTACTCAAAGTAATTGGGATTTTTTTTTTTTTTTTTTTTTTTTTTTTGTGGATTTCAACTTTATTTTGCTTCCCTTTCGTGTTGTTACCGAAATGTATTTGCCACCTGCTAGTTATTACTTTAGCAATTAATTACAATAGTAGGTAACCACGGCATTGCAATGTAAAGTTCCCTCGCGCGATGATAAGCTTCTAGGAATTTATTAGTAAATTTAGGGAGATATTTCTCAGAATAATTTAATTTAGAGCAAATCCCGCTGCCTTTCACAAACCGAGGGATGATATCTTAAAAACGAGTCAATCATATCGCTGGCTTTTATTTACACTTATGGATTTCACACTCACTCTTAGCTTTACCAGGAAATAATGAAATAAAGGCATTCGGTGTCACAGCGCGAGATGGTTGTTATTAGCTAATTAATAGAACTAATGATGTTTCTGCAACTTCATGAATACATTACGTCTGCAATCCACAAAGCTGTAGCCTCTCAGGCTCAATCCAAGGGTATTTCAGCATCTGTTCTTCCCAGAGCAATTAATCATTTTGATGTATGGTTTAAAATCGACTGCTTCCAGGAGACCTTTTTGACAAGAATAACAAAGCAATTTGCCAGGAGCCATCTCTTGGACACGTTATTAGCAGCACCTTCATCTTAAAACCGTTTTTTTTTTTTTTTTTTTTTTGCTAAATTAGATACCTGTATTAAAGGGCCAGGGCTCCTTTTTAATTTATTTTGATTTCTCCACACAGCTTCACTGATACCTCTGGAAATCGCATCATTCGTGACAAGATCCCAGGATCTTCTTAACAAATCCCCATGCTAAAAGTTTTTGACCTGTCAGTTCTGTCAGAAGCTGTGCCCCTCTATTCTCTCTCATTCTCCATCTCTTTACTGTCTTCAGTCTCTTTCCCCTCTTGTATTTCTTCACACTCTCTTTCTCCCTCTCTCTCTCTCCGTCTTACTCACTTTGGCCCGGATCCGCAGCACAAGGGGCCCCATTGTATAGTCCTAATCCAGAAGCAACACAGCTTTAGCGACATGGAGGGATAAAAGGCCCATCAAGCCCACAACTTTATGGGGGCAAATCTCTACCTAATCCCTCGCTTTATCTAAACAAAAGCCCCTCTCTCCTAATCCACCTTCACTGCAAAAAAAAAGAAGAAAAAAAAAAAGAAAAGGAAAAAACAAGAGGCGCTAAAAAAAAATCTCAGGCTTGATTTGAAATGTGAGTTAAGAACCAGGAGTCATTTTAGTAAAGAAACTAACCACTTCTGACAAGCTTCTGCTACTGACATTAGTAAAAACGAAACCCATGGAGACAGTATTGAGATAGACAGATGAATAACTAAAGGTAAAGAGAAGTTTTCACATGTGGACAGTTTTCACTTTTTCTAAATAGATTAGTTATTTTTTTCATTTTTAATGGACTTTATCTTATTGGTGTAAGTCTGTCAATCAGTAAAATTGTTATGATAACTGTCAAGTCCTCATTACAAACTTCTGAAGAGTTCAAATGTGATTTCATTACCTCAAAAAAATGCCTCGATACTTATGTCAATTTCTTTATTATTTGAAATATAATTTAATTTAAAAGAATAAATTTCCACTTTGTTGTAATTCTATTGTGATAACGCCTTTTATAATTAATAGGGTGCTTTCATTATTTCAATAGACTGGACTCAAATGAGATCATTATCTTCAGTACGGGTGCTGTTGGCTATAATTGGGTAATTAAGGGGATGAAGTGGGCTGCTCTTCCTCTTTAGTGCTTTGATGACTATTGAGTGAAAGAAGCAGCTTCTAATAAAACACAGCGAACAGCAACCTGCATGAATTATTGGCATCTCGTTTATAATGTCTACCTTCAGGAATATTTATATAGCTGTAGAGAACCTGTAGAGCTAGAAGAGACTTTTTTTCTGCATCACAGTGGTTTTTGAAAGCAGATTTTGCCTGAGAGCATTATCCTAATAGTTAAAGCTAATTGGCAGAGGCATGAGCATTTTAAGGCACCCAGTCAGTTTGATTATATTGATGAACTGCCGTTCTGATTTCTCAGCAGCAGACAGCTGTAGCATGGGTTTGGTGGCATTCACAGATCACCTCAGATATGTACGATTAGTTGATCAGCCCCTGCTGCTAAAAGGGATTGGTGCACACTCTTAATACAAGCAAAGTCCTATTTCAGATAAAAAAGATGGGTGCAAAAGTTGCATATCTGCCCTTGACAACAATACGCTTGCCATTAACTCCTTGCCCCTGAGTATGGATTGCTCTCCATTGCACGACTACAACATCTGTCTTTACTTTCGCAAATCCTTCTGTATCAGCTCTGGGCTTTGTACTATCAGTCAGTAATCTGGCTCTCAGCACTCTATGCGTATTGAGGCACTTTGGCGAAGTGGTTTAAAACATGACCCAGGATTCGAAATAAGCGGACTCCCTGCTTCTGACTGAAGTTTTCATCATCCTCTCAATGAGTAGCTTTAAGAGGATACCTGAGAAGAACCATTGGCACCTCAGCCATAAGTACCCACATTAGATCTGTGCTTGGCGGTCTTATCCTTTAAGAAATGAAATCGTCTCATAACCTGTTTCACCAGTGTATATTTGCTGTTGTAGATGATGAAAAGCGATCGAGCCGGCAGGAGGGCCGATGACTATCTAAGGTACCTGTCGTCCACACGATCGGCTTTAACGTGTCTCCGGTCGAGCGAGTAGACAGTGACTATGAGCTGTTGCATCATTAATGCGTTACATTACATAGCGCACAGATTTTGTCATCTGTAAAATAGCTAGCTAACTGCTGAACCTTGGCTAAGTGCTTCAACAATGCAGTTCTGTTTGATGAGCTCTTCACAGGGGTCCCCATTTATACCTTGTGGCAGCGTCTTCCTTTGGCACCCACACCTTAACGGAGCTAATACTCTTTTAATAGCATAAACAGAGAGAACAATTGACTCATTAGAGAGTCAACTAGACAAATCCGCCACAATCTATTGAAAATGCTGGAGAGGGTGGCTCCAGCATTAGCAGCACCTGGAAAGCCCAGATTTGAGTCTTCTGATAACAGTAATACTTCCTCTTCTCCATTCACTCCCGATGCGTAGTCTGGAGCACCTCCGTACCGGATTAGCTGGCCCCACTGTAAAATGTTTTTTTGCAGTATGGCTGCTTGATGCTTAGCCTCCCACAATAAGTATAAATCCTCTTCTTCTGTGGGAATTACGGGAATGAGCATAAGGGATTGTGTTATTGTTGACCCATAATCTGGTTTTAACTCCTTGTTTTACAAATGGCCCTTTTAAAAAGCTTTTCCACTGCTCCTGGCATTGTTAAAGCTCCTGGTCTACATTTTCCTTACATCTTGTTTAAGAGTATTATTTGACTTGTACTATAAATGTCTGCCACTTTAAACCAGAATCCCTACATTCCACAGTGAAAGAAGTGATTTTTTGTTGTTGTTTTTGAATTATGGAACACAAATGAAGACATTTTGAGAAACACTGAGAGACTTTCAAAATAAAAAAGCAGGAGGGAAAATAAATGATGACAGAATTAAAATGCTTGGCTGAACTAAAAATGGAGACCCTTTTTAATCACTGTCCGCCTATTGATGTGTGGCGATAAACATAATATCTAAAACACAAAGCCATGTACTGAGTTTCAAACATGCTTATATATTCTTAAACCATACCTGCATGCATAACAACAAATCCCTTATTTACACTGCCATGCATGTCATCCATGAAAACTCTACAATATCTGACATCTAGCGCTGAGATAAATCACACATCATTAGTTAATTTGAAAGCAAAATGGCGTTTTTTTTTTTTTCTTTTCTATTATCCTTGAAGAACCAAGCATCTTTTCCTCTGAGGCCCATTGACTCTGGCCAGAGCTATTTAGCACTAATCAAGATGTCTAAATAGACTTTCTGTGAGAGCCATGCTATAGAAAACCTTTCATCCCTTTCTTATCAAGCTAATTTGCAGAGACGATTGGAAAAGTTAATAATGGGCAAAAAGACTCCACTTTAGATGGTTTAAATGTCTTAAAGAGGAATGATCAATGCTCATATAAGGGAATTAAAGCATCTATTTCTAGGCTAATTGTTGATATCACCCCTGACCTTGGTTCATTCAGAAGTCAAGTGCTGTTTTGGTGACTGTGTGTTTGATGGTCTAAATGTCTATGTCTGGTTACATTTAAGGTGACTTTGTAGAAGTGTAATTAAACAGTACTGAGTAATATTATATGTACTTACTAGGGTTAAGGTTCGGGTAAGATTTTGAGTTAGTTGCTTGTAATCATGTATAATTTATAGTTTTTAATATAGTACATAACTACGTCACCTTACAATAAAGTGTTACTTTTACTCTCGCTGCTTCACAGACTGTAACAGATTTGGAGTGGCATGTGCTACTGACACTGTAACCAACAGTCAATGAACGTCGGTGATCAGTCATCAAGGAACTGGCACAGCTGTGCCTTCTACCCCGTCCACACCAATGCACTCGGCACTGATCCAGAGCCTGATTGGTAGAGAGCGCCGTGTCCAAGGAACCTCCCCTCTCTGCATCTGTCCCTGAGGCCCGCTTCTTATTTCTTCTCCCTGTGATGGTTAACAGAGCCTTGCTGGGCCCAACTGCCCATGTAAATAGGTGGGCTGGTCCATCCCAGTGGGGTGGGAATGAAGTGACAGTCCCCCTCAGTTGCTGGGAGCTTGTCAAGGCCTTGTTAGCTCCTCCACCTCCCCATTGCCTCCTGCTCCTCTTCCCTGGTAATCCTCGAACACTCTTCCCCAGCAGGGAGGAGACTTAAGGACAGAGGGAGGGCTAGAATTAATGGACATGTTTGTTTACCTATTTGTCCTTGACATGATCAATTGATCAGGAGGCTAATTCACTGCCTCCGTGGGATCATTAAATTTCCATTTAAATTGCAAATGGATTTCTCCCCAACCTCCCCAGACCACCTCCTCTATTTATGTACTCGCATATAGGTACTTCTGTATGTTTTTTTTTTTTTTACGTTACCGCCTCTATTCCTGTTTAATGAAGAGGGATACACTTTTTAAAATAAAAGGGTTCCAAAGGGAGTTTTAAGAGCAATGCAGTGGAAGAACAATACTGGGGTTCCCAAAGAACCTTTTAGTGAACAGTTCTTAAAATATATATTTTTTTTCCTTAGTGTGGAAATCATTTCATTCAGTGGAGAGTTTCCGTGGATGTTCTTCGTGGAACCATGCCAATAAAGAGCCTTTATTTTTAAGAGTGTAGCTAGCAATGTTAGCTGATTGAATAGAACGTCCAATTTGCTTTAACTACTACTTAAGAATGTGGATAAAGAGCATTTCCACAATGCTGAGAACACTGTGGTACAGTATCCTAGTTCACGAACCTCAAAAGACATCTTTTGTCAGTGTGTACAGTATAGGCATAATGTATTGTCAGCGCTCTTTTTTCATTTAACAAAACATCCCTCAGGAAGAGGGGCAGTGAATAGATCTGTTCAACTCCCTCGAAAACATCAGTGGTGATAATTACCCGTATCATGAAGATGTCAGTCATTTAACTGGCAGTTAATTTGCTTTTCATGGCAAACCCCTTGAACACACACACACACACACACACACACACACACATATACATGCTCTCAGTCATCTATAGCGCGTTGAGAGGAAAATGTGTTAATTCCTCTAAGGAAAAGCCCTGCAATTAAACAGTACTACAGAGATTACAATGAATGATTACAGTTTTATATTTGAGCGCTGAAGAGCCCTCCTTTCCAGAGGGGACATGGACTGAATTAAATAAGTCTGTAATTTGAGCAGAATAAATGCTAAACTGTAGTGTCTGATTATACTTTTCTTGGCAATGTAAAATTCCTTGTATTAGGTGTTGAGTACAATTATGTATATTTGTTTTAAAGTAAAAAATATTTTTTATATTGTTAAAGGGTTGGTTCAACCATTTTAGCAAAATTATGTAATTAATGACTCACCCTCATGTCGTTCCAAACCCGTGAGACCTCCGTTTATCTTCGGAACACAGTTTAAGATATTTTAGATTTAGTCCGAGAGCTCTCAGTCCCTCCATTGAAACTGTGTGTACGATATACTGTCCATGTCCAGAAAGGTAAGAAAAAAACATCATCAAAGTAGTCCATGTGACATCAGAGGGTCAGTTAGAATTTTTGGAGCATCGAAAATATATTTTGGTCCAAAAATAGCAAAAACTACGACTTAATTCAGCATTGTCTTTTCTTCCGTGTCTGTTGTGAGAGAGATATCCGGTTCGCGAATGAATCATTCGATGTAACCAGATCATTTTGAATCAGTTCACCAAATCGCACTGTATCGTTTTAAATGGTTCGCGTCTCCAATACGCATTATTCCACAAATGACTTAAGCTGTTAACTTTTTTAATGTGGCTGACACTCCCTCTGAGTTCAAACAAACCAATATCCCAGAGTAATCCATGTACTCAAACATATATATATATATATATATCTGGCTGGGCTCTGTGTTCATCTTCAGTTCTCTCTTCACATCAGTTCAGTCAGTGTACACTGACTATATATATATATATAATATTTAATATATAATATATATAATATATAATATTTTATTTATATTATACTTTCAATTATTACTATTCCTTTAACAAAATTAACAATAAATAGCCTCTGTAACACATGCTATGATTTTTTGTGCATATCTTTTTTTTAAGGTTAATTTCAAGATATGCAAAGAATGGTTAAATTGGAGTTTTAAAATGGTTAAGTTTAATTTGAGATATTTGATACCCTGTGCAAAACATGCTAATCACCCTCACGATGTGGCAAGGGATCTGTGCTTATTGACCCATACATCCATATCACAGACCCGGTCCTTATCCATAGAGTCATTACCTAATGTTGGTTCTCTGGAGGCTATAAGTCAGTCATCAGTGCATGTCAGGTGTTTTTCCCAACACTGTCATTTGCCCCCATCTCTGACACATGTTGACCCTGAGCCAGATAAAGCCGTCCCTCACACACTCTAATGGGGCTGATCTGATAACTCTATAAACCCTCCTCTAATATCCCTTCAGCAACACACACCAGTCCGATCGAAGCCTGTAAATTTGATCTCCATCTAGCCTGCCGCCGGGTGCTCTCCCCCTGCTTCTTTTTTCAAAGTCTAGCCCTTCCTGACACATCCGTCAGGAACCCTGTTGAACTTTGACCTCTCCCACTTGGCCCTGTTATTGATTTAATTTTTTTCGCCACCTCATCGTGCTCAATCCGGATGAAAGGGGCAAAAAGGGAGAATTAGTGAGTGAGACAGGAGGGACTCAGAGGATACGGAGCGATCGATGCAGAGTGATTTTGAGCTTGCAGCAGCGGAAAAAAAATGTAGACAGGTAGAAAAGGCTTGAGGCATGACAGATAAGCATTAACAGAGCAGGACTTCAGACAGTAGTCAACTAAAACCAAAAACAGGGTTGATATTCTGAGCTCCAGCTTTGGCTTTGGTCAAAAGGTCAGTCATTTTGACAACAACAAGACGCTGTGAAACCCGGTGAATAAACATGTTCCATGGTGGAAATACAGATCCCAAATTCCAAGGATGTTTTTCATAATTGCAGGTGCAAAAGCCTCCCGTGAGGTTTTAAGTCGCACACATCTTACATTGCTCTCTCCCTCAGTGTGCACTTGTTGAATCATGGGCCGCCTCCATCAGTCACGTGGTTCAGTTGGTCATGGCACCTGCTCGGCTAAATAAAGTTTGTCATGGCCCTGTTCACTGGCACTGCTGGAAGAGTGTGGACTCGCCTGGAAACATATGCCGAGGAAATGCACCACACAAGCTGATTAGTGTCATATCGCACTTTCTCTGAGCTCATATTTACCGCCTCGCCACAGTTTCCAGACAACCTGTGATTGGCTAAAGTGCTGGGTGGTGACACAGAAACACATAATCATTTTAAAGGACTTTTTGATTACTGATTAGTGATTTTTAATGAGGTAAATTTGTTTATAAAGAAGTTTTGTACACAATGGTCATTTAAAAGGCTGTGGCATAATAAAGAGAAGAACAGACAAGAAAAACATGAATATTTAAAGTTGAAATTTATTAAAAGAATTTATAAATATATATTTAATTAAAAAAATAATATAATTTTTTTTATATACACTATACACTACACTTATATACACTTATACACTATAGTTAAAAACTACTTCAATTAATTTTTTTTCCTGTGAATAAAAAAACAGTTTTGTTCCCTAATATTTTTGTGAAACTGTTATACTTTTTCCCCAGGATTTTAGAAATAGGAAGTTTAAAAGAACAGCATTTATTTTAAATATTACAGTATATATTCACACACAAAAAATCGAAAGGCTTTAATTTTCAGGTGAATGATTAAAGCTGCTGTTTAGTTCCCCATAGAAATAGAACAGCTAAATTCTTATGCATCTCATGTGCATCTGGAAGATGAGTCATTGTTACACAATCCACAATTTCTTATTGTTTGCATAAGCGAATAAAATACTGTTCCTGTTTCTAAACTCACCAAATTGCCAATTTGCAAAAGCCCGTTGTTGAACAACTCTGTATTGCATTGCATTGCATTGCTTTTTTTTTATCTAACCTAACACATTATATTATGTATTATTGGACTTCAGATTTGGATTTCATAATTGCAGACAAGAAATGTGGAGGCACTGACCATCCAGTAAATGTTTTCAAACAGCATATGTGTGAAATCCAATGAAGTCTAGTATCTGAACTCCATGAATATCCCAGACAGAAGTCTAAAGCATGCTACATATGCTTAGCAGAGACCCTAATATCTCCAAATCCCAGAGCGTGAACTGATAGAGCAGTTTTAAGTGTGGAGACATGCCTCCCTTCCTCATGATTCGTTCCATAAGCCAGTCCTCACACCTCTACACTCATCCCAACTGTGACTGGATTCTGCAATCTCACCCACCCAGAGCTGTGGATTAATGTGCCCTGGATTTCCTCACACCTCACAGACGCGTCACTGAAGAAGAGACACCCACTGACACTCAATACCAATATCAAAAAAGGCTCTCATCCTATTGGCCCTCATTAGAGTGATCCAGAGGCCAAATCCCTCAAGCTGTGAATTATAAAGACCCTATAGCGTCGATCGGTTTTGAATATATGGGTCCTGACAGTACGGGGGATTCACTCGCATGCTTAGGGCACTATCAGGCACGGCCCAAAACTGATCGTAATCCTCTTAGCTGTCAGCCTTATTAACCAATCGTCCCATTAGACATGAAAGAGGGGCCTACCAGTCGAAATAAATCTTCACTGTCATAGTGTACGTTTTTATTCCAATTTTTGAGCATTATGACAACTTTGTCACAGTCTGTCTGAGACATTTGACATTAATTGTTTTGGCTTCTGCTCTCTTCCTAAATCCTCAGATAAACTTTTTTCTCTCCAGCTTTATCAACCAGTTAATTACACTGTACAAATTTTCCAACAGTATAGTGTTTTAATCACGTTGAAAGCATGACTGCAAACTAAAGTGTGTAAATGAAACATGACAGCTGATTGTTTTAAATGAAAGCGTCGTCTCCTCCCTGATGCCCCACCTTTTCCCCTCCTCTACTGCTCCCCACACACACACATCCTCTCTAGGGGCAGATCAAGCCCAATCCCCCAGATCCCTGCTAATTGATATTTATGTAATTGAGTCAAGCTGGGATTTCCACCGAGAGTTGGGTGTTCTCTGTGGCCTTCTGTCTCCAATGGCTTGAGAATCAAATAGATTTTAAAGCAGCAATTATAAAAGCCCCTGTGTCTAATTCAGAAACACATAGTTTGCATGTGCAGAACTGAAAGGCAACTTTGAGAACTAATGGGGGTTATGGCTGATGTATTCCAGTTCACTCCCAGCAGACACTGGTTTATGGCCTCTGAGACTGAGGGGTGGACATGTCATATTTAGTTACTTATACATTGCAATTCCTCCACATTTTTCAAGCCTGGGACAATTCATGCTCTCCATATGTTCCCTTGGATAGAGAAAAAAAGTGAACTCCCAACTTGTATTTGTCTCAGATTTACTTACATTTTTAAGGACTTCATTTGCAAACACAGAAATTCTTAGGACTTGACTTCGACTTTATTGCCATTTGATTTGTTGCTTCTGACAAAACTGTAGCCTCGTTTTTAGCCTAGTTGCTCTATGCGCCTAACAAATGTGTAATAAAATCCTGTCAAAACTAAACTATAAATAAATAGCTTCTTTTGATATTTTACTTGATCCGATATAAATGATTGATTACATAACCACCAATCTACCATGGTGGGCTTTAGACAAACCTGGTAGTCCTTAAACAGTAAAGAAATGGGTTTGTCCTGGTAGAGCACTTTGGGCCAGCAACAAACTTGTTAACATTCCTAGTTCCAAAAATGAAATGCAGTATATATTTTTAAGCATATTTTACAAAAATAAAGTTTCCTTTTTTGGCATTGATGGTTCCATGAAAAGTACCCCATTTGGAACATTTATTTTTAAGTGTGAATAGTTATATACTTCAAATTAAACTTTGTTTATAATTTAAATATTTTTCGTAGATGAAAACCACTTGCACTACTCAAATAACATTAAACGGTAATTCAGATATAGTGATATGATATTTCCCCTGATTTTTAGTAATGGAACAATGTATGTAATGATAAATTAAATTTATCTCTGTTCGCCCTGTATTGACTGCTCTGGATATACAGTAGTTTTTCATCCTTATGTGAAAAAATGTGTCCAAACTTCAAGTGAATTATAAACTTGGACAAATTGTTAGATCCATCATTCCTTAAAACTAAAGCGACTGATTGATGAGCTTTAATTATTTGTAATGCAAATTCAGAGCAGATGCTTCCAAGCTTAAATAGCTGTTTAGTTATTGCCAATCGTCAGATGACTATTATTATATGTTAGTTACTTCTCAACTGATTACCTCTGGAGAGAGGCTTTTTATCAGATTCTTAGATTAGATCATATGAACATGATTAGTAAAATCCGGGTCTAGCTTTCTCATGGCTGGGAGAAAAGGGTTAAATTGTGTGAGTTGCTGGGTTACACTCACTCCCTCTGGGGAGATTTTATCATTAGACAAGATAAACACTATGTTTTCCTGACTCAAAACTGTGATAATCCTGACAAATTCCCATGAATCTTGGGTATTAATGATGAATAAGTCGTAAATCCAGGTTTATCTGGCAGCTTTTCCAAGGCTTTGGGAGGAATGCACAAAATAGAGAAAGCCTTTCGCAAATGTGCTGAATTTGACTTAAAACCCGTCGGTAAAGCTGTTTTTCCAGTGCGGTCTATTTTTAATCTGAGCTGTTAATTGCTATTGATTCAGGATGGATCCATTTTTAAATTAGGTTGCCTTTCCAAAGACACAGTATATATCCAGTGTATGTATATATATGTATAATGTATATCCAGTAATTGTAGTTTGGTTTGTCTAAGTCCTATGATCCATGTCACATTGTCAATTCTAAAGGCCCATTCACAGCAAGGATGATAACTATAATAGTAAAATTTTAACCCATACAAAGCCTATTGTGACATATTTGCTATGCAGTCTCCCTCTAAATGATCAGCATGATCAAAACTTTGCTGAGAAAAACAATCTGCTACATACCCTTGTGTATGATTGATAGTTTATACTTTTTTAGCTAGTAAAAAGCCTTTCAGTATAATTGTCAGAATGTCCACCTTGAGGTTGTGGTACACATGTCTTTATGTAAAATATAAAGTGCTCAGTTTGGGCCTTAATTTAGAATTTCAATGAAGGTGTTTTTTCCCTCCTTGAGCTCCTATGAGCTCCATATTCTCCTAAGTCATAAAAGCCTGATGTATCAAATATTATATTATATATCAGGCTTTACAGGGTTAAAAAAAACACCAATCAGAAAATTCTACTTAAAAATCAAAGATGGTTGTAATCCTGAGAGAAAAGGTAAGTTTTTAACATGGATTTAAATTCAGACTCTGTGGAAATAATCTTATGGATAAAGGGAGACTATTCCACAATTTTGGACCAGCAATAGAAAAAGCTCCCTCACCCCTCGACTCAAGTACAGCTCTCAGAACCATCAGCAATCTTTGTTGAGATTACCTTAATAATCTAGCAGAGTTGTTTGGATTCAGAACATTTGAAAGATATATTGGAGCTAATCCATTCAGAGATTTTAAAACAAAAAGCAAAACTTTTAAATCAAATTGGCAGCCAGTGCAACTGTAATTTTGGGGCTATATGATCTAATCTTTGAGTGCCAGTCAAAAGCCTGGCAGCTGCATTTTGAACCATTTGAAGATGACTAATATTGGACTGACTCATTCCAATATGAAGAGAATTACAATAATCAAGTCTAGATAAAATAAATGCATGAATCATTCTCTCAAACTCAGAACAGTAACTCAGACTCAGAGCAGGAATATCACTGAAATCACTTTCAGCTGATAAGTAATAATAACACAGTTAAGGGTGGGCAAAATGGAAAAAACAACATATCACAATTCTTTTTAGAGATATCACGATTCACAATTTTATCACAATTCTTTGTCATGTTGGTTTTACTATTTTGCAAGTTGTCTAAGCATTGTAGCCAAACTAATTTCCCTATTATAAAGACAAAGCCTTTCACGGTAAAAAAAGAAAAAAAAAGAATGGCAGATATTTAGGCCAAAGAGGGTGAAGATAAAAATCATTGTTCTTATTTTTTGTAACAAAGATAAAAGAATGACAAAGATACAAAGTACAACTACACATAATATATGCTTTATTTTCAGGCACAATAGGGGTATTTAGCAGGAGCATTCAAGAAATTGAATGAACAAATATAAAAATAAAACACTATATAAACTGAATCCTAAAGCAACTATATTACATTTCTTCAGTCAAGAGCAGTGAGTGATTTTCCTCTTTGTGTTTTGTTGTTTTATTAATGTTAAAGGAATAGTTCCCCTAAAAATAAAAATTCTGTCAGCTGTCTGTCAATTCTGTCATAGTGTTTTATTTTTATACTACCGTTTACACACTCAAAAGTTGTTTTAAACCTGAATGAGTTTCATTCTTCTTCTGAACATAAATGCTACTTTGAGGAACGAGGAAAACCAAACAGTTGCTGGTCCACAGTGACTTCCATAGTATTTTTTGTTACTATCAAATTCCATGTGGACCAGCAACTGTTTGGTTACCCATGTTCTTCAAAATATCTTCTTTTGTGTTCAGCACAAGAAAGAAATTAATACAGGTTTGGGACAATGTGACAGTGAGTAAATAATGACAGAATTTTAATATTAGAGTGATCTTTCCCTTGACAGTAATCATAGTAGGCTGCATGTTTAATAGGCCTACTGTCCCTTTAAGACCTGCATGCATCTAATATACAGGCACATTTTTCTCTCAACTGTTTACTTTAATTTTAGACATAACCAACTGAGTCTACATGTAAATCTTGTGTGTTTTGACAGTATTAGCGCAAAAGATTGACAGTCTTTAGAGCCACGCTTTGGGTGAATTTCTCAGAAAAAAAACATAGGTCAGACCAGCGCGCAAATGAAACATTTAAAAGCACATGCAAATAACCAGGCAAGGAACTCGACCGGAAGTTGAAGTCGGGTGGGGGCTGCCATCTTTTAGCAGAACTTCACTTGCGTTAGCATTCCCATTGACTCCCATTCATTTTGGCGTCACTTTGACAGCGAATAACTTTACATCTGAGGCTTTTAAAGACTCTGTTTGTCCATTATTTATTTCTAAAGATACACGACAATGTATAAAGGGCTCCATTACCTTCTATGCATATAACATACTGTATATGAATAACCTCAGTATGTAGCATATGAATCACCTTGTAGCAGATATATACAGCATACTACAGAGTATTTGAATGCTGAACAGCAAGCTTATTGGCTGCTAATAGTAAAATAACAAATCAGCTGCACCATGTGATTTAATTATGTCAATCTTAAATCTGAAGCTATAAAGAACTTTTGTGCAATGGAAAGTTTCCACGGTTGTTTCACGTAACCATCATTTTCAATTAAGAACCTTTATTTTTGTAGGAGTAACTGCAAATGCAGTGAATAATGCTTGTCTTAAATCCATCACTACTAAACAAATGCTAAGACCTTGAAGTTAAGCAAGTATTCATTTCACTTTTAATGTTTGAACTGTAAGAGTTAGGGGGAAATTCAGGTAAAGTGAAACCTTTTCTGATACTTTTTTTTCTCTTTATCTCTCTCTCTCTCCTTTTTTTTTTAACCTAAACTCTTAAAGTGGCCCTTGAGGAGCAGGATTCCAACACAAGGTACAATAGCATTGAAAACACTTCTTAAACATCTTTCTAAACATATTTATATACTGTACATGACAGAAATTTCATTATTTGAGGATAACATAACAGTGGTCCATCACTGTCTGTCAAACATGGAATCCTGCTGTAAAAGCAGTCTTCTAGCTTTCCTCAAATCTGCCCATGCAGATTCCTCATATACATCCTCGCAGCTCTAAACCAATGTAGTGTGTGTTGACTCGATTATTATCAAGACTATGTCAAATTGTGACACTTGCGCTTTAAATACTTCCAATGAACTTCACTGCATCGCCTCAATGTCTGCGCACTGTCAGACAAATGTGTACATTACAGAAGATCTCACACACTGAGGCACCACACATTAAAGGATCCACTGAAAATGCTATAAAATTTCACAACCCCTTGAAAAATTCCCCTGTCCCTGGAAATAATAAGTACAGTGGCTCTCTGTATACTCTGAATCGGTCTCGTAGGTTAAGGTGCAGGTAAAGTTCAGCCTCATGCTTTTGTGTCAGTTAATCTATGCCTTTAAAAAAAACAAAAAACTTAACCTGTTTGTATATGTTACAGTTATGAAAGGTAACCAGATTATTAAAAGACATTTAGCAGGTGCTTTTTCCTGTAAATTAATTACAAAGGGGCATAATACAGGATAAAAATGTTTGAATGAGGGGAAACACGTTTTGGTCCAATACGATTGACCAGAATTATAGATTGCATATTAAGCTCCTATTGTACCATTCACCTTCATTTACCTTTACCACAAAATTGTTCCAAGTTTAATCTTTAGCTAGGACCTCTACAGAGGTCAAGATGGAGTGACTTGGCCTGTTACTATCTATTACATATTCTCAGATTGAAGGAATTTATATATGAGTGTGATTTATCTGTCTGTATACTGTGTGTGTCTGCAACAGTCAGACATGAGGCTCACCGTGTTTGTCTTCCATGATCTTCGTTACACGCTGAGGGAAGCTGTCATCAGGTGCTGTTGGAAGCAGAGGGGCACGTCTCAGTTTTCCCCTGTTAAGCTCTCCTGCACGGCAGTCTGGGAATGACAGCACTGTGTCAGTGTTAATATTTACCTGTTCTGAGGAACTGAGAGACTCTCACCTTCTCTCTCATTCTCACACCTCTCTCACCTCATTCAGGTGAACTGTGTATGTTATCACAAGCTTTAGGACTTAAACAACTATAAAGGGAAAACCAGAGCGATTTTTACTCCTGTGAATATTTATAAGGGTAGATTTATTTCATAATAAATAATAGCATACATTTATTGGGATAACATATAGTAGGACATGTTTTTTTAGATTATATTTGGAAAGTTGGATCCAGCTGTTGGAACCAGCCATTAAACAGCATATATAGCAGGTTTTCTGAACCAAAGGGCCAGGGCTCAAGGGGCCTCAAAGATTTCCCAAAGACTAAGAAAACTTGGATATAAATTTGTGTGATATCCAGACTTGAAATATCATTTTAAAATGCCATATAATAATACGCTCATACAAGCTCAAAAATGTTTTATCTGGTGAAAAATTAGTACAAACTCATTTCAAACATCCTTATCCTCAATCCTTTTTTCAGTAACTCATGATAAAGTGAAAATATCATTGTACCTCCCAATGTTGTTGAGGACAAGAGGGACAAGACTGAGGATCACTGCTTTATTGACTTTTTAGCAAGGTTTTACAGTAGAAGTACGATACGGAACAATTCATGAAACAACAAAAGTGTAATATTGTAATTAAAAAGTTGTAATTAAAAACTTATTTAAACTTAAGTATTGTAATTAAAAAGTATAAATTTCATTTAGAATATATATATATATATATATATATATATATATATATATATATATATATATATAGATAGATAGATAGATAGATAGATAGATAGATAGATAGATAGATAGATAGATAGATAGATAGATAGATAGATATGTATATAGATTATATTTTCACATGTGTGTTTTTATATATATATATAAAACACATGTGACAACTTGCCCTAAAGTGATGTTTAAGAATAAGTGTAATTGAACTTCTGAGATACAGCTTTTGACTGATAACTAGCCTCTAACTAACCTTTACGGCAGTCTGGGAACATTCTAAAATAATGAAATCATTAAGACTTTTGAATCTATAATAAATTATTTTACAGTCCAGTAATCAGATAAATTAACTGTTCATGATCACTTATCCTTGTGACTGTTCTAATGTTTTTGTCTTTGGCTTTTTAGTCATTTGTGTCTATGGCTCCTTGTGTCATCCCTATCCCTCCTTGGGTTGATCAATGTTACTCACTATGGCTTTTTTATTTCTGAGACCTGTCATGCAATATGGTGGCTAAGATTTTCAAAATGAACTCCTCCTTGTCCCGTTTTGAGGGGAGAGGGATTCCCTGGGCTAGCGCTGAAAAGAGATTAAGGATGCCGATGAGTGTTAAGCTCTTTAAAGAGGTATCGCCATGCTGTTCGGGCTCCAACACACTGGGTCACTGACCATGAACCCTGTGGACTCCCAGCATGCAATGATAAACCCACACTGAGTTCATGAACCAGAGCTGCACACCTGAGCTCAAGAGAATAAAGAAAGTACATGATGAGATCAGAAAATATTAAAAGTTGCCCCCAAAATTTAATTGAGCGTTTTCATAAAATCTCATTTTTTAATCATGCAATCATAACATTACATATATATATACAACAGTTTAATTAAATTAACAATTTATTATTATTATTATTACTATTACTATTAATTGAAATAATAATAATAGCTATTGTTGTTGTGTTAGATAAAATTGGGTGTATTTTCATATTTTATTAACAGAAATAACATATTTCCATTAGAAAAATAAAAATACAAAAATGAACTGCATATTTTGTCCTGTATTCCTGTTTTATTGTTACTATTTTGCTATAAAAAAAAAATGTATTACCATTATTTTAACATTAACACTGAGGCATTTCAGACTGCATTTAACACTTTCTGTGACCATTAATGTCATCAGTGTAAATAAGTAAT
This sequence comes from Carassius gibelio, assembly GCF_023724105.1. NCBI lineage: Eukaryota > Metazoa > Chordata > Actinopteri > Cypriniformes > Cyprinidae > Carassius > Carassius gibelio. Next base: position 12,012,721 of record NC_068397.1, on the reverse strand, counting down.
AATAACTGATACAAAATAATATAGTGATGACTTGGTAAAACAATCAAATTATTTGCCCTGCTGTAAGCCGGTGCTTAGAAAAGAAAAGAAAAGAACCTTATCTAGTCAATTCAAAGGCCTGTTCCCATACAGAGAGGATAACAGACAGAGTCCTGGGAATATCAGTGGCTGCCAATTGCAGTAATGGCCTCTAATTCCAAATTAATTCAGTCTAAATGAACTGTCAGGAGAAGATTGATCTGTTGTAAAGGTTGTCTTGATGAGGAGTGTCTTGGGAAAGGGTGATTAGCCGCGGAGGGCTGGCTCAACCCGCCACTGCCTGAGGCCGAGCGATGTTGAGGAGCAGCTGGGAGCCCAATGGATGGAGGAGGGAACCAGCAGAAGAATCACAAATCTTATGATTTTAGAGACGAGACACTTATCAACATTCATTATTCAGTCCACTGTTCTCTTTGTGACAGCCTCATGTCTCTTATGCAGTACAAAATTGTCACATTCATCATACCCAGAACCACAGTTTTATGGTTGTTTTGTGCCCTTCTCTCATTATTGACATGAGTCTTGTCCTGTGTCCAGTTCAGGCACATATTCAACCTTCACAGTCAGTGCTTGACCTTTTCTTGTAGAGCAGAGCATTTGTCTCTTTGTGAAATATGTTTAGTAATGTTTAGTTTTGTCCTGAATCATCCCAAAGTTAAGTTTGAGTAGCACTTTATAGGATGATCTCTAAGTTTGGAATGCCTTTTGTTACATTAATGACATTCTGGCTTAAATATTAAACCAGGCCTCCTTCTGAAATAAAACTGATGTATTGATGAGTAAACAGTTGTTGCAATATTGTATTCAGACAAACCTCAGAAATATAGAAAAAGCAGAAATAGATTCCTGTTCAATTAACAATAATGTCTAAATAACATTCATGTGTGCATGCACAACTAGTTTGCTTCCAAAAAAAAAAAAAAAAAAAGCAGTTCACGCTCTAAACTGATTCCATAGCATTTTATTTATTAGGTAATCATAATTTTTTTGATCCTTGATCCATAGGTCAGGCCTCTTCCCAATCGTATATTCAGGGATGGGTCGTTATGGTTACTATACCACTGAATTCCTCCGAGCATAATTATGTTAATCTACACAGCAGGTTGAGCTCCAGTGCTGACACCAGAACTTTAAACCCCACCAGCTTGAAAGAGGCCGGCCTATAAGGTACTGTTTGATGTTCAAATCAATCTCTTTCAAAGTCTATATTAACGGCGTGTCTTAAAGTATTGGACACACTCCCAAGTACTGCAATGGAATTAGATCTACTGTCATTAATTTGGCCAGGCCCTTGGAAAAATATGAGAAGCCTCTCCAAAGCCAAAATAGTTAACCTTATTAAGGCATCAATTTATTTAGAGCGTCTGTTTATTTATTTATTTATAGGCCCAGAGTAGAATTTTCTGCTTTGTGAGTAAATATAGGCCATAAAAATATTTTCAGAACTGAGCTTTATGCTGAAAAACTCCTTATGATGCAAAGAGGAAAAAAATTATAGATATTATAGGAGTGTGCATAAATAAATATCGTTTTAATGAAACATATAAAGGAATTTGAGGACCTGGCCACAACAAATTGTTCTGATTTGCTTTAATTTGCATGCAAATAACTTTGAGGGCTCACACTCATTGTTTTTGTATAGACTGATGAACTGTAAAGTTTAAATATTTTCAGTCATTTTCTCTATTTTAAAATGTTTTCCTTTCAGTTGCATTATAAAATGTCAGAAGTGGGTATTTAGACTGTACTAGGGCTCCAGCGTATGCATTTGTGTTTGTATATAGTGTTTTATCCTCACTCTCACTCTGTTAATCTCTATAAACCCTCCTTTTAAACACAACACATAGGAGATTAGAGTGATCATAGCTAAGTATCCGGTCAGAGAAACATGTTATGGAGAAAGATGTTGACAACCACTGATCAACTAATATTCTCATGTCCATCTGGACTCATGTTTTCTGATGTTTTCATCTCTGTTTGCTTTTTTGGTATTCAACTGCAGTGAACAATAATAATCCTCACAAGAAAAACACATTTGCTTTGCATAAACAAATATTTACTTTATTATGTCACATTAAGAATATTAACATTACTTCATGCATAAACAGTGTGGTCTAAATGTCTAGGATTTAAACTTGAAAATGAACATATCAAATCAAATAAACAGAAACAAGAAATAAAAATGTTGCACTATTTATAGGTCACTAATCAAAGTCAATTTGCTACATTAATCATGTAAACTCCTTTGACGGCCAGGTGGAAGATGCTTTTATTATCAATTCACATGATCACCTCTGTTACTCAAACACCAAAGGGAGGCAGTAACAAAGTGAACAAGATCTCTGTGAAGTACATTAATATGTGTGCTTATAGCTAGCAGTAAATAGCAGTATTTAAGTGGATTTATTGTTCAGTTGTGGACTTTTAAGGTAACCTTTTAAGGTAACTGGTTTCTTGAAATGTTTTGAGTTACCTTAACTCATTGGGTTTTACAGTGTAACATCATATCATATAATTTTTATTGAAATATATATATATATATTCCCTGGCTTTTGTTGGATACAAGTAAAAAATGAATAATACTATTTTTATATCCTGTTCTGTTTTAAACAGCCTTCCTTTTACTTACATTGGCGTATCATTATCATGTAGTTCATTAGTTATTAGCATCAGCTCAGCGAGCCAGTGCTGGTGTAAGGGACCTGTGCTTCCTGAGAGAATCTGCTCTGTCTCTATTTAATCTGGCTGCCTGGCTGGCTGTAAAGTAACTTTGGACCCATGATGCACCTCAGGACATATGATGTCCAATGTCTCATTTCCCTGATGTACCTCCTTGCCGTTTGACATCGCAGAGATTTGACGTCGATGAGATCATTAGCAACTTTACTCCCCCGGTCGCCCAGGGCTATAAGCAGATAGACGGCACAATCTCTATGGATTCCCTTCATTTCAGCCCGACGCCGTCCTCGTCCTTCTTCCAGTGTCATCCTCTCTCCATCTCCATCTTCTCTCCCCCCTTCCTCCGCCTCTCAAGAGTGGAGTCATTTCCATTCTTAAAAAAAACTTATTTCAACCCTCGGCCTCTGTTGCCCTCTCTCTGTGATCAATATCGGGCGGCAATGTCGGCAAGCACCCCGTTAGATCAGATTATCGATAGCATTTAAATACTCCTCGAGGCCTCAGAATGAATGCTCATAATTTAGTAATGTTTAAGTCTGGCCAGGAGAGATCTTACGAGGTTGGGATACACTCATTCGCTCTAAAAGATTATTTTTCAAATTTGTAAGCCCAGAGTACATTTTACAAGAAAGTCTTCGATCTGTCTACTTCAAAATTTCATGTTTAACTCAACATGTTAATTGATATTTCTTTGTAATTATTTGTGAAATGTTCTAGCAATTGTTTCTACAGTTTTTTTCTGTTCCTTCAGCATCTTTTGCACGTAACATATGCTACAACATTCAACTAAATTCTGATTTAATATCACCAAAAAATCTGCCATCATCAAATCTTATAATGGGATCATTATCATCTACTTCCCTGATTTTCCATCGTAGCTGTAATGAGTACACTATTAATTATTAGTTTTTGGCGCGAATAAAATGTTCCAAATTGAAACGTTATAAGACAATAGACACTGAAAAATTAAATTTGAGATGCCTCGGTGCTTAATACATCTCATCATTAGGGGAAAAAAACATCATTCATTGAGAAATGCATCAAATGAGCCATGACTTCCCCACACCCGAAGCCATAATCCAATTTATATTTCAATTCTGCAAAGCAGCAATGTGATCATTCCATCTTGCTGTGCCACTGAGCCTAATTTCCTCTCCTTGATGAGCACGTTAGTGAAATATTTAAAAATATGATACCTTGTGATTAAAACTCAGGAAGTTTTATTACGGCTAAATGTTTTTAGCATTCTGGGAATCACAAAAGAAAAATGAGATAAGTCTTGATTTCGGATCCGTTGTCACATGCTGCATCTTTTTCTCTTCAATGACTGAAGGCCTGGCTGTCTCACTGTAAAATCACCTGAACTTGGGTTTAACTAATATGTAAAGTGGGCCAGAGCTTAGAAAGGCATGATGCGATTTCGAGGAGTGCCGCCGTTTTGGAAGAGGACTCTTGGAGATCTGAAGTGCCTCCCTCCCTCCCTCTCCTGCTCTAGAGGTTTAGAGACCCAGTGCAATCTCGTTCCAAATCCCTCTGATTTCATGACTCTCAGCGAGCTTCTAGAAGGGGGTGTCGGGCGATGGGTCGACTTTAGGGTGCGTGCCTTCTCATGGGCTGGAGCTGGCAGTCTCTTGGGGGGGGGGTGATTTGTTTGTGCTCCCCTTTAGAAAAAGAGCTTACGAGTTCGGCAGAAGAAACGCGGGGAGCTAATGTGAAGATTTAGGACTTTCTTTCAGGCTTGGCCTTCCTTAAGCTCTGTCTGCTTGAGCTGTTTGCTGAGGTCCTGCTCCCTCTGAGCGCGGATTAATACTCCCTCACTCCTATAGTCCGAGTGACCCACCCACCCGGGCTTCCAGCCACTCCGCTCCCACACAAACATGGACACAAACAGTCCTAATCATGCCGCTGCTCTAATCCACATTCTGTTATCTCGCTCCCTATCTTGACTAAGCATCCTCCATGGGTTATTATTTTCAGCAAGCTAATGTATGGAGAAATAAGATAAATATGTTTTTTTCTCTTCTCTCTTTCAAAGCCACAAATCTACAGCATTAAGTTGAGTTGACAAGAAGCTTTTGACTGACCATGTGGTCTTTAAGAAGATGTTTGTCTGATTTGGAGGAGTGACAGAAATGTAAGATGGCGTGAATACATAATTTTTCTGAATACATTTATTTACAGTGACACAGGGTTATTGAAGCATAGTATTATAAAATAATTTAGAGATAATGCAGCAATAATTGAGAATGTAATTTATATATATATATATATATATATATATATATATATATATATATATATATATATATATATATATATATATATATATATATATATATATATATATATATATATATATATATATATATATATATATATATATATATATATATATATATATATATTCTATGATTAATTATTTAATTTCTAGCATAATAGATTACATTTTTCAAATATTGTCTTATTTGTATGGTTGAGTATGATTTAAAACTAAATCTATATAAAATATATTTAAAATGGAATGTATGTTGAATTGTAAGTATGTAAAATATCCATACAGATTTATTTATTTATTTATTTATTTATTAGTTATTGAAAATGATACTTCTGGTTCTGATTGATCAGTCAATGTATCTTTTTGAATTTCCATTGTTATAATAATGAGTTTTACAAATTACTGAAAACAATATTTATTTAGTAAGAACATACATTTTGTGACGATTTATTGTAATGAAACATATAGTTAATAATTGACTACTGTTGTTCCTTAGGTAAAATTATTATAGAAGATGCTATCCTCACTCCTTTATTTTACACAAGTCTTACCCACTTTGTGGACTCTTTACTAAGCCTTATCCACAAACTTCTATCATCTACCCCTTCCCCCCACCCTAACCACCTCAAAAGTAGTTGGCAAAGAAACAGAATAACAAACATATTTGGAGCAAAGCAAGAAAAAGAGGATGAGCCTTTTTTGCCATGCCAAAGAGGCTGTCAAAACCCATTATCTAAGTGTCCTTTATCTTCCCATATGCTTTTGTTGCCTAATCAGCTTTGTATCTCCCTAAATCCAGGATTGAGATGAAAAAAAAAAATGGATGAGCCCATCATGTAGAAGAATGCGTTCCCATCAGCCTGAGGTGGGCTAGCACGGCTCTGTGGCCAGACGAGGGAATGCAGTCAGAAGTAGGACAGGCCACTCGTTAACTCTCCTTGCCGCCAGATCCGATTCTCCAGCAGCTCTCTCGGCTCTTGATCCTCTTGGATTTTTCCTTTCTCTCTCTCTTTTTTTTTTCCAGCAGAAAGGAGGATTGTGGCTTATTCCACCACAATCCACACCGGTGGAGGAGAAGAGGACATATTCAGGATCAAGGCTGGACTTGAGAGGGAAATCGCCTCACAATAGAACTATTACTCTTATCAGATTTGCATGAGAGGGTTGGTGTTTTTTAAAAGGATGGATTGTAAATGTATGGCTGCACAGAGGGCCAGCGCTTTTCTCTGCTTTTTGCTAACACGCTGATGTTTTTGTATTGCATGCTACGATAGAGACAAGTGCTGCATCTGACCCAGGAATCATCGTGGTTGCATCTCTAACAGATCAATGAGAGTGAAATAACTGGCCAGACACACACACACACATAAACAGCCCCATCAGCTCTCCTCTCATCCACTAATCTATACCAGACAAATTAGCCTGGCAAACAGATCGGGACAGAAAAGATTTACTCTGTGCCGGCTAATTACAACAGCTCATTAAGAGTCTTTAAGAGGCTGTGATTAGAGATGTTTGTTCACACTCTGCATGGTGTGTTTAATGGCTGACAGTTTATCACCCATCTGCCTGAAGCTGAGGGGAAGAACCTATTGGAATTCATCAATATTTAAGAAGCTTGTGTCCTGGAGTCAGAAGAACCATTCGGTGGTAGAGCGTCCTGTGACTTTAGGCTTGTGAGAAATGCCTGTTGATCTAAGCGCAGACAGGATATCCTGTTTGTTTTCTCCACAGGTCATGACAGGTTCCTATGCAAACCTATGGTCCTATTTAAACTGTGTATGAGTTCACAGGTCTGCTTTTGAGTTCACATTTTAGGTTCACAGCTCACATTCACATCTTTTCTTGCGCCCTTGAGAAACAATCTAACCTGGATTTCCAACATGAGCACACATGGTGTTAGGCATCTTCAACGTTTTCCAGGTTAAGGACCCCTTGGTGGATAGAGAAACTGAGCAGGGAGCCCTTTTTACATGTGGTATAAAACTGAGTGGTACATTGTTTGGACTCTGATAGTAATGTATAGTTTTACTTTACTTTATTAAAATAATTGCACTGCACATCAGTTAAAATAGCAAGTTGACATGGTTTTGAGTCATATACAATCATTCAAACATTTGATGTCAGTAGGATTATTTCAAAAGAAATGAATAATTATTCAGGATGCATAAAATTGTAAAGACAGTTCTTGTTTCAAAATATTTATATTTTGAATAAATGCTATTCGTTTAAACTTCCTATTAATCAAAGAATCCTGAAAAATAATTTATCATATGGTTTCCGCAAAAACATTAAGCAGCAGAACGATGATAAGAAATGTTTCTTGAACACCAAATTGTGGTCGGGAGTAGACTGGAATAAAGGCTGCTGAAAATTCAGTTTTGTCATAGCAGAAATAAATGAAATTTGTAAATACGGACCCACTTTATATTAAGTGGCCTTAACTACTATGTACTTATATTTTAATTAATAATTAAGTACAATGTACTTATTGTGTACATACATGTTTTACATTGTACTTATAGATAAAAAAAAACTACATGTAATTACATCTGTATTTAATTTCTGTAATTACATTTATAATTACACTGTTGACCCATACTTTACACTTTAACCTACCCTTAAACTTACCCATACCTCCAACCCTCTCCCTAACCTTACCCCATCCCACCTCAATAGCAGCAAAAGTGTTTTACAATACAATATGAACACAATAAGTACATTGTTCTTATTTTTTTATGTAAGTACATAGTAGTTAAGGCCACCTAATATAAAGTGGGACCAAAAATACATTAAAATAAAAAAATAAATAAAACTATTTTAAATTGTGAAAATAATCAGAATTCAAAAACTGTGAAATAAGTAAATGCAGTCTTGGTGAGCAAAGGAATTTTTCTAAAAACATAAAAAAATATATATACCTTGAAAAGTTTGAACGGTAGTGTATATGTTTACATTTGATTGTACTTTACATTTCACATTTTTATTTAAGGACTGACTGAATTTTGTGGTACATAAAAATAAGGTACAAGTAAAACTGAAACCTATTGACTTATAGGCATTTAAAACAGTTTTTCTTAAATAAAAATGCTTTCAAATATTTTCTTTCACACAAAGAAAAAAGAAAGTCATACAGTTTTGGGACAAATAAGTGTTTGTAAAAGACAAAAATAATCTTAAATTTTGTCTGAACTATTACTAATATTGTATTTTTGACAGGAATCAAACAGTAATTTGGCGGTCTGCCTACAGCACTTCCTGTTGATGTCCACTGCTTCAGAAGGTTGGGACTTGGTTAGGCATCTTATCTGAGGCATAAAGTGAAACTGTTGTTGTTGCTTTTTGTTTGGTTTTTATGTCTGCAGAGAGTGCATGATGTTGTTAACACCACTCGGTATGACCAATCCTCTTCAGCTACAGTATGAAGTGTAGCATCACAAAGCAGAGCACACTTATGACAAAACAAGACAGCACGCATACATATGTTGAAATAAAGTCACTTATATACCAACAGATAATGAGTAGATGTTCATATTTCTGACTGATACCAGACTACCTGTGTTGTCACCACGTGTCCCCAGAGAGAGAGCCCTTCTCTCAGCTCCGGTTACCCACACACCCCCTATCTGCCCCGCGGCGACGCGTTCCACAATGGAGAACGGAGCGGTTTGGGAAATGGAGGCCATTTATAACTGCCGCATACGCACACACACCAACTTGCGCCGCATTCACAGACAAAGCGAGAGCCCCCTCTCCATGCTAATGTCACACAATTACCTTTTAACCGCTCAGACAAACGGCGTGTGGGGGGGAGAAGTGACATCAAATCAAAACTGTCACAGGTGATCGAGTCCAGTCATCGAGAGAGAGCGCCAGCTCGCCGCCTGTCACGCGTGTGCTTATGGGGGCGCTGGAGGTTGAGGGGAGTGTGTTTGTGTGTGTGATTGGAAATGATAACTGACTGCTAATATCCCCCAACATGTTCTTCTCATCAGCTACTAATGTCGCCACAGAACCGGCCCTCAGACACACTGCCATAAATCACCAGACTTTTGGATATCTCCCTCTCTCGTGCACTCGTGTTCGCTTCCCCCTTCCTATTTCTCTTTCTCTCCAGCCCCGTCTCTTTCTCTGCCATATCTCTCTGGGGCTTGAGCTGGCAAGCATGGAAAATGGAATGCTCTTGACTAATGATATTCAAAAATGATAGGGAAGAGATTGAAAAAGTGTTCCCCCCTGAACCATGCCGAATGTGTACCTACTAAAGCATCGCTTTTTTAATGGAGTTTTAGGGGACACTCTTAAACTGCATATGCAGTCAATGTCAACTTATCTCCCACCCTCCAGTGAGTTGAGTTATTGATGGATTATAGGGATCTTTGCATCAGACAGAGAGGTTCCTTGGGTGTATCAGAATTAAAAACTGCTCCGAATCTCTTAAAATCCAATTTTGCGGCACTTGCGAAATTAATTGCAATTTACGCATCAGGTTCATTCTATAGGGGGTAAATCTCCTGCGTCATTTTCTGATGATTCATCGGCAGTAATTCTGTCGTTATGAAACATTCGGTGGCAGATCGACTCCTCGCTGGGACTTTGATGGTGTTGTGAGCTTGAAATAAGTGTCTTTGAGATGGCAGCCAATGACTGCCAAATTACAACGGCATTACCGCACAGCATGTTACTATGCCTACAATGCATCGAGACAAAGAGTCAGGATCCCTCACTGCGTCAATTGATCTGTTTATTGTTAATCGTCCACAGATGTTTAATCTAACTTTAAAACTGAATCATGCACAGTGTCTCTTTAAAATCTTTGAGAGGAATTATGTTGTTGGTCATATCAATGCTATTTTTGTGGTAGTAAAGGAAAGCTTTAAATTAGATAAATTTTTTATCAATTAGAGATGTTCCTACAATCGAGGTGTGTGTGGCTGCTCACACATTGGCAAAAGCAAAGCCCTCAGCCTGACAGCAGAGGCCTTACACTGCACCGCACACCCCACAAAGCTGTCACACACTTAATTGCCTGTGTGACCCTACCTCCTTCCTTGACAGCCTGCTAATTACCCCCTTTGAGAGCGCGTGTGAGGGGGAGAGAGAGAATGAGAGACGAAAATCACTCATAAGCAAGTTTAGTCACAGAAAATGAGGCATCATAGACAAAATTAGTTAATAATCAGTTAAAATCAGTTAATAACATTTTAAAAGTGACAAAATCAAGTACTACCTTAATGTAAAAGTAATTTTTTAATCTTTCTTTTTAATCAGATATTGATAGAACATACACTAATGTTCAAAGGTTTGAGGTCAGTATGATTTTTTTTTTTTTTTTTTTTTGGAAGTAGGAGAAGCAATTTTTAATCTTCTATTTAGAAGGCATGCATTAACATGAAGGTGCCTAAATTTTTGTACATCGTTACATCAGAGTTTTATTTCAATTAAATGCTGTTCTATTGAACTTTGTTATTTCCACACACACAAAAACAAAAAATAATAATAGAACAACTGTTTTCAACATTGATAATAATGTTTAAGCACCAGATCAACATATTAAAATTATTTCTGAAGGTTCATGTGACAATAAAGACTGGCTGCTTTAAATTATAATTTTACTACCATAGGAATAAATGACATTTTAAAATACATTAAAATAAAACATTTGTTTTCTATTGTAATAATATTTGACATTACTTCATTATTTGCAGCCTTGGCAAGCACGAGAGACTCCAAACTTTTAAACAGTAGTGTATCTCAAGTTTGAGAAACCACTTGCTTTCCTAAGTTAGCATAAATGTTTGATTTGTTCATTTTCATCAGACCCTCATGATGAGAGTTGTGCACATGGCTTCTTTCAGCAGCAGTCGTTACAGATTTACTTCAGTGGTGCTGTTACCCAGGCCTTCCCAGGACTTTCCTTTCTGACACTCTCCTCAAACACGAACAAAAAAATAATAATTAAAGCAGACGAGGGAAGTTCTAAAAAAGGCCATGCAAATGAAATGCTAATGGCATGCTAATGAGGGCTGAGGGGAGGCGGGCGGTGGGTAAAGTTTGGTTAGAGAGCGAGGCAGCGAGGAAGCAGGAAATGGCTGGGTGAGCAGTGAGTACGACTGGTGCCATGCTGAGTGGAGAAACGTTTTGTTAGCGAGGGAATGAGAGAGAGAAAGAGAGAAAGTGTGGGATGTAAGGAGGAGTGAATGGATGCCCTGTGGGCTAATGAATACTGATTGATTTCCAAATTAAATTTTACAACTGTTCTCTCTTCACGTCTGCTTTTTTCTCTCACGTTCCCTCTCAAATAGTTTCAGGGTTCTGATTTTTATTTCCTTGAGTCTTGAAACTGTAAAGAAAATTTATCAGATGTATTCAGAACTGTCCAGTGGACATTGCAAGTAAGTAATCTATTACTCAAAACATCATGCCAGTTAAACACCTCATCCACCTATCACAACCTCTTATAAATGACCAATCAAAGACAAAGTTCGCTTTGTCTGGGGCAGCTAATGTTCAACACTCTGTTTTGTGCCCCCATCTCTGCTGCCGGCTTCATTTCAATCTTAAAACCCTTCACACGTTCGAGCAGGCAGAGTTTTTGTTGTTTATTTCGGTGTGGGAGGGGGCACATGCAGGGTCGATCATTAGACGACAGTGTAAAACAAATGCACAAGGTGCAAGAGAGCGCAATGATGAGGAAAAAACAACAACGCTCAAATGCAAGAAGCAATTCTGTTTTTTTTTAAACAAAATATTAATGATCTTTCATTTGGCTCTCATCACAAGGCGCGCGAGGAGAAATTGCATTCTATTTCGCAAAGCCTAAGAAAGCACGGGCCTAGGTAATGGGTAATAGGTGTAGAGAGGAGAACGGAGGTGAGGGCCGTGGGGCAGAGAAAGCGAGGGGAAAAAAAAAACGAACGAGAAATATTCCCTGAGAGAAAGGGGGGCAGGAAAGGCTGGCTAAGGTGGGAGCGAGAAAAAAAGGAGAGGAGATTGGAAATTGAAATTGATGACATTGAGAGTGACTATGACAGAGACAGGCCCTTTATTCTTTTCTCTTTTTTGAGGAAATCACAGCAGCCAACCTTGCAATGAGGGCAGATCAAGCTAAAATAGGCTGCTGAGTGCTCAGAGAGAGAGAGAGAGAGAGAGAGGTAGAGGAACGGGTAGAGGTGGTTTGGCAGGAAGGGAGCAGACAGAAGTGGAGGACATTAGTGAGTAGATGATGTTGTCAGTGACCGATGTAAATCACAGCGATACATAGTCAACAGACACACTCGGCTGACTGTGAGGGGGGCAGCCGTCAGGACGCTGGCACTGACAAATGGAATATTTTCAGAGGACTTAATCAGAGGAAAATGGGGTTTCATCTGCACGCCTCCCCGCTCCACTGCCCTCAAAGAGAGAAATGATTGCCTGTCTTTCTCACCCTCGCCTTCCCTTCTCTCCTCTCCGTCTCACTCACTCGTCAAGCATAACCGCAACACACTGGAAAGGTTACGGGAAGACAGTGTACGTAGCTGCTTTGGGCCGCTGTTTTACAATACAGAATGTGCAGAGGTGCACACACACATTCATGTAGATACATCACATACACTATGACTGATGGACATCGCTATCTCAGATGACAGAGAGGTAATATCACTGTCTGAGACATGCATCCGATTTTAAACACTTCCACAACTTCATTTGTTCTTGTTTGATGTAACCGTACCAGACAAGAGCTATATGTCAGTCGCTATTTGACACACTGTTTGAATCGGAGGAATGTGAAACATAAATAATCAATACAGTGCTGGAAGTAACATAATCAGATTTTGTACCAGTAACAACCTTTTTTTTACGCGAAGTAACTTACTTTTATATTTATTTATTTATTTAATATATTATGGTTGACAAATACAGCCCAAAGTACGTCTAGACTTAAATTTCTAGATTTAGATTTTGACAAGTTAAAATTTTTGTAAAGGAAAATAAGTTGAATACATAAATAAATAGAGCTGTACTCACTGTACATCTGTTAGTATTGAAGTAATAGGTGTAGCCTGAGATCAGTGGTGGATTCATTCTGTCCTGGAGCTTTTGATATTCTGTCTGTACTGCCAGTCAAGTCAAGTCAATTCACCTTTATTTATATAACGCTTTAAACAAAATACATTGCGTCAAAGCAACTGAACAACATTCATTAGGAAAACAGTGTGTCAATAATGCAAAATGATAGTTGGCGAGTGTGATTCCTGTTGCAATTCCAGCACTTATGCTATATTTATGTGTGGGTGTTACTACCACAGTAATGCAAAAACGGACATTAATGGTTGATCAAGTATTCATGTCTGCATTTGTATTGCAACAAATCTAACAAAACCAACTCTGATTATATTCTAACCAAGAGCAGGGAAACCCATCTGACTTGCAGTATAAATCATTAATTTTGCTTCAGGATTCGTAGCTAAAAAACCAACTCATGGATCACAGAGAGCATTTTGAATGTGTACAGTGCCTTGCGAATGTATTCATACCCCTTAATTTCTTTCACGTCTTGTTTTGTTGCTGGTTTAAAAAAAATTCACAACAATTAACACTCCATACACGATAATTTTAAAGCAAAAAAAAAAAAAGTTTTTTAAAATCTTTGCAAATTTATAAATAAATAAAAACATTACCATAAAATTTTATTCCATTATATAAGTATTCATACCCTTATCTGGGACAGTTGAAATTTAGCTAAGGAGCATTAATTTTGCTTGTAGCGTCAAGTGAAATTAACCTGTGGCAAATTCAATTGGCACAAACATCTTAATAAAAGATCTACGGCTAATAATGCCTTTCAGAGCAAAATCAAGGTCAAAGTAACTGTCTGTAGTGCTCAGAAACAGGTTTGCGTTGTCACTGAAGGTCCACAGAAACATGTAGTCACTGTTACCCTTAATGGAAGACGTTTTAAACAACCAGGACTCTTCCTAGAGCTAGCCTCCTGGCCAAACTGAGCAACTGATGGAGACAGGCTTTAAGTAGTGTGTTGACCAAGAACCTGATGTTACTCTTTTTGAGCTCCATGATCATATGTGGAGATAGGAGAAATCTACAGAACATCACTCCAACACTCTGCTGATACAGTCTTTATTGCGGTGTGGCCAAACTCAATCCTCTCTTCAGTTAAGACTTCTAAATTATCTAAGCTAACAGAGTGTGTTAAAAATGTAAAAGATTGAATGACAAATAACTTTCTCCAATTAAATTCGGATAAGACAGAGATATTAATTATAGGACCTAAAAACACTACACAGAATCTTGTAGATTACAATCTGCAACTAGACGGATGTACTGTTACTTCCTCTACAGTCAAAAATCTGGGTGTTATATTAGACAGCAATTTGTCTTTTGAGAATCATATTTCCCATGTTACAAAAACTGCATTTTTCCATCTTAGAAACATTGCCAAGCTACGAAACATGTTATCTGTTTCTGATGCAGAAAAGCTAGTTCATGCATTCATGACCTCTAGACTGGACTATTGTAATGCACTTCTAGGTGGTTGTCCTGCTTCGTCAATAAACAAGCTACAGGTAGTCCAAAATGCAGCAGCTAGAGTCCTTACGAGGTCAAGAAAATATGATCATATTACCCCAATTTTACAGTCTCTGCACTGGCTACCTATTAAGTTCCGTATCAGTTACAAATTATCATTACTTACCTATAAGGCCCTAAATGGTTTACCTCCTGCGTACCTAACTAGCCTTCTACCACGCTACAACCCATCACGTACCCTAAGGTCACAAAGACTTTTGGTAGTTCCTAGGATAGCAAAGTCCACTAAAAGGAGGTAGAGCTTTCTCACATTTGGCTCCCAAACTCTGGAATAGCCTTCCTGATAATGTTCAGGGTTCAGACACAATCTCTCTGTTTAAATGTAGATTAAAAACGCATCTCTTTTGCCAAGCATTTGAATAATGTATCTCTTACATTGTGAGTAATGTTGCATCTGATCAAATGTGCATTCTTATTCTTTAGCTTGGGTTAAACTAATTAATTTTACTTTGTTGGATCAGCAGCTATGCTAATGATGTCTCTATTTTGCCACTATGTTACATCCCGTGGTAACTAGGATTTACAAGCTCCAGTCTGGATCCAGAACACCTGAGAAGAGATGATGCTGACCCTCAGAGGACCTCAGATGATGCTAACCCTGAATCAACAAACAGAACTAACAAATATTGCCTCATAATAATTATGAATTATTAATAATATTAATAATGTTAATCGTCTGGCTGACTACGTCTTGTATTAATTTTTCTAAAAATCCTGTCATACGTGCACAAACTGACAGTCACCACTTATAAGAAACTACTAAATATTGTAGAAACATAATTTTCTGTAAAGTTGCTTTGTAACCATTTGTATTGTAAAAATTGCTATACAAATAAACTTGAAATAAGACACGTGAAAACACACTTGGAATTTACAAGATTATCTGGTCTGATCAACCTCAATTCTAAGCATCATGTTTGAAGGAAACCAGCTCTGCTCATATCCTGCAGAGTACAGTTAACACAGTCCAGAGCATTCAGAAGCTCAGACTGGGCAGGAGGTTCATCTTCCAACAGGACAGTGACCCTAAGCACACAGCAAAAGTGGCTTACAGACAACTCTGTGAATGTCTTTGAGTGGCCCAGCCACAGCCTGAGCTTGAACCCAATCGAATATTTCTGGAGAAACCTGAAAATATACATCTGCCCCATCCAACCTGACAGAGCTTGAGTGGTGAAGAGATGAGAAGAATGGCAGATAATTGCCAAATACTGATGTGCAAAGCTTGTCGCATTAAACAAAAAAGACTTGAGACTATAAAGGTGCTTGAGCTAAATGTTTAGTTAAGGGTATGAATGCTTATGCAATGTACATATTTCCTTTTTTATATATAAATGTACAAAGTTTTGACAATTCTGTTTTTGCTTTGTCAGTATGGTGTATGGAGTGTAAATTGCAAATATATTCTAAATAATCTATAAGAAGTTTATAATAAGGCAGGAACATAATAAAATGTGAAAAAAATGAAGATGTATGAATATTTTCGCAAGGCACTGTATATAAGAATGAATACTTCGTCTTTCATTTTAAATCCCCCATAGCTTCTTCTAGCACACGTGAGGCCAAAGAGTGGTACAGAACTGTGTCAAACTAATAATCAACCTAACAATTACAGTACACAGCCAAACCTCACCCCACTTAACCCATAATCACAGGTCATGGGGGTTATGGGTAACATTTGTGGCTGACTGTATGAGCAGGGTTTAGCATGACAAGTGACCTCTATTAAGTTTTCCACAAGTTTCTTTTTCCATTAGCCAGTGTTCGGTTTAGCATGCCGAGACACCCAAACAGCTAGGAAAATAAAGTACATAGCCTGTGTGACTTATACACGCCACCAGTTTACACGCACAAACACACACACAAATAATCATGTACTGCAGATTTGTACATATAAGCGGAGTGACACGTGCACACACACACACACACCCTCCCTGTTCATGGTGCAGAGGGCCCAGGTCTCTAAGCCGCAGGTGACCACCGAGCGCTGGATAAACACTAATAAATCTTCCTGCTCAGCTCGGCAATCAGTCATCTATCAAAACTTAGTGACAGAGAGAGAGAGAGAGAGAGAGAGAGAGAAAGAGAGCAGGGAGGGGAGGGGTGTCCGTTAACAAGAAAGTACCAGTAAAGTCACCAAGTGAGTGTTGTGTGTGTGTTTTTGAATTGTTAAATATGCTTAGACACTGACCGAATTTTTGCACAATTCTAAAGATCTGTGCTAATTTCTAGACTCTAATCTAATAAGCAAAATAGTTTGTGACACAGGCCATGTGAACATCTCTCATTAATGCAAATTGGTAACATAACAATTTACATTTTCCATTTAAAAACATTTCTTGCAAATTGTTAATATATTTTTTACATTTAAAATCAATGTAAACTAAGACTATATTAGTCATGAACAATAATTAAAATCACAAAATGTCTAAATCTTGAACTTAAAATGAAAATATAAAATATAAAAAAAATGAATGATATTTAATATAATAAATGATATTTAGTAATATATATATAGTAGTATATAATATATTATATACAAAAATAACAACAAATATGCTTCATGTGGTTACATATAAACTGGTGTTAATTTAACAGTGTTAATCTGATTAATATTAGCTTACTCCATAAAACTGACGATCAGATCAGGTAGAAATAATTCCTTGAAGGAAATGTGCACCTCAGAAGTTCTGTCATCACTTATGCACCTTCAAGACATTCCAGAATTTATTCTGTGGAGGATAAAAAGGAGATATTTTGAAAAATCTTTTACTGTTCATGAAAGTTATTAGTGACCAGTGTTGTTTGGACCCCTATCTTTTTTCAATATATCTTTCATTGTATATTATGAGGGAGTTGCTAATAACCAACTGTGCATTCAAGCATTTTCAAATACTCTTTACAGCAGAAAAAAAAAAAAAAAAAAAAAAAACATTATGACCTCTCATTAAATTTTTTGTTGAAAATGAACACAATTTTAATTATAGAAAATGAAATCTTGCAGAAACGTAAATCTTTGCAGCCTGTGTCCAGTATATCATGTAATCAAGAGGACATTAAAAGGAATCTGAAGCTTAGTTGGTCTTTCCAGCCTCTCCACCCTCAGTTCTGGCAGTAAGCGTTACAAGCCCCTGATGCCATCCATTTGTCTCATGATGAATGTGGCAATCTTCCAGCCCCTCGCCCTGTCCAACTCATTTGTTATGACCTGACATGCTTTCAGCTCCATTCTTGCCAGTGGGGACCACAAGCTAAGTAGGATGAGAACTATATAGCAGACTTTGTTGAAGAGAGCCTGCCAATTATTTTTGTTTTTTTTTGTGTCAAAGAGACAAAGTTATTCTATTGTGTTCTATCGTAGGAGCCATCCTACAATAATCTACACACTCTGAACTGCAGTTTCAGTGTTGAGGAAGCCAGAAAACCCAGATCCATCAATGTTCAGTGAGGGAGAAAAGTTTCTCAGGAGCCATAAAGGTGATTTGATGCTCCTAATTGTTCCCTGAGCTTACATAGACAGCTCAAGAAAGAAATGTTTACAGCGGTCTTTAGCTGAGGGTCCAGTCAGAAGATCAGCTCTCTCGTTCCTCAGCTAGATAAAGGTTACATTGCTTATATTAGCTGTAGGAGGCTATTTAGTCATGGCACCATCACCGTTAGTCCAATGCTCAAGCATGAATCACGCACTGTTGCGACAGCGAAATTTGTCACCTTTTCCAGCGGATCAATGATAATTACCTCCCTGACACGAGTTCAGTTATTACTTTACAGGATCAAGGACAGAGGGGAGGGAGGGCTGGGGGCGAAAGGCAGAATCTGATCGATACTCTCTGAAATATGGCTGCTACAGGCCTCAGCAGCTCAACAAACCATTACAGCCACTGTTCTCCACAGCTTAGTGACTGGATCTGTTCTGAGTCCAGCTGTCTCTAAGCTTACTGCCGCTCCGAGAATCAGACAAACCATGGATGAGGAAAAGTGTGTCTCTTCTGGTGTATACAAACCTGTGATTGTGTTTTGTGTCAAAGAAGGGAACCTCAGTCCCTCTTGTCATTTAACTTGAAAGGGGATTATAGCAAGTCATAAACTCAAGATAAACTATGAACATTTTTTTTTATTAATGTGTAGTTAAAAAGCTGGTGTTTATGTATGTATTTGCTGTTGTAATTAAAATGCTTTTTCCTATCTCAGCTTAATATCCACAAGCCATTTGGTTGTTTCCCTGTGAAAACTGTAAACATTGTGGCACTGAAAATCCAACTGCAGGTGTGGCAAGAGCAATAAACTACAATATCCATAATGTAAGTCACCTAAGACAGTGGTACAGGTAGACTGGAAGAACAGCTGATTGTCTGCAATGACAAACCATGTGTAACCAAGTGCCTTGGTGAAAAAGTGAAGTAACATCTTGCAGCAAAAACTGCTTTAAACACTTTTGATCTATTTTAGCATTTGGATGAACCAACACACAAATGTGGACATACTCTTGATTTAATCAAAAGAGATCTAAACATTTAATCCATTGTTAGTAAGGACGTGGCACTATCTGATCACTTCTGTATTTTCTTTGATTTATTGATCTCTGCTGCCACTGAATCTAGATCTGTCTCTGTCAGAAAGAGAGATGCATTAACGAGAACATTAGTGTGCTATTTATGAAGGCTATATCTTTAACACCAAGCATTTCTGCAGACTCTGTTGTTCTTCTCCTTGATTCATTTAACTCAAAAGTTAAAAATCTTATTGATGACATTTCTCCTGAGAAAATTATCAAGAAAATCAACAGCAGTTCAGAGTATGAAAAAACAATGCAGAAAAGCTGAGTGGATGTGAACTAGGCACAGCTAGACAGACCTTTTTCTCAAACCTCATAAACAGTAACTTAAACAACACTCACACTCTTTTTGCTAATATTGAGAGACTGACAAACCCTGCAAAGTCAGATTTCCAGAGAAATGCTCTCCGACAGCAAATGTAATGAGTTTGCTTCCTTCTTTTCTGAGAAAATCAATAACATCAGAAAGGTGATTAGCACATCCCCAAGTTATGCAGAGGTCATACAAATTCACTGCAATATCAAAAAGAAGATACTATGTCTGCTTTTGAAGAAATTGATTGATAATTGATTCCCAATTTTCAAAAGGGTGCTAAACTGTTTAGAAGCAGACCTCTTAGAAGTGGTGAATGCCTTAATCCTTTCTGGGACTCCAAACTCCCTGAAAACTGCAGTCGTTAAACCTCTTCTGAAAAGGAGCAAACTTAATAACACCGTTTTGAGCAATTTTAGACCAATATCAAATCTTCCTTTTATAGGTAAGATTATTGAAAAGATAGTCTTTAATCAACTGAACAAATACTTAAATGGATACCAGGACAATTTTCAATCTGGTTTCCAACTGCATCACACCACAGAGACAGCGTTCATTAAGATAATAAATGATAGCCGCTTCAATTGTGATTCTGGCAAAATATCAGTGATGGTACTACTGGATCTCAGTGCTGTGTTTGACACCGTCGATAGACATACTATTAGAGAGACTGGACAACTGGGTCTTGCTTTCCAGGATGGTAAACAGATGGTTCAGCTCATACTTAGAAGAGAGAGGCTATAATGTTATTATAGGAGAGCATAAGTCTAAGTGGACGTTCATGACATGCAGAATCCCACAAGGCTCAATTCTTTCACCGCTCTTGTTTAGCCTATATATGCTCCCACTAAGTCAAATCTCTTTCACTATCACAATTTATCGCCAAATGACTATAGACCCATTGACTCCCTCTGCCAATGCATTGATTAAAATAACATTTGAATGTGCCAAAATTTACTTCAGTTAAACGATGAAAAAACTGAAGCCACTGCATTTGGAAACAAAGTTGAAGTTCTCAAAGTGAATGCATACCTTGACTATAGGGGTCAAACAAATAAAAATCAAGTCAGGAATCTTTGTGTGATTCTGGAGACAGACCTTAGTTTCAGTAGTCATGTCAAAGCAGTAACTAAATCAGCATACTATCATCTAAAAAACATTGCAATAATTAGATGTTTTGTTTCCAGTCAAGACTTGGAGAAACTTGTTCATGACTTTATCACCAGCAGGGTGGACTATTATAATGGTCGCCTCATCGGCCTTCCCAAAAAGACCATTAGACAGCTGCAGCTCATCCAGAACACTGCTGCCAGGATTCTGACTAGAACCAGAAAATCTGAACATATCACACCAGTCCTCAGCTCCTTACACTGGCTTCCGGTTAAATTTAGGATTTATTTTAAAGCTGTTTTACTCATTTATAAACCACTCAATGGCCTAGGACCAAAATACATAGAAGATATTTTCACTGATTATAAACCTAACAGACCGGTTAGAAATAAGGGTTCACACAAAACAAGGGGAGTCTGCTTTTAGTTATTATGCCACCTGCAGTTGGAATCAGCTTCGAGAAGAGATCAGATGTGCTAAAACATTAGTCACATTTAAATGCAGACTCAAACTCATCTGCTTAGCTGCACATTTATTGACTGAGCACTGTAAAATGGCCGAACTGATTGCACAATTTTTTATGTATATTCATTTTCTATCTTTAACTGTTTTACATTCATTTTAAACCTTTTAAACCCATTTTACATCATTTTCTCTTTTATGTAGAGAACTTTGGATTACCATTGTGTATGAAATGTGCTATATAAATAAACCTGCCTTGCCTTGCCTTGCCTTTCTTACCTTTTTTATAATCTGAAGAGGCTTCTGTGAAACAAAAAGTTTCTTCAGATGTTAAAAGTACTTTATGGAGCCATTTACAAAACAAAAAGGTTCTTCTATGGCATCGTAAAGGACCTTTATTTTTAAGATTGTAAATTAGCTGGTGGCCACATATTTGGCTTGCTTATTTGGGGTCCAAGAGACTTCCAGTAATTTATAAATATGACCACATTGACTGATACCATCTTATGAGAACAAAACTTCAGCTGAATTGAGCTAGATGATGGCACTATTGTTTTCTGTAGAGCTGCTTTACAGCTGAATCGCGTCTCGCAACACTGAACTGATTCACTGAACAGACTTGGGCTGAATGTGATGTTGCTGCCTTTTTTAGAACTGCTTATAGCTGTAACAGGCCTACTGCAGTGTAAGGTGCTCCTCAGAGCTCGTTTAACCAATGCCAAACTAGCTAAAATGTCTCCAGATAGGAGTGATTGCTGTCATCGTTGCAAGCAGTCTCCTGCCTACCATCTCCATATGTTCTGGAGTTGCCCTTGGCTGACAGACTTTTGGGCCAATGTTTTTGATACTCTTAACAATGCTCTTAACGTAGACTTGGGTCCCAACCACCTGACTGCTCTTTTTGGCATTTTCTCCTGACTTGACTCACTAATCTCACAAGTTTATCGCCTTTACTACTGTTTTAGCTAGACGAACCATTCTTCAAATGGCAACTTGTCATCCCACCATTGTATGATATGTAGATCCGATAAATCTTTTGCTGTATATTTTGCGGTAAAGATTCTCACTTTCATCATCCCTCAAACTTTTTCATATTATTTATTTATCTTTATTTGCTTATTTATTATATTTTTTTTTCTCTTTTTTATATTAAATTTAACAAAATTTGTAATGGAGGGATCTGGATGGGTTTAAATGGAGACAGTCTCTAAAAATTTTTATTATTTACTGGATGTCTTATGTATTGTCTTATTAAATAAATACCAATAAATATATATATATATATATATATATATATATATATATATATATATATATATATATATATATATATATATATATATATATATATTTAAATGCTTATAGCTGATTGATTAACTTCATAGTTTGAACTGACATAATCTGTATTGTATAAAATATGGTGTGCACAAATACACACACAATACCATTCAAAAGTTTGGGATCAAGTTTGGTATTTTTATGTTTTTTAAATAATTTTTCTATTTCAATATACTTTAAAATATAGCTTATTCCTATGGTGACAGGTCTGAATTTTCATCAGACATTATTAGAGTCACATAATCCTTCAGAAATTATTATAATATGCTGATTTATTATCAGTATCAGGGAAACAGTTGTGCTAATTATTTTTGTTGTTGTTTTTTGTTGTTGTTGTTGTTGTTTTTAATTGGGATTGTTTTATTTTCATTTGATTAATAAAAAGTTCAAATGAACAGCATTTACTCAAAGTAGATAACTTTTTAAACAATCTACACTACCGTTCCAAAGTTTAGAGTCAGTAAAACTAACCTTAAAAGCTAACGTTTGGGGGGTGAGACTCAAAATGCAATATGTTTCATAGATGGTTTGGCATTTAAATGTGACATCAATTTGTGAGCTCATAAGCATCACCAAAGTGTATATCTTTATGCAAATTTTATGTAAAGAAGACTTTTGTTTTAAGGAACAAGAGAACATAATCACTGATCTAAAACTCTTACAATACTTCACATATCCATATGGTGAATACGCATGTCCACATGATACATAAAGAATGAAAATTATAACTTGCAAATTATTCTCTATTTGGTCATCTTAAGAGATTTGTTTAAGTTTTGGGACATTGAAGATGATGGATGAATGAAATAGGCCAGTTCCCTTTTTCAGAAACTCCCTTTTGCCAGAGTTTTCTGATTCAGAGCTTGGTGGAAAAGCATATTTTATTTTTAGACTCTCACCTCAACACACACACAGTCCCCGTTCTCAGGCACGCTCCACAGAGTGAGGTCTCTCTCCCTCTCTTTATTAAATGACTTGTCTGCCTGTTTTTGCTGTCTGTCCCTAGTGGCCCTGTATGTTAAATTCTATCATTAAAACCCATTACTGAGCTATCAAAACCCTCTGTAATTCCAGCTAATGACCTCATTTCCCTAAGTGTCACCCATGTCAGTCAGCGCTGGGGCCACTTGCTCTGGCAGGCGCTCAAAGTAGTGTCACACAGTTTCGTGACATCCCCCACCCTCCTTTTTTTCAGAAAAGAAAAGGGAAAAAAGCTCTTAGAAATCAATGGTGGTGGGAAATGACAAAGCACAGTGGCATGGGACTTGAGCCCACGTGTTCTGATATACTGATTGACCTAATAGGTGCAGTAGTCAAACTGGGGACAGCTTCTGATGTGTTAAGCAGTTTGAGGAGAACATAGACCTTATAAAAGGCGAACGGATGCCATTTCTCGAGTGATTGTTGCGCATTTCACACGTGCCAATCACGATTCTCATAAGTCACTTCAGAATGAACGTTTAAAAAAATGCAAAGTGGGGATAATGACACACATCATTTCCCAGTTTAATCTTCATCCCGCTCCTCCTCTTCTCCACAAGCTCCCTTTTTTCTCCACTGCCAGGCATCGTCCTCTCAATTGGAAAAAGGACCCTAAGGCCACTGGAGCACCAAGCCCCTGTTTCTTCAAGGGATGGATAATTGACTCCCTTCGCTTGGTAATTTATCGCTTGCATATGCGGCTAATACATCAGCAGGCAAAACAGTGCTGACCTCCCAACCTTGTCCAACAACTCCACCACCGCTACCAAAACAAGCACACTTGCCCACACACACATATACACCTATGCACTTTCAGCCCAGCACACCCCCCTCAATAAAGAGCCAGGAGCCTGGATGTGAATTGGAGAGGGACAGAACTGGCAGGGGAAAGGAAATAAAATGATAGATGGGGTGCATTGTGGCATTATGAATGAATTACGCTGGCCAAATACCTTGAGCAGAGCAGTGTGTCAGCCAGTGTCTATACTAATCTTAGAGGAAATATGAATGTCTCTACATTAAAGAGTGTGGCGCTGGGTGAGCTGGTGAATTAGTTGAGCAATCAGTCCATTACAAAGACATATCTTAGATGGCATTATTCAGTGACCACATTTATCAGCCTCACACTGTATCATGTTCAGCAGTTGGCTTGTTGTTTGCGCTGTTTCTATCAGTGGGGTATCAGTATTGTCTGTCTCCTTCTGTACATTCACTCAGTTTGACAAGGATTCATCTCCACCTTCACTAGAGTTCCATCTATCTACCTATTTATCATGACGACAACACGATGTAAAACACACTATTATGAAATCTTGAGTAAATTTAAACTTGATATGACACATATGTCTGTTCACTGTATTATTTTATAATACAGTATGTCTGAATAAATGTGGGAATGCAATAAATGGTGTTAATGATGAAAATATAAACTGAAAAACAATACGGAAACATCTCTTCCTTTTATCAAACAGGTCATTTCAAATGTCACTTTAGTCTTTTATTTGATCATTTGTAACAGGGATTTTATTACAGCCACAGCTGTAATAAAAGTTCAGCCTAAAATACATGGATGAAGTAAGAAAAAGGGTTATTCACAGAAAAATAAATATACATATTTATAAATATATATATAAAAATGCATTTGTTGTTGAGATGCTTTGATTCAAATGTTAAGGTGCTTTAACATCTAAATGACTAAAATCTAAACTCTAATCTGACTGCAGTCAAAACTAATGAAACAAAACAGACTATGTTTATAATTATGTGACAATAAATTACTAATTAAAATTAGTGCAGATCATGTCAGCAACGATACAAATACATTTGATTCAATTTCTGAAATGTGACTGCAATAAGAGTAAATAATTGCATGTAAATGTAGCAATGCATTTCTAGATAAGGTTTATAGCTGCATAATCTGTTAAGTTTTAAAATTAATATCACACATGCAGAAAACCCCTTCACATGAGACATTATTTGTAAAATACAAACAAACGATCCTGTTACACTGGTAAAGTGCACAAATGGTTAATTATTAGTTTATTAATTATTAGTTGTATTATATTAACTATATTAATTATTAAA
This sequence comes from Carassius gibelio, assembly GCF_023724105.1. Classification (NCBI taxonomy): domain Eukaryota; kingdom Metazoa; phylum Chordata; class Actinopteri; order Cypriniformes; family Cyprinidae; genus Carassius; species Carassius gibelio. The sequence continues at coordinate 11,987,296 of NC_068397.1, read as the reverse complement.
TAGCTAATTATATATATTTGTTATATTTGGTGGTGCTTTCTCTTCTTTCTTTTTTTCCCCTTTTTTTAACTACTCAATTCATGTTATATCAGTCTGATGTCACGTCAATGTTTATTAATCAGCATAATTAATTCAAAAATGCGTTAAAGACCTTCATAGGTCGCTATTCTCTTCATTCCAAGGTACTTTGACAATGCGCAAGTGTTATCTATTCATTTGGTAAGGTTTTGACGCCATCTGCTGTTCAATTGAAAGTTAACCAGTTATCCTCAGCAGTTTACTAAAATTGTTTTATTGAACGAACACAAATATATATATATATATATATATATATATATATGTATATATATATGTATATATATATGTATATATATGTATATGTATATGTATATATATATATATATATATATATATATATATATATATATATATATATATATATATGTATATATATATATATATATGTATATATATATATATATATATATATATATATATATATATATATATATATATGTATGTATATATATATATATATATATGTATGTATATATATGTATGTATATATGTATATATATATATATGTGTTTTTTTTTTTTACAAAAAAAGAGTCAATAGAGAGGTTGTGGGGAGATGCAGTAAAAGTCTCTCAAATCTTGGTCTCATGTTTAAAGGGGTGTTTATTGTAAATATTTAGATCCAGTGTGTTCTTTGTTTAGCTTACAGGCAGCATTTAAAACAACATGTAGTGGGAAATGTAGGCCTACTCACCTTTAGATAAAAGTTAATGTATTTCACGTATTTATAATATTTGGAGGAAACTTGTATATATAAGGTTGTTGTTTAGTGTTAGCATTTGTTTATGTTGTAACATGTTTAAGTAAGAATTGAAAAAAATATATTTTTTTTTTATTATGTCTGTAAATGTTTGTATATCAAAGGATACGTTGCCCTAATTAAGATACTTAATTAAGATAAAATACTGTAGACTTTAAACTTTGTTGGCTGTTTAAGAAACCAGTTCAATAATACTCTTAATACTCTTAAATGAACATTTATAATTAATCATTTATTTAGCAATACTGAATTTAATTTTCAACAATATGTGCTGGATAAGTTTGTGTCAACCTCATGTTAATAATTAATATCTAAACATTTGCATATTAAATAAGATAAAGCTGGCTAATATATTCATAAATAAACATTATGCTTATTGATTAACATAATTTTACAATGAATTACTGTAAGTTATGAGAGAGTAAAATGTTGTGACAGAATAAATATTTTAAAATAGTTTTAATTGAATTTATTCCCCAAAAGGGACAGCATACTGAGGAATACCAAATTAAAATAAAAAATAAAAGTAATGTTCACACAAAAAAAAGGCATGAAACTTTTATTTGTGCCCTAATAAGATGCAAAATAGTGATAAATTAATTGTCTGATGTCCGTTATGGTCTTGCATATTTTCAGGGTTATAGGGCCATTGGCTGCCCAGCAAACAAACACTAGGAAATATTACTAATGTTCTTGTATTACTTCCATAGAATTTTAGACATTGCTGATAGAATTTATTATGAATTAAATGTTTCTCCGAAAAAAATCCTGTCAGCTTCCTACTGGTCAGATATCATGTGGCCTGGAATATGACACACTCACTTTATTACTTAGCTTTTATTTTGCCACAGTATTTTATGTACTTAATAAGAAATTTGGTAAGAGACTTCGGTGAGACTGTGTCACCTTTATTAAATGCACTAAAGTGAATACTGGCGCAATGTATTACTTTGTCCTCGGGGTGTCACTGTTGGGTTAGAGATCAAACCAGACTGAAATTATATCTGTTTTATTGTTGGTTTGTGGCAAGAAGGGATACAGCTACGACCGGAAATTAATAATAAATCACATTTTCTACTGATTTGACTTTGTTTTATTTATTTAAGCACAGAAAATATAGCAGTTTGCGTCATGTTATTGAGTCACATGTATTAAAACTGTTTGCAAGTGTACCTATAAGAAACCTTAGAAATGTACTGTACTGACCCACAAACATAATTTCGCTTGTGCAGCATTTTGAACTGTTTCAAAAGCTGTTTCTTTTTTATAAGATGCTTAGATAAAATGTTTATCTAATGTTTAATAATTTGTGTGGTTGAATATACATTGGGGAAATCCAAAGACTCCTTTGCCCGGACATGCCACTGAAAAGTTTTCCAAGTCCAACAAGGTTAAAAACAACGTCACCCAACGTGACGGCTACGCCCCGCCCATGACAACTTAGACACACGAATGAGAATGGCCGACTTTTGTGAGTACAGAGTGACAGCCAATCAAAATGTTTTTTACTTTTCTTTATTTGCATGTGTCCAGTAAGAATTATTATGCAGATATTGCTCTCCTCACAGCTCTCAGGGAAATTAAATGTAATGTAGCTCCTCGCGTCGTCATATTTACCCTGCACTGACAGTCAGAGAAAGGACATCCACGAGACACTGCTGGATTTACTCTGTTTTTCAAAGGAAACTTATTCAAGTCCGTGCTTTTGAATTAATTCAAAAATGCGTTAAAGACCTTCATAGGTCGCTATTCTCTTCATTCCAAGGTACTTTGACAATGCGCAAGTGTTATCTATTCATTTGGTAAGGTTTTGACGCCATCTGCTGTTCAATTGAAAGTTAACCAGTTATCCTCAGCAGTTTACTAAAATTGTTTTATTGAACGAACATAAATATATATATATATATATATATATATATGTATATATATATGTATATATATATGTATATATATGTATATGTATATGTATATATATATATATATATATATATATATATATATATATATATATATATATATATATATATGTATATATATATATATATATGTATATATATATATATATATATATATATATATATATATATATATATATATATGTATGTATATATATATATATATATATGTATGTATATATATGTATGTATATATGTATATATATATATATGTGTTTTTTTTTTTTACAAAAAAAGAGTCAATAGAGAGGTTGTGGGGAGATGCAGTAAAAGTCTCTCAAATCTTGGTCTCATGTTTAAAGGGGTGTTTATTGTAAATATTTAGATCCAGTGTGTTCTTTGTTTAGCTTACAGGCAGCATTTAAAACAACATGTAGTGGGAAATGTAGGCCTACTCACCTTTAGATAAAAGTTAATGTATTTCACGTATTTATAATATTTGGAGGAAACTTGTATATATAAGGTTGTTGTTTAGTGTTAGCATTTGTTTATGTTGTAACATGTTTAAGTAAGAATTGAAAAAAATATATTTTTTTTTTATTATGTCTGTAAATGTTTGTATATCAAAGGATACGTTGCCCTAATTAAGATACTTAATTAAGATAAAATACTGTAGACTTTAAACTTTGTTGGCTGTTTAAGAAACCAGTTCAATAATACTCTTAATACTCTTAAATGAACATTTATAATTAATCATTTATTTAGCAATACTGAATTTAATTTTCAACAATATGTGCTGGATAAGTTTGTGTCAACCTCATGTTAATAATTAATATCTAAACATTTGCATATTAAATAAGATAAAGCTGGCTAATATATTCATAAATAAACATTATGCTTATTGATTAACATAATTTTACAATGAATTACTGTAAGTTATGAGAGAGTAAAATGTTGTGACAGAATAAATATTTTAAAATAGTTTTAATTGAATTTATTCCCCAAAAGGGACAGCATACTGAGGAATACCAAATTAAAATAAAAAATAAAAGTAATGTTCACACAAAAAAAAGGCATGAAACTTTTATTTGTGCCCTAATAAGATGCAAAATAGTGATAAATTAATTGTCTGATGTCCGTTATGGTCTTGCATATTTTCAGGGTTATAGGGCCATTGGCTGCCCAGCAAACAAACACTAGGAAATATTACTAATGTTCTTGTATTACTTCCATAGAATTTTAGACATTGCTGATAGAATTTATTATGAATTAAATGTTTCTCCGAAAAAAATCCTGTCAGCTTCCTACTGGTCAGATATCATGTGGCCTGGAATATGACACACTCACTTTATTACTTAGCTTTTATTTTGCCACAGTATTTTATGTACTTAATAAGAAATTTGGTAAGAGACTTCGGTGAGACTGTGTCACCTTTATTAAATGCACTAAAGTGAATACTGGCGCAATGTATTACTTTGTCCTCGGGGTGTCACTGTTGGGTTAGAGATCAAACCAGACTGAAATTATATCTGTTTTATTGTTGGTTTGTGGCAAGAAGGGATACAGCTACGACCGGAAATTAATAATAAATCACATTTTCTACTGATTTGACTTTGTTTTATTTATTTAAGCACAGAAAATATAGCAGTTTGCGTCATGTTATTGAGTCACATGTATTAAAACTGTTTGCAAGTGTACCTATAAGAAACCTTAGAAATGTACTGTACTGACCCACAAACATAATTTCGCTTGTGCAGCATTTTGAACTGTTTCAAAAGCTGTTTCTTTTTTATAAGATGCTTAGATAAAATGTTTATCTAATGTTTAATAATTTGTGTGGTTGAATATACATTGGGGAAATCCAAAGACTCCTTTGCCCGGACATGCCACTGAAAAGTTTTCCAAGTCCAACAAGGTTAAAAACAACGTCACCCAACGTGACGGCTACGCCCCGCCCATGACAACTTAGACACACGAATGAGAATGGCCGACTTTTGTGAGTACAGAGTGACAGCCAATCAAAATGTTTTTTACTTTTCTTTATTTGCATGTGTCCAGTAAGAATTATTATGCAGATATTGCTCTCCTCACAGCTCTCAGGGAAATTAAATGTAATGTAGCTCCTCGCGTCGTCATATTTACCCTGCACTGACAGTCAGAGAAAGGACATCCACGAGACACTGCTGGATTTACTCTGTTTTTCAAAGGAAACTTATTCAAGTCCGTGCTGGATTTTAGGTGCAACATGACGTTTGAAGAACTTAATGGAGATTACTCTATTGAAAGGTAAATATGTCAATATGCATTTATTCGGCAATTAAGACACATAACATTATTATAGTAACGTAAATGTACCAATAAGTGAAAAATGCAGGAACCCAGGAAAAAAGTTATATTCAAAAGGAACAGTGTTTTTTTTTTAAACAAATATAAAGAGTTATATTTGTTTATTGTGAAAGATGTGAAATAAAGACAGCAAACACATATACCGGGTTAAGTGTCAGCTGCACGAGCTTAGCTCACGAGGCTCGAGACTCTCACGAGATCCATCGCGCGCTGTGACGTGCCTTTTAAACATCTGAACTTTAGCAGGTCTTTAATGTTTTGCAAAATAAGTTTTGCTTAGATTTTATCTGATTATATAAGAGAAACGTAGGTAAATTGCTCACCCAAACACTTAAACTAGCAGTGAATAACTTACATTACTCATATTACTGTAATAAGTTTAACCGACTCAGTTTAAAACTGTCAACTTTAAAGCTGTCGCCATTCAAAAACTTCAACGTTCTGGACGTTATTAATACTCAATAATTTATCCGAATTGTGTTTCTACAGGATGGATTCTGTGATTAAAGCTCTGGAGGAGGTCCTGCGCTCCGCGTTACCGCAGGGATGTATTACAGTTGGGGTCTACGAGGCTGCAAAGTCACTCAATGTGTAAGTTTAAAAGCTTTCAGTGTTATTGGCTTTCAATGTCGTTTCAACAGGTGCAGTGAAACTAACTAAAATCTCAACGCTTCTATTTAGGGACCCTGATAACGTAGTGCTGTGCATCCTGGCCACAGACGACGATGATGTGAAGGATGTGGCGCTTCAGATTCACTTCACTCTCATTCAGGCTTTCTGCTGCGAGAATGACATCAACATCCTGCGGGTCAACAACACGCGTCGCCTCGCGCACATCCTCGGGGGCGCCGGCATGCACGGCAGCGAGCAGATGGATCTGCACTGCATTCTGGTCACTGTAAGTGTCAACGATAATTGTACCTGGGATTAGAATCTAAATAGGAACCAAAAACCAAAATAGGCCAGTACCCTGCACGTGAGCCATTGCTTTTAGTAACTTGTCAGAACATGTCCAGCTGTAACTGCCAGTGCATGACACCCAAGTGCACATCCTGCTCTGTACTCTATGCAAATAGGAGTTTCTTCACTTAATGTTCCAGGTTCCTTTATTCACTTATTTTTCTCCATTGGGATCAAATGAACAGATGCCTTAGTATTTATCATTCTAATATTCTTTCAAAAGGTTTTATGTACTTCATAGGATGCATTTAGTAAGATTTGCATACTCTCACTCCTCAGACATTTAAATTCATGGCACTCTACTGCAGTTTGACTTCATTTTTATTCCTACTTGCAAAATTCTATTCACGAAAAATGTTTGAAATCACATGGGTGGGTGCCATCCAAAAGACAATCCTTAATGCTTAGAAAGACACTCAGTAGCAAACACAAACAGAATGTAATCCCATCTCTTCTTTTGATGTTCACAGGTTCCACATGCATCCACATGGAAGAACCCAGCTTTGGGAAAAGTGAACCACTTCTGCAGAGAGAGCCGCTGTATGGATCAATGGGTGCCCATCATTAACCTTCCAGAACGATGAGGACAGCTACAAACTAGTGAAAACATGGATACAAATTTCTAGTAAAAAAGTTGGTCACAAAAAGGACTGATAGTCCAGACTGCTGGAATTGGGGAGTAACCTACAGAGTGAACTGGAGGAGGAGCACCCTTTTGCAATCTGAAATGATTCAGCAGTTTTTGCCTTTGTTTGTGGGACTTTTTGAGGATGTCACAGGAAGTGAGCGCCTGAGAATCTTGTGAGATAATTTATTGGTGGGGTGTCATAAAGCACTTCAGTTAATTACAGGATGAAATATTTCTCAGGCAACATAATATCAGAGGTGATATTTTTCAAAGAGGCTGTCCTATTCTTTTTTTTTTGCCATCATTTTTAATAGTATGCTGTTAGTACTTATTAATGTTGGGAAGTAAATTATTTTAAAGGGACTTGCTTCTAAACCACTGAGATGATATCCTGTAAGAAACTTTTTTTTTTTTTACTTAAGTTAATTGTTATTTTGTGGTCTTTAAATTATTTATATTAAATTAAAGAAGTATTTATGTAAAAACTTTTTATACTATTATATTCAAATGCGAAATGAATTTTGTGTTGTAATAAAAGTATTTCTGAACACAACATGGTAGTCATGCTGGTTACTTTGTTAGAGGTTTCTGGAAAAGCAGAGTGGACTAGTAGAATGGACCTGACAACACCATACACCTCTCAGATCAGTAGGGTCACGCTGGACTCAGTGGCCTTCGTGACTCCCTATTACAGACCAACAAAAGCCATCCAACCCTTTCTTTTGTCCTGCTGTAGTTAGCGTGACCACTGCATCTATTCATCAGATTCCTTTTTCAGCCGAAATGAATTGCTCAGGTTCAGTTTACTGTACGCTTGCTTGCGTCAATGTCAAACTTGCTGTCATAAATCAAGTTGCTCTTAATTGTGCTATGTTTGTCAAACTGATACTGCTCTGTAGGTTAAAAGTCAACGCGTAGGAAGAATGTAACACATTACACAAGACCAGCTGGAGAACGGAAGTGTCTAGAGACATGCCTGGAAGTGTTCAGAAAGGGCGGCCGAGATCACATGACTGGCACATATTGGGTCAGGTTTCCAGATACCACATACCAGTAAATCAGTTGTGTACCCAACCCACCACTTCCCTGTGCAAAGTGATGAAACAAGGTTTGAATGATGTTAGGCTGATGTAAGGAAGGTAAACTCCAGTCACGTGAACAAGAAAAAAAGTTACTTGGTCAGGGAAACAAAATAGCATCTCTCAAAGACAAGTTGAATGCAAAACATGGCAGTTAGGGGTTCCTTAAAAATGATCTTAAGCTGTTTGTGTAAAAAAGCCAAATGTAATCCTGATTTAAAAAAAAAATCAGCTAGTCTCTCAACTCAGATAATTCTGATTCTGAAAGTGTTAACTGCTCTGTTTGGGCAGTTTTCTGACGTCTTTAAAAAGATTATTTTTAGACAGCTGGTGCAACAAGGACCAGGTGATATAACTGCTGTTCTGTCACAACTTGCGTCACAGTGCACCACTCCTAGATCTCAGAGTATCACAGCTCACGCCATATCAACAATCCTTTAATACCAATCGTTTGTCACATATTTAATGGTTTAGAAGAATTTTAAGCATCATCCACAATATAGAATATTCTTTAAAAACTGTATTTTTTACACTACCATTCAAAAGTTGTAAAATAATTGTAAAAATACTTCACAAAATTACTGTTGAATGTTTTTTAAATATTTTTTTTATATAAATATAATCTTGGTAAGAATAAGCTTATTTAAAAATATATACAGTATAAATAATCTTATTAACCTCAAACTTTTGAACAGGAGCTTTCCTGATTTCAAACTATTCTTTTTAACTCCTAACCCTTGTGGTAAAAACAATGTTTTGTTTCCTTTGTGTGTTTAAAGGGATAATTCACCCAAAATTTAAATATCTTTTACTTGCCTTTGTATTATTACAAACCCATATGACCTTTTTTTTCTTCTGTGGAACACAAATAGTGATTACTTGCAGAATGTCCAAGTTGCACTTTTACATCAAATGAAAAAAACTCTGCATTTACATGTAACACATTTTCATGAGATACACTAATATAGCACAAACTGTTTGACCGTAGATTTCGCAAGAACACGTACATATGTGATGCACTTAGTTTTACTATTTCACAATTTTAATAAAATCTTTCTTTCAAGGTACAGTACACGTTATGAAGACTTGCAAAAAAAAAAAATCTGAAATTAGAATAGAAAGAAACACCAAAAAATTCAAAGGGAAACTTTTTTCTTCACAGAGATACTGAGGTCACAGGTATTTGGTTGTGAATCTCAAATACTGCATAACTTCTCTGATCTCTCCACAATAATACAGATGTTGCAGCATCAGTGTATGACGCTTGCCCCAATAAAGGTGTGAATGTCACAACTGCCCTTTTTTGGGGAAAAAAACATTCAATTCATAGACAAGATCAAACAACAGTAGTCTCTGTTTTACAAATGTCCTAGGTACAGAAAAAAGACATTTAAATCAGAAGGGAAAGGCCTTTAAATCTAAATGGAACCAAAAAGTTACTGAGTGTCAACAGATAAAATGTCATCTTTTCATTTGTAATAAGTACTGATTTGAACAATCTAAGGCACATGGGTTTGAAAGTGCAGGGAAATCAGTTCTCTTTTCCTATAAAGCACACCAGTAACCCGTCTCTAATGGTTTTGCGCATAGTGGTAGCTCCTATAATTAAGAACAAATCAGTATTTGTGTGATGTGAGATTTACCATATTGTTTTATTTACCCAGCATGCACTTAAACCGTGATTGCAGAAGTCACATTAGACTCATAATCCAAATCAAAATTCCATTCCATTTATTTCAGTCAGTCCCTTTGCTATAACATTATTCACATGTACTGCTAGAGGAATATATAACACACGTTAAGTGAGTCTTAATCAGTTAATGTAGTTGCAAGCTCCTTGGATCATAATGTGTTGTGCTACTTCCCTATTTCAAACTAATTCTAACTAAAGGCATCATCTGGTGGAAAGAGGAACTTAAGCCCATTTAAAACATCTAAACGGCTTGATTTATAGGATCATTTCAGTTTGGCCCAAACAACCAAACAGAAGACAAGTGATGCTGGTCAAGATGAGATTCGATTCTAATCATTACCAAAATGGCAATTAATTAGTACTGATTGGAGTTTATTTACAGTAATAAATACTGTAAGAGCTAAATACAGTTAAGACATGGCACAAAGTTATACTAAGGAGCAAAAGCCGAACTTAAGACAAAGTTGAGTAGAAGTAATTAAATTAGATTAATACTTGTTACACTACAATATAGTGCAGGGCTTTTTGTCCTTGAAGGGGTTTTCTGAGGCAGGGATGCCCATGAGCAGGGGGTCGTATTTGGCGTTTTCTCCACAGTAACGCATGAGGTCAGCTGAGGCCTTGGATACCTGGATGAGACAAGCCAGAATGTGAAAAATTTTCTTGTATGATTTTGTTTTATTTAATACCCTTTAATGCATGGACCATTCAGTCACAAAGAAACAATATCTTATGGTTTCTTTTTATTTCTAAACAACAATATACAGTACACCAAACTGTTTAGGGTCGTAAAGGTTTTTAACCTTTTCAAAAGAAGTCTTTGCTGCTCACCGAGGCTGCATTTATTTGATTAAAAAAAATACAGTTAATCAGTAAAATTAGGAAATGTTACGTTTTAAAGTAAACATACTATTTAAATATGTAATTGTAATATTGTAATATTGTATATGTAATATTTCAAAATGTAAACTTATTGCAGTGATGACAAAACTGAATTTTCAGCAGCTGTTATGATGCTTCAAAAACCATTGGAAAATGCTGTTCACCCAAAAATGTAAATTCTGTCATCATTTGCTCATCTCTAGCTGTTTCAAATCTGTAAGAGTTTCTTTCTTCATCTGAACATAAAAGAAGATATCTTGAAGAGTTTCTGGTTACTATGGAGGTCTGTGGGGACCAGAAACAGATGGTTACCCATATCTAAAAAAAAATGCCATGTTTTGCGTTCAGCAGAAGAAAGAAATTCAAACAGCTACAGAGGAAATTATTACAGAACTATTGTCTATACTATACATCATTCACTCAATAAATGAGGAGCATATAAGCTCAGATCAATGAAGCCTATGAGCAAAAAGAAATTTAAAACCAGTGCTAATTAAAAGTAAACAAGTTGTCTAAAAGACTGAATCCAAGATTTGGTGATAATATAGCGTAAGATATTAAAAAAGCAAGTCATTTTTTGATCGGGGGGTATAATTAACTATTTATTTTGTTATACATTTAATACATGTTATACATTTAAAATACACAATCACATATAAAGAGGACTAGAGGAAAGAAAGATCTTCTAAAGATGCAAAGAAAAGAAAATGTACCTTTATCCTCTCAATACTGGCCTCGACTCTCAGTTGCTGTACCATCCTCCTAGCATGTGTCAGGTTGTTTGAGCCCACCATTTTAGAGGACATTTTTTAAACCATATAACTGCAAAAACAGAACAAAACCCACATAAAACAGTTATAAACCTACAGACATCATTAAACAATCCCACCACAACAACATAGCGTTAGAACACATCTGATGCAGTGGCAAAAGATTATGACACTGCATTGACAAATCCAACCTGACACTGACTTGAAGGTTACGTGCAATAGTTACTGACATACACTCAAATTATTCTTCATTCTCCACAGATAAAATGACCAAACCTTCTCAGGAACTGAGGTAATGCTGGAATTGAACTGCTGTGCTTGTACTGTGGAAAACAACTTATGTCTTGAGCTTGGCTACGTTCAGCTACATTCATTTTCATGACAGTCTAGTTTAATATGCATCAGTCATGCCTTGCTTACACTTAATATGTATTTTATGCCACTAATACAAATCTACCCTGCAGACCTAAATATACTTTTAGATTGTTGTTTGGTTTAATAAGGTAAATGAATAGCTCTCTGTTCAAAGCAGGGATGGGTCATTATGGTCAAAATGTTTAGATTTTTCTTTTCTTTTTTTCCCAGTATGTTTCTTCTTCTTCTTCTTCTTCTTCTTCTTCTTCTTCTTCATTTATTAATGTTTAGTTTGAAATGCTAGAACATGTCCTATGCATTAAGAAACACATCTCTAATCAGGGTCAGGTGAACCCAAACCAACATAATTCTAGCAAATTCAAAAGTTCCTGTAAATGTATTATCCATTTCCATGTTCCTTCTCTGAACTGGAATATTTCATGAATACCACAATGAGTTCGTAAACATCATCTATTGTGACTCAAAAATACTGGTACAAAAGAGACAAAAAGTTTACTTTACTGACTTATGGGTAAAGGAAGAGGAAATATTGCAGCATCTATACCTCTGATGGTGTTTTAGGTTACAAAACATTTTTTTCACATGGGACATGTCCTACTTTACCTGGCTTGAGGAAGTTTTGCAGTGGCATGGTGTCACACAAAACCAGGACAGTGTTACAGTGCTCTTTATGTGAAAAGATTACATAATCATAAATGCCCTTCCATAATATCCAGACACCAGTCGCCAGACAGTCTGCACTACAAATATCCAGTGTAAGCTATTCAAATTATAGCTAATAAAAAATATATAAATTAAGATGTAAGAGAGATGTGCTATTGCAATTTAACATGCAAATATTACAATGATATTAGATTTTGAAAGCTGAACATTCTGCGAATGTACACTACATGTTTTTGAAAGAAGTCTCTTATGTTCACCAAGGCTACATTTATTTGATTAAAAAAAAATAGTAAAAATGGCCACATTATCCTTCAGATATCATCTTAAGTGTTACTTTTGATTAAAGTTAATAAAAGTTACGTAATCATAAATGCTTTTCCAAAATATCCAGACCTCAGTCAACAGACAGACTGAAGGACAACTGTCCAGTTTAATCTGTTTAAGTTTAGTTATATCAAAGAAACAGATTTTAAAAAGCATATTTAATAAGAAAGGAGTTTTCCAAACATCACTGGGTTTCCCCATTATTGTTTATGGCATGAAATATATTTGGCCATTTCCTATTCCTCTCATACTCATGAAGTCATGAAGGAACATTCCTACATAACTTATTATACCATCGAAATAAAACACTGGAACATTTAGGCTAAATATAGTAACAGAACATACAAAGTACACTGGATGTCATCATTTACAGTACACACTGCTTTATGTCCATGCCCGATTTTTTTTAAAGATAGGAAGACAGTCTTTAAAGATAAGAGTATATATCAATGCCTCAATCAAAGGAAATGTGCTGATGACCTTATGTTCTGCATACGGATGTGTAGATGTGTGTAGGGGAGGTACACAAAACATGTCCCCATCTCAGTGTTACCCTGTTAGCCCTGAGGTCACCAACTGCTGCCCCTAGACATGTTCATTCAGCAGATGTTATCAGTTCCTGCCACTCGCCTAGTCACATGATCTCACAAAGTGACACCAGCAGCCCTGATCAGCCAGGCGTAGTAATGCAACTCATTCTCGCTCAGCATGAACTACTGTGACTGCTCAGCACATTTGGACTTGCATCACCTGAAGGCAGCAAAAGAATGGTGTTAAACGTTTTAGGTAAGCTCAGGTTTTAAGTATTAAAGGTGTTGGGAATAAGTGACAGTTCAAGATGCAGAAAGTGTAAGGAAGTCAAGAATACTAATTAGGCCAATGTTTCTCAGCCAGGAGGTTATATGAATCGTTAGAGGAAAAGTTTACCGAAAAATGAAAATTTTCGGACAATTTATTAACTCTCGCCAAATTATGTAAATTAGTTTGTTTCTTCATCTGAACAGTTTTAGAGAAATTTATTACATCACTTTCCCAAATACAGATCCTCTACAGTGAATGGGTGCCGTCAGAATGAGAATTTAAACAACTGACAAGTAACCCACAGGACTCCAGTCCATCATTTAACGTCCCGTGAAGTGAAAATCTGCTTGCTTGTAAGAAACAAATCCATCATTAATGTTTTTAACTTCAAACCAGTCGCCCATCCAAAATATTGCTTTCTCAAGTGAAAAATTGGTCTTGTCTGACTGAGGCGAGAAATACGCGCAGAGCAGTTTACAAGTGAAAATGGTTCAAAACAGTTCTCAACAAATATTTTGGTGGGTTTTGATATAAGGGCAAAAAGGGATGGATTTTAAAATCACGTTGATGGATTTGTGTCTTACAAACATGCCGCTTTTTGCTTCACAAGACAATTGACGGACTGAAGTGTGTGTGCACTTGTGGATTATTGTGATGTTTTTATTAGCTGTCTGAAATCCCATTCTGATGATCACACTATGAGATCTTCATTTCATGATGAATGACAAACAGGTTCAGAGGCGTAAAGATGCCTGGTCTAATATCTGATAACCATTTCTCTTTCTCCAGGGTTTTTTTTTAACAAAAAGTTATCTAAATTTTATTATAAGTCAGAAGCCATTTCTACAGAAAGTGGTCTGTTAAGCCCAAGGGTCCAGTTCTATAGAAACAGCTCTTAAAACCACTTCACATTTGACAGTGCATGCAGCTCTCTGACAAACAGATGTATTGCCCCACAGTTGTTCTATGGAAAGCATCAGCCTAGACATTTTTATTATGAAAAGGGTGTGCAAGAGCTATCTAAAAATACACTCCATGGAATGAACGTGTGATCATATCTAATAAACATGCAGGACAGCAGAATTCAGTATGTCCAGAACAAGACTGTCTTGTGCACTGAAACAAAAATTGCCTAAACATTGATATTGACAGAAAGCAATAAATGAATACATTTATATTGTTGATATGATTCCAATGGATTGTGCTTTCTTAGTTAAAGCCATCATATTAAATGAAGTATCTCTTCTTACTAGGAGTTTTATGAAACTATTAAACCATTAAAAGCACTGTAACACAATGTGGCTAGTTTGCATTGTTATGTTTGCAGTATTTAACAACTATAATCTGATTTGCAACCAACAGTGTGAACTATAAAGTTGATATCATGCATTTGGCCAAGCATCATGGCGTATTAATGGCCAAGCCAAAAATAGCCACTGTGCAGTGACTCCCAGCAGATGGGAATATGTGAACAAGTCCACAAAAACGAGCCAATCCACACTGAACAACACAGTGCCAGGGCTACAATAATGGGCCATTATCAGTCAAGGCCTGGGGCCTAAACAAACACCAGTTCTCGGAGATAATGTCTCATGTACGTCAGCATGCGTGCGGCCTGATAACCAAGAGCTGTGTGTTGAGGTTTCACCCCCTGGAAAATAAATATCTTTGTCTTGAGGGGATGAACCAGCGCAAAGGTAGTTCTCAAAGTCAGGCAACCCTGGAAAAATTCTAGGGCTGGGGACAGTCCAAACTGAAAGAATTGTATTTTTGTTCTTTGTTGTAGTTTAATTACAGAGAGAAAAAAAGAGTGTGAGAGAGGATACAGCTGTGAACGGGAGGTTGTGCGTGTACTGTATCTATGGGCAAGATGCCAGATATGCTGGTGCAACCGAGGTGCAATAAAACTCCCATCCATTGTGTTCTCTGCCTGTCACCCTCCTCTTAATGCCCCCATTCATCTCAGCAGCTGAGAAATGCACAACTATTCAACTTCGAAACAACAAACTCACCCCAGCAGAGCTCTGCGTTTAGGCTACAACTCTAAAACAAAGCAGTCTTTATGAAGCCCCAGTCACTAGCAGCTCCACTGTGTATGAGTACATCAGATTATCACTATCTGAGGCCAAAGGTCTATGCTTGGCTCCTCCTAGTTAATATGCTGGATGGCTCAATAACAGTGAAAACACAGTAATGTCACACAGTAGTGACTGGGTTTGGGCTTTTACAGGGAGGGTCTTTGTGTCAAAGGGCTTGACTACGGGAAAAGCGAGACAAGAAAACAAGCAAATGTAGAATAAGTGAAATATAACATGCCGTGAGTTTATGGAAAATAAATTGTCCTTAAAAAGATCACACAAAAAAAGTTCACGTACACACCTTCGTGTCTTTCCAAACCTGTATGACTTTCTGTTTTCTGTTGAACACAAAAGAAGATATTTTGAAGGATGTGTGAGGATTTCTTTTCAGTTTTGTTGGGTTTCACAGGGAGAAATACAGTCATACCGATTTGGAACTACATGAAGGTGAGTAAATAAAGCAAGAAAGAATTAAAATTTTTGGATGAACTATCCCTATAATGAAAATAACTAAATGCCAGTTTAAGAGATGGTTAAAATAACGACAAGGCATAAATTCATTCATTGACTAATACATAACTAGTATATAAGGTGAAAATATCTACTGATGCTCAAGAAGGCAGCACAATGCATTAAGGGTTAACTTGCATGGGAAAATGTTACTTATTTGGTCTTCTGGAACACATTTAAAGTGGTCATATGATGCAATTTCAAGTTTGTCTTTCTCTTTGGAGTGTTACAAGCTGATTGTGCATAGATAAGATCCCTAAAGTTGCAAAGACTTAAGTCTCAAAGCCTAAAAGATATTTTTTATAAAAGTTATAAATTTAAACATTTGAACAGGGTAATTTTTTATGAATTCAATTATTATTTTGTCCTGTGGAAGTATATCTAAGCATCCATTATGTGAAATAGCTTATTCAAAAGAGTACTAATAAAAATAACATGCAACTTTCATGATCCCTCTTATTTAGTTTAGATTATTAACATATTTGCATATTCTGCAAGGGATATGCATAATCTTATGAGCACAACTGTATTACTCTATTCCAGGATCCCATTCTAACAAAAAGGTCTAGACAGCCAATGGCTCCTACAATTAAACATTTAGGTAGCCAAATGACTACATTTGAATGGAAACATTTATTACAACAAATCTCTTATATGAATGTGCATCTTTAATTACAAACAAGAGTTCCCAGTTTATTTAAATTCAGAAATAAATGGAATAAAAATATATGGTTCAGTTAAAGGGAGGGTGAAATGCTATTTCATGCATACTGAGTTTTTTACACTGTTTAAGAGTTGGATTCCCATGCTAAACATGGACAAAGTTTCAAAAATTAAGTTGTACGTTTGAAGGAGTATTTCTGTTCCAAAAATACTCCTTCCGGTTTGTCACAAGTTTCGGAAAGTTTTTTTCGAGTATGGCTCTGTGTGACGTTAGATGGAGCGGAATTTCCTTATATGGGTCCTAAGGGCGCGTCTGCCGGAAGAGCGCGCGCTCCCGTATAGCAGAGCAGAGAGAGGCTGTGCACAAACAATCACTGATCAGAGCGAGAGCGTCGCAAAAAGTCACAAAAGAAGTGCTTTTTGGTTGCCAGGGCAAGACAACCCTGCACAGATTACCAAAAAAAAACAGCATTAAGGGACCAGTGGATGGAGTTTATTTTTACAGAGCATCAACGGAGTTGTGCAAGTGTTTGTGGTTGTTCCCTGCATTTCGAAGATGCTTGTTTTACAAACAAGGCCCAGTTTGACGACGGATTTGCGTATCGTTTATTTCTTAAGGATGACGCAATCCCAACGGAAAAGGGTCACGATCGTGTGTTGGAACCACAGGCGGTGAGTAAAACTGCTTAAAATATCTCTGCCTCCTTGTTAGTGCGTCCCCTCCGATGATGGAGACCCGGGTTCGAGCCCCGCTCGGAGCGAGTCGTTGCTGCTGCTGCTCTCGTTTGGCTTCAGCCTCTGGATCTGATTCTGGATCATAAATAAACGGCTGAATCTGACTGTAAGCCATGGTTTGTTTTGGATGATGGTTTATTTTCCTCACGGTAATGTCACAACTTCCAAACGCTCTCAACGCAAAAGCCTATTCGCGCTCGTGATTCTTTAGCTCCGCCCACACGTCACGCCTCCAGCCGGTCGTGTTTTTCCAGGAAAAATCGGTACAGACTATCTTTCTCTTATGAATATAATAAAACTAAAGACTTTTTGGAGTTATGAAGGATGCAGTACTACTCTATAGGTACTCAAGATTAACAGGATATTGAGTGAAAACGAGCATTTCACCCCCCCTTTAAGAATCCGCTGTGAATACTTTGTGATAATGATTCAAACTGACTTGTGGATCATTTTGTGGATCATTTGACAGACGTTTTAAAAAGGAACTTGCTCATAAGTGTAATTCATTCACAAATTGGACATTACATCTTAAGCAGATAATTACAGTCTGGATTCCTTCTCTGGTCTCTCCTTCAGTGTATGCACATGGGATTTTCTGCACATCTGAAGCATTATTATCATCTGAAGCTGGATGAGTTACAAACCACAGTTTAATATTTTGGGTTGTGGAATATTCCAATCCCATCAAGCACCATTAAGTAACACTCCAGTCACAACAGTGTTCTCATGACTGCAGATGGCTGAGTGGTGCGGTTTACAGGACAGGGTTGTCTTTATGTCTAAAATTAAATTAGACATAAAGAGTCTAACGTGCAAGATATGATTTGCAAGTATTTGCATAAACCATTCATATTCACAAAGTATACATGAACCTATAGCAATAAGTACATTCAACTTTGTACAGCAATCTGATGATAATCACAAAATGTTAGAAACAAAAAGTTTGTAGGTCTCAAATGACTCTTATACAACAAACAAATTAATGCTTTGGTTTAAAAGAAAACCTGTCAATCTAGCCTCCATTCACAAACTTGAAAGAATTCCACAAATGAACGCCTCCAGAGTTTCTGCATGTCACATGAACCGATGTGTCATCATGGGATCAAAGATTATTTCCATGAACTCATCAGCACATGATATATTGGTCAACCAGCTCCACAGAATGCTTAATAAAGCCTACAGTAGATTGTGTCAGGTTTGGGCATACAGCCTCTCATAATATGGGGAAAAACCACTGCGTGACAGGATCTCATAAACACTATTGTTCAACCCACACACACACACACACACACAAACATGTTTATCGTGTTACATATCACAAACTACACCCCCAGATGTACTATAGACAAAAACTAGATGTTTAAATTTTGTGAAAATTTGAGTGTTGTTTGTATATGCAAAAGTGTTGTTCTGCAGTTTCTAAGGCGTTCAAGGTGCTTTTGTTGCTATGTGGTTTACAGAGTCTTCTGAGTGGTTGTTCAAGACCCCAGCTAGGAATTAAGTTTTAGGTATTAGTATTAAGTTTTTTTTTTTTTTTTTTTTTTGGGGGGGGGGTGGAAAAAACACTTGCAGAGTTAGTTTTTTACAGGACACACTAAACCTGATGTGAAATTTATGGGGGGGACATATTTTGCCCTCACACAAAATTCCAGATCTAACGGAATTGTAAATGACATTTTCCAGTGAAAATAAAAGAGTATAAGTTTCACTAATATTGATGCTTGCCTCATTAACCACAAGCTTAGCACTAGTAAAGCAGTGATCTTGCAGAAAGAATATGCTGGCTAATGCAAATGCATTTTCAAAACGGCCTATTTTGCATATTTCTTAACATATATAACCACATAACCAAAATCTGTGTATGATATTTGTGCACTGACTGGCTGAAGAGGAGACACAGCAGTCACATAACACCAGTGGTTCATTGTAACAAAATCATAAGCATTTCCTGGAAGGTACTTTGAACCAGAACATCATGACACAAACTGTTCCAGATACACACTGTTTAGTCCACAATGAACTTGACCTGACTGGCAAAACAGAGTACTTTGAAAGGGTAATGTCAGGTATCTGACCTTTGTTTCTTCATTTATTTATTTATTTTAATTGCTGTGAATAAATCAATTAATAAATTAATTGCTGTGTGTGCATAAATAAACACATGAATAAATTGCTTTGAATACATAAATTAACTGCTGATAATAAAAACATTGTTGTGAACAAATAAATAAATAAATACATTTCTGTGAAAAAAATACTACATACATTTGACCATGACGTGATTTGAACACGAAACCTTCTGATCTGATGTCAGGTATGCTAGAGTTGCATCACAAGGTTACTAAAATGTTGTGCCTGATAGAGGGTGAAAGAAAGAGACCCAAAACAAAACGTTGGTTACAGGTGAGTAGAGTAAGTCAAGGACAAATGCACATAGAGCATGTGACTGGGGGAGGAGAGAAACACAAAGAAAAAGACTTCAGAGAAGCACCCAGTGAAAGGAAAAAGAAAGCACTGACAAGAACGACAAGCACAACAGGAAAACAACCAATGGCACATAATAGGCTTTACTTTGGAAAGCCCATAGAGAAAATTAATTTATAAAGGTGCTTCTCAATAAATTAGGATGTTGTGGAAAAGTTCATTTATTTCAGTAATTCAACTCAAATTGTGAAACTTGGGTATTAAATAAATTCATTGCACACAGACTGAAGAAGTTTAAGTCTTTGGTTCTATTTAGGTGTTATGATTTGGCTTACATTTAACGAAAACCCACCAATTCACTAGCTCAACAAATTAAAATATGGTGACATGCCAATCAACTAATTAACTCAAAACACCTGCAAAAGTTTCCTAAGTCTTCAAAATGGTCTCTCAGTTTGGTTCACTAAGCTACACAATCGTGGAGAAGACTGCTGATCTGACAGTTGTCCAGATGACAATCCTTGACTCCCTTCACAAGGAATCACAAACATTCATTGCCAATGAAGCTGGCTGTTCACAGAGTGCTGTATCCAAGCATGTTAACAGAAAGTTGAGTACAAGGAAAAGGTGTGGAGAAAAAAAAAAAAGATGTACAACCAACTGAGAGAACCACGGTCTTCTCTTGTCAAGCAAAATCGATTTAAGGATTTGAGTGAACTTCACAAGGAATGGACTGAGGCTTGGGTCAAGGCATCAAGAGCCAACACACACAGATGTGTCAAGGAATTTGGATAAAGTTGTTGTATTCCTCTTTTTAAGCCAATCCTGAGGCATCTTACCTGGGCTAACATTGGTCCAAAGTCCTCTTTCCAGATGAGAGCATGTTTTGTATTTCATTTGGAAACCAAGATCCTAGAGTCTGGAGGAAGGGTGGAGAAGCTCATTGCTTGAAGTCCAGTGTTAAGTTTTCACAGTTTGTGATGGTGGGGTGCAGAGTCATCTGCTGGTGTTGGTCCATTGTGTTTTTTGGAAACCAAAGTCACTGCAACAGTTTACGAAGAACTTTTGGAGCACTTCATGCTTCCTTCTGCTGACCAGCATTTGTAGATGCTGATTTAATTTTCCAGCAGGATTTGGCACCTGCTCAAATCATCACAATGACCAACCAAACACTTAAACTACTTCAGTCTATGTGCATTTAATTTATTTAATACACAAGTTTCACAATTTGAGTTGAAATACTGAAATAAATAAACTTCACAACATTCTAATTAATCGAGAAGCACCTATATCTGTTACGTTCAATTCCCCCAAAAAATCTCTTGCATTTTGCTAGAGGGATAAAGGGCAAAAAGCCCCACGTCATTTAACTACTGAATTAAAGGAGTTCCCATAAACACTTACAGAACTATATGTTTTTATTGTCAATGTCTTCATCAAAATAAAAGTCTTTCAGATTGTGTGCAATTTAGATGTTGATTCAGTAACTGCTCTTTTCTGGAAACAGTCCAGAAGGATTCAGACCGACTCAGAAGAGTCATTTTTTCAGGAATCAGACTACATTGTTTGTTTCCGATTCACTAAAAAGAACCAAATCATGAGAGTCACGCATTCATTAATTGGAAACTTGTTCACATTGTATGTTTGTTTTTGAATACCGCGTGAAAGAAAATAAAGATTTTTCTTGCCATTGTACAAAACATATGCAGCTCTGTGGAGGAGTACTGTGCACCAGTGAGATCATCAGAGAGGACAGGGCAACTAAATATGGCAGAGAGAAAAAATTGAGACCTATAGAAGTGATAATCTTCACACAAAACATGCCACTCACACGAAAAAACTAAATGCTATTCTTGTGAATAACAGGCTCTCTTTTCATCCTTGTTCCTGGTTGATCATTTCTTACATTAAGTTGGGGCTATAGGGCTCAAAAAACTAGAAGAGATAGTGAACTGGTTGTCAGAGTATAGAGAGCACTTGTATAGCCTCATGCCACCTGCACACTTCATTCTCCTTAAACCGAACAGCGGACAAACACTTTGGGGCCCTACGGCCACCCTGACAATGAGCATCTCCCACACTGAACCTCTCTCACAAAACTCCCTTCATAAGTCCCCCAAAAGCCAACCTCGGGTCTTTGAGGGAGCTTCCCAAACTTCTCATAATCCCTGCTTTGTTCCCCCTGACAGTGAACTTCCCCTTAGACTGACACAGTGTCCCAACCTGAGGCTGCTCACTGCAATGAACACTTTCTCAGTTTACAGCATGAGACACCTTGCTGGATCAATGACTTCCATTCATTCAGTTGCCCTATGTGAGCCGTTTCCTTGAATCATGCCCATCTTTACTCACAAGGAGAACCCATGCTCTCGCTGCCTTCCCAACAGGAAGGTAATTTTGGCAAACTCTGGTAGCTGTTTGTTTGATTCCCAGGGGAAACACATCTTGGCAATACATCAACTTTGTATGTTAACGTTCTCACTGTATGTTGTTTTAGAAATAAAAAGCATCTGGCAAATGAATACAGTTAAGTACTGAAAGGTCATGGCTAACCTAAAAAAAGTTATCTTATCTCTTGACTCTAATGAGCCCCTTGGTTTTAATGAATCAAAAACCTACAGCACAATCAGTACAGTTTGATTCCCAATCCCTTTGGTGAATCAAAACATACCATGCACTGGGTTCAACATTGCCTGATTAGCAAACAAGTGACTCTTATGAGTTGGTCATTCTGCCTAGGTTGTTCATATAATATATTTGTAAGATACATGTAACACTTGCAAGAAATATGGTATAAATATATATGTAAATCTAAATAGCTTTATTTTCCATGAATGTAGTTGTTCAATGCTGAATTAAGGACAATTTGGTGACTTTATTTTAAGGTCCAATGGATTAAGGGTTCTAAAATGTGGTCATGCAGAATGAGCATTAGTATATGCTTTATATGTGTGTGTGTGTGAATATACATTTATAAGAAAAGTTATTTTTTAAAACACACTTTCACATTGTTTTAAATTGTAATTGCATTTCTTTAAAAAAAAAAAAAAAAAAAAGAATAGAAAAATTAATTCAAGTTCTTTATGATTCCCATTCCTAGAAAGGGAAGAATCTCAAAGTCAATTATAATCTGCTGTTAAAGTCTTTAAATGTAATAAATGCAGTGACAGCATTTTTCTGCTATTAATATAAAGATAAACAATGTCACTACCAAATAAAGCAGCACATCAAAAAGGAAACGACCAGGTTATAAAGTAACAAAACCATATTCTTGTGTAGATATCGGACACATCTGTTTCAAGGTCTCCAATTATGGTAATGTCATTCCCTATTGATTTGTGGGGGGGGGGGTGTCTTCTAAGGTGAATTTGGACAAGATTCTAACAGCCGTAGTTAATGTACAGATAGGATACCTCAGAGCTGCTCAGCATTAATCACTCTTAATGTTGGTGTCAGACAGCAAGGAAATGTAAACTCTGTCCAACTGGTCTTGGTCAAGCTAAAAAGGGGACGTATCATTCTGACCATCTGTCAGTGTTAATGGGTGTTTATGATGTGTCTCGCCATGGGTCTGACCCCAGCGAACCTTACAATGGAAAATGTGTCAAAAGGCAGTAAGGGGTTTTTTTTGGTCCCCAACTATGGCCTCGTTGGATTTCATCCACAAAATAATAAATGCAGAATCAAGTGTGAGCCACATACACCACCTTTTGGAGATAAATGGTAGTGCAGGGATTTAGCAGACAAATCAAAATCTTCGTGGCCACAGGCCAACATTAAAAACCACTTCCAGATATAGATTACCAGTAGATGGCATCCTAGCATTTTGACTTTGAGCCTAGCTATAACTGACACATAATCTGAAGCTTTCAGTGTTAACAATACACATATTCCAATAGAAAATTAAAAAGTTAGAAATTACTAATAATTACTGTTAAAAATAATTACTTAATAATAATAATAATTATTATTAGGTAACACTTTATTTTAAGGTGACCTTGTTACACATGTTACACTATTGTAATAACTATAAATTATGCGTAATTGCATGCAACTAACTCTAAACCAAACTCTTTAACCCTAACCATATAGTAAGTATATGTAGTTAATTAATATTACTCAGTACTTAAATGTATAATAACAAGGTAACAAAATCTTAAAATAAAATGTAACCTAATAAGAATTATTATTATTAAATATTGTTTTAAAAATATATATATATATATATTTTTGTTACTCAATAAAATGATATACCATAACATATATAAAAACAATTATAGATACAAAAAATTATAGTTAGTACTACTAATTAATAATAATAATAATAATATAACAATACCATAGTACTAATAAAAAAACTTACAGAATAACAATAAATAATAAATAAATAAAGTTTTAGATTAAGTACAGCATGTCACACTACAGGTCCCAGTTGTCGTTAATGAGGCAAGGAACCTTGCTCAAAATTTGTGACAAAAGTACAACTGAAAAAACTACACCGACTTTAATCAGATCTTTCATGCACATACTGCAGATTTAAGGTATATTTGAGGCTGGCACAAACACACCTAACAGAGGAAGGGTGATAATAAATCCATTCAGATTGGGATGGAGATGAATGACTGGCAGACATAAGGTAGAGTCCACAAATTCTCAAAAGCCTCATGGCCATCATTTCACATATCATATGCACTGTATATCATATTTACTGCAGTAAAGTATTACCAAAATGATTAACCAAGCAGGTCAGGGAAAAACATGAAAGAGAAAAGAGAAACATGAAGAAATAAGTTGAGATGCTTGGATAACAGTTTTCACATTTGACATGAGAACTAGAAAACCACTGACTAAAATCACACATGATCTTGTAATTCTATTAATGCATAACTTTAATCTTCTAAAGCACAGTCTTTTGATTTAGTGCAGTTCTGAAGTCATGCGGTAGCTCTTTAAATCTGTTTCTAATGGTATCAGAGGATAAAAGTGGCTGCATGAGGCTGAATTTTTTTTTTATAATTCTGTGAAATCACAGGAGTGAGAAGGTGGTTTATGACAAAAGTTAAAGTCAAATTTTGCCTGTGGATGGGCTAGAGTGTTTACATTAACTACAGTACTAGGTCATGGCATGAACCTTTTTAAATGCACCGAATAAATAAAAAAAAGTCTGATCACTGCATTACTGCCAGTGTGCAGAGACCATGTGCCAGCGTTAGTATTATTTATATATTATTAATCAATAATAAATATTTATATTAAAATAATTTTATTTGAATATTTTCAGTTGAATTTTTTATTTTAGTTTTAGTAATAAAGTGCTTTGCCAAATGTATCTAGCTTTAAGGTAAGAGTAGTTGTGATATATTGTGGAGCCTGGTGCAATATAACAAATCGTAATGTGGCTTCCGAGGAAACCAAAATAGTGCAACACTTAGTTTCACAATCAAATTGAGAAAGGGCTTGAAGTATTGCGTCACTTACGAACAGTGGCTAAATGTTACAATTCCTTGTGAGGGCAGCCATCTTATTTTATTAAAGTCGTATAATCTTATAGAGTAGCAAGAGTGAATACATAACCAAAAATAAACAGAAGAAAAAGAAACTGATTGACCCAATGTTGATGATTCATGTGCAATGATACAAGATGTCTACTGTATTACATGTCCCACAAACAGCTGGCATTACATAAATATGAGATATTTCTTAAGTTGAAGCAGCACTATGGTGAGTACAGGTTTGGTTTTGGCAGAGCTCTGTTTCCAGTCACATCCTCTAACAGACAGAATATAAACAGAGGACACATTTGGACTGTTCTGTGGTTAATCACTGCAACACTACAAGCCACCACTATCTCAAAGGGAAGTAGCGGATTTATGTGTCTGTATTTTTAAATTTATTATTATTATTATTCTTAAGATTTCACCCAAACAAATTTAAATTATTTCATTATTTACTCATGTTGCTCTATTATTAAAGTTGACTTGAAATGACGACTTCACTCTTTTCTATACAATAATCATTCATGGCGACCATGTCTATTAAATTTAAATCAAATAGAACTGTTTAAACTAATCATGACGTGAATTTTCTGTCCAATTCAGAAGGCTGATTACTCACAGATTATTTTAGGAATTTCCAATAGATCTGAACAATAGTGGTTTTTGCTTTCAGGTCTGTGGGTTAGGGTTAGGTTAGGGTTTTTCTACAGTGAAAAATTCATAAAACTTTAATCTGTTCATCCCAAACCCATTCTATGGCTCTAAAAGAATTGGAATATAACACTTGAGTCGTGTGGTCTATATTTATGGTGTTTTCCCTCTTTTTGTCCATTTTGGAGCTTGATAGACACAGACAACATGGCAGGAAGTAAAAAAAAAATCTGTTTTAGGTAAAATATTCATTTAAACAGATAATTTAATATGATTTAAACTGTGTAATTTGGATGTATGGGAGTTCAGGGACATTCTCAGGGCCATGTGTCAGCTTTTCAAGGAGATCAGACTAGATTCGAGACACTCTTCTACATATGAAGACAACGTAAATACTTGTCATAAAACAAATACTTGAGAGGATGGTCCTTGAACAGTTTGATAATTGAGAAGTGAAAGGCTCCTCAATGGGCTCACATGCAAACTAATGAGTGTGGATCATTAACAGTATAGTCATGCATGCAAACCCCTTCAGAGGGGCAAAATTAGGGGGTTAAAACATTATATACGTCTGGACTCTACTTTTCAGTTGCAGTACATCCCCTATAGGTTTCACTGACTACGGAAAGAAATTAAATCGTCTTGTCTCTACTTGTAGTTTGATCTGAGGCAGTCTAACAGAAACTGAGAAAGACTTCAAATGATTTCTGGTATATGTTAGTGTATTTTCATCTTAAACAACCCAAACAGCCATTTTGGCCTACTAATGACAATGATTTAAATACAGAAATCTCCCTTACATTCCAAACGGTGAAAAATAGGCAGTCATATTAACTTTATTTTTGTTGTTCAAGAGTTAGATTTATAGCCACCTACTGATGTACAGTTTAATATTGCACACTGACTAACCTGTTGAATAGTGAAAGTTTGTTATCCGCTTCAAAACTTTATATTAAACTTAAAGGATTAGCTACAAGGCGACAACTTTCTCTTTTCGACATACAAACGTACATAGGCCACAAAAAGAAGCAGAAGAGGTTCTACATCTTTTGTTATTTGTGAATAACAAATAAATTATAATCGTAAAACTCATTCGCCGTCGACAGAATAGTCTTACCTTTAAACCAATCTTTCAAGTGTGATCTGCTGATAAATCAGTGAAGAAACCGAAAATACGCCCCAAAATTGGTTTTACGTGAACTTCAAAAGATCCGCGTGTAAAATTGCCAGGAAAATGATCTAAATAGGCCTAATATTTTAAAGTTAATTACATTCTTTATCACTATTGTAATGTTTTCTTGTTACTTTGTGAATGACACCGTTTGTAACACTTCCACCTACGCTGACCAATCACGGTCGGCGCAAGACATGACGTCACCGTCGACCTTTCGAAGCCTTCGAACTGTGGAGAGAGACGCCGCTGATTGTTTTCCTCCGAATTCTCCTCAACTCGGACGCCCTCTTTCTGTGATTCTGGGAACAATCAATCCCTCGCCTTGATAAAATAGCAAGGAATGTTTGCTTATAAACCATGTTATTTTAGTACTGTCAGGAATTTGTCGTTGTGATGATTGTTGTATCTTTACATTACGACAGTGACACTGTTAAGTATTAGATTTGTGTTACATTGATTATGCCAATGTTACAATGCTATTTTTAAAATAGCTAAATTATGTCATCAACAGTCTGTTTGTCCTTTAGATTGTATATTTACTCAAATATATTTTCCCAATAGTCCTCATTCCATTTTAAAACATGTAATATTATTATATTTTCTGTTTTAAACATGATGTTAACTTCCTGTTTCACAAACAAACACACACACACACACACACAAGGTCTTAAAGAAAGTGTCTGGGATTTTAAGATAAGTACCCTCTTTTTTAAGTACGTCTAAATCTTATTAGATAGCCATACCACAGACATAAAAAAAAAAAAAGTTTAGTTGCACTAAAAGTGAATACCCATAAACATGGATTTATGGATTAGTATACTATAAAATGGCTCTAAATCGGATTAGGTATACAATAAAAATAAATATTTTACTAATGAATTTTGTATCAATTAATTCCTAGTAACGACCTGCAGAATTCATAGGTCATGGCCACCTTTGAAGCAGGGAAAAAAAATCACCTATTGTCCTAGTGAAAAATCTTAAATAACTGACCAAATGGTACCCGACAAATAAGTATATACTGTATGGTATATGTGTATATGTTTGTCTGTCTCTGTTATAACATTAGTGTAGCAATAGTCTGCACCTGGTCGAAGAATACAGCAGGAGATTGTTGATGCTGGGATAAACTGAAAGGCTGCTGTGTTGCAGAGATGGGCAGCAGGAAGATGATGGCAGCATACTAAGCAAAGAAGTGGTGCATTTTAGGGGTTGCTACATAATTTGAACTCTAAACCAACTATATATAGGAAAATCTGACCACACCACAAACCACGCCCCCGGCACTCATTATTAAAAAATATATATATTTTAGCACATTAACAGATATATCTTATATTGTAAAAATACATACTGTCCTGTAAAAAATAAAAAGCAGCATTTAATAATCATGACAACAATATAATAATATATTACAATAAAGTACTATAATACATTATATTAAAGTATATAGAATTGTTATTATTATTAAAGTACCTGCCAAAAGTTTGGAAAATTAAAATGATTAATTATTCCAAAAAAGAAATAGTGAAGTTTTCAATTTTAATAGATTTTAAAATGTAATGTTATTCCTCTGATGCAATCAGAATTTTCTTCATCATTAGTCCAACTTTCAGTGTCACATGATCTTTTAGAAAATCATTACAATTTATTTGACTCAAGAAACATTTCTGATCATTGTCAATGTTGAAATCAATTTTGAGGTTTCAGATTTTATGTGCAAATATGGCACATTATTTTTCAGGATGTTTTGATAAATATAAAGTTCAATGAACAGCGTTTATTTGCATTTATTAAATATATTTATACAATTTGTTAATGTATTTATTAAATATAAATCATTTTAAATGTATTCACTCACTTTTTGTCACTTTCATGCATGATGAATAAAATTAATTTCTCTCTCTTTTTTAAATCTTATACAAATGTCTGATTGGTATCATTATTTCCACAAAAATATTAAACCGGAAAAATGTTTCCAACATTGGTAATAACTAGAAATGTTTACTGAGCAGTAAATCAGCATATTAGAATGATATCTGAAGGATTATGTGACACTGAAACTTCTCTTTGTAAACATCAGACAAACGTTTCTAATGAGGAATGTTGCATTCCCAAATGCAAATTAAAGCGGCTCAAACCAAGCGCAGCACAAGAGTGAATCGGAACCAAAAACAGTATATGTATATAAATGTGCTATTAGTTGGGTAACATTGGGTCAGCTATTCAAAACTGTACAGTAGGGCAAGAGGTGATTTTTTTCTGCTTCATACTACTTGTGTAAAAGCTGTAAATATATCAAATGTATTTCTGAGACTTATTTTTATACTGCAGCACATATTTCTGTTCACCAGTGTTTTATTAAGCAAAGTTCCTTTAACCAAACAAATCTAAAATGTTTTTTATTATTTAAATTAGCATAAAAAGCATGAAAAAAAAACTACAGTTCCATGTGATACAACTGGAAATCTCAAAAAGATCCTTTTTTTTTTCTTTTTTTTTTTTACAACACAATGATACAGTACAGCCACTAATGCTTTCAAACAGATGAAAATAAGCACTTTATATAAAAAAAATATGTCTACATTGTAATGAACATAGTGTTTGCCATTCAGAACACAAGGACATGAATCTATCGGTATGTCACCTTACATCCACATTTTGTTCTGGGAGACCTTATTATGGGTTCAATGGGTGTGTTTACTTTTGGTAGGGAGTGTTAAAGGAAGTCATATGAGGAAGGATCAACTGAAAAAAAAAAACATACATAACTACAGTATGCTGACATTGTTTCTTCCTTGTTTTGAAATTACAGGGGAAAACAATGATCTCAGCAACAGAATACATATATGACAAACAATCGCTGCATAATTAAAAGAAATGACCTTGTATTGGTCCTTGCAAACACCAGTGCCTTAGCCTATCCACATTACAAGATACACTTCATAATTTCTCCCAGCACCCACAAGATGGTGTGCAACTCTGTTTTCTACAGCTCGGCATAAGCAAACGTTTTAGACTGAACCTCAGCGGAATGGAAAGCTAATAAGTGAAGAAGGGGCTTAATATTTGTGAGGACACGCAAAAGCTCTTGAGACTCTTGTTGGACCCTGAATAATGACCCTGGTTACTCTTGAGCTCCTTTGCCGGTCAGTTTGTAGATCTCAGTAGGTCCATCCGCATGTGTGATGGTGGTGGTTAAATGTAGGTCTTCACCACTGTTTCCAGCTTGATCCGCTAAATGGAAAAAAGAGAACAGAGGAATATGTATCAGTGACTGATCAATACTTACACTAACATCATGATAGGGTAGCAACAACAGGAAACATAAGTTTCAAGGTGATAAAGAATTCAGCACAAACAAAAAAAAAATACCCCAAAATGTGTTGCAGCATAAATCTGAACAAACATGGAAAACCATGTGTGATGCACTATACATTTTCAATACTTAATTAAAATTAATAAATGATACATTTCAAAACTATCATATAATCCTTCACAAAACATTCTAATAGGCTGATTTTGAATAACAGAAATCTGTATGCAACATTATAGAGGTTGATGCAGCAATTTTTTATCAATTGAAGGCAACGTTGGTAAATTAAAAATACTGAAATCTATAAATAAAAAAGTTAATATTACTGAATACTACTGTAAGTCAGCTCATACATTTACTCAAATGGTAATAACAGGAGAATTTAGGAAGGTTATGACCACTGACCAAATTTAACTGACAATTAATGATTTACTACCAATTTGTCTACATGTTGTCAACACAATTTTAGACAGAGCTGAGACTGACACTTGTTACCTCTTGGCATCATGCACTTAAAAAATAAATCCTGGAACATTGAAGTAGTGTTTGAAGATCTCCAGAATGTATATTCTAAATCTAATAATAAACACCATTCAGGGACAGAAAACCATAAAGAAAGTTTCAAGCATGACTTCAAGATATTGATGGTTTTCATTAGACCAGCCCAAGCAGGAAGCCTGGCCTAGATTAGAGACAACGACTGCCGCCAAAGAGGCCCATTTCCCAAAAGAGGGGGGAAAAAAACCAACTAGCCCCACCCTTTTCTGGCATTAAGATGTGCTAGTCTTAAAACACACTAAATATGTGTAACATGGTGCTAAGTGAATGTCATTACAGTAATGCAGATACTGATTTCCTTGTGCTGCAGACATGAGAAAGCATTGTTGGACTCTTTTGAGACATCTTTTTAAAAACACATTCCAAGATCGATTTAGACAACATGTTCATTTCGATACAGCACAAAAAATAAAAAAATAAAAACATTCTCATGATTCATGGGAAAAACTGAGCAGAAATTTGGAGTGTCTCAAAATGTAGTCTCAGTTTGTCTGAAAACAAATAATCCTTATGCAAATGCATTGCAATGCTCTATGGGGGCAACATTTTTGCAACATTCTGTGCCAAACCTCAAATTTGCCCTTCATTTATTTAAAAGCTACTGATTGGAAGACAGCTATCAATAAAATAATGGTTTAGTGATTCACTACTTACATGAGGAACAAAACCCTTGATATCCCTAGTGCACAGCATATTAAAACTGTCATCAAACGGCCCTATAATAATATAATTATATATTAATATATATATATATATATATATATATATATATATATATATATATATATATATATATTAGTAAAAAAAAAAATGATACCAAATAATGTCCGTTAAATGTATTTTACCATATGGTTCTTTCACAGCAAAATAATATTTTACAGTGGAAACAAATCAATGCTATTGAATGCAGGGGGTCACCTCTGGCTACAGAGTCTGAACTAAATGTTGATGCTACTGTAGATTAGGTAAGTTAAGTACAAGTCAAATATTAATTTGACAAAATAAAATCAATGAAGGATTGTGATCAGTGTCTATAATGTCCATTCCATGATCAATTGTGAGGTGCTTGTATCTGGACCATCATTGATGTTGGTTGATAAACGTTTATAATGCATAATGACCTATTATATGAAGCATGTCTGCATAGAAGCTTTGCCATTAGAGTTCCAGGTGTCATACAAATTATTTACAATTTTACTGTCAAAGTGTCTCACCGCTTGATTGCTCGTCCCCATAACGCTTGTGAGACGGTGCATAAAGAAACATGAGGGCAAATACATAGAGGTTCCACATGCCGTAGATTCCGGTGAAGAAGGCGCTGTTCACCTGAACAGTGTAGTCACCCCAGTGCCAGTGACCCTCATTCACCTGTTCACACAAAACGAATACCAAATGAATGAATCAATCTACAAAGACATATCATGTAGTAACTGATTTAACTGACAACTAATCTATACCTGGCTAATGATGAAGAAGATGACAGTCATCGCAGCACATGCTAGTGTGACCAACATCAAGAACTTGAAGCGGAAGATGAGGCCCTACATGAGAGTGTTTCATGGTTTCCACAACAAATGTTATGCAGCACAACGGTTTTTTAACACAGCTTATAGCAAATGTTTCTTGAGCACTGTAAGAATCTCAGTTACTTTGATCTCCTGAGATACAGACAATTCAAACACAGTTTTAATGAGTAAAATATAAAAGTAAACAGTTAAATAGAACAATCAAGTATCAGAATACTAATAAATAAAAATGGATTTCAACCTAAATTCAAGGTTATAGTAACATGGAGTCAAACTGAACATGCAAAAACCACAAACCAGCACATCTTACCAACCATAAACATTTGAATGGTAGTGCATTCAAATAAAGCTAGCTGCAGCATTTTGGACGTTTTAATTCGTAATAAATCAGCTGTATCAGTCGGTTTACGGTCATACACTTCCTTTTAGCAAATTTCTAAGCTTGTTTGTACAAACTTCTTTTGGGTTTTCCAAAAGCTCATTAGTCATACTAATGCTAACATTATCTAGGTTACACATTACCTCATAGTGCAGTCGACGAGCCTTTGTCATAGCAGGTAAAGACGACCTTTTGCCACTGATATTCCTGAACACTTGGAACACCATGAAGCACAGGAACAGGAAGTAGAGACATGCGCAGATTCCTGCTACAATGATGAAAGCCATCTGCACCGGTCTCAGTTAAAGTGATAACTTAACACAAAGCATATGGCTATACTATACCACAAGAGTATAGAAATCAGCAACAGTATGGTTGAGATATTTTTGTGTGGATAATTATTTACTTTAAAAGCCTGGTCTGAACATATGTGGCACATAAAAAATATGCAGGATTTGATACATGAAGGAACAGAGCAGGGATTTGACCATCACTTGCCATCCTGAAGACCTTTCATTAACATCTATACCAACATCACACACTGTCAAAAGGATACCGCAAGCTCTGTCCCAACATCTGATGCCCAGATACTGTAGAAGGGATTCTTCAGCTGTACTCCTCTATGAAGGAAACAAATGCAATGCATTTTTATTAAAAAGAACACAGCAGTACTTAAGAACTCGAGTTGGAAACCAAACATGGAAACCAAAGTGAGTTACTTCATGCCAAAGTGAGGATAGTTCAGCATTGACTCACCTTTCACACATATCAAAAATAAACAGGCAGAAGGAGCCAAAGACAATGGGTCCGACCTGCTTCCAGTACACAGAAAAACGGTTTCTCTCAGTCTGGTCCTTGAGGGGAGGGAAAACAGAACAAAAATGCATAATACCATGTAATTCCGTAAACGACATGTCATTTTGAGTATGGCAACTGATTCAGTAGCTCTTGTTACTACAAGTGAGTTTAGTCTAGTTCTGCACCAAATAGTTTCCAAACACTCCCTTAGTATTCCATTGTTTGGAAAAACAGGAAAGTGGCTCTTACCATGAGATGTTCTCCACAGAAGACGATCCAGAAAGAAAGCAGCATTGCGTAGAAGATACCCTGACGTATGTCACCAAACAGTAGCATCCAGGTCCAGTTGAAACCCACCGAGAACCATTCAACTGGCATATTGATGAACGTCATGGAGATTCCCAGAGCAAAGATAATCCTAAATTAACACAATGCGTACAGAGATATGATCATTATCAATATACCAGTCCAGTAGAGATCACTTCTTTTAACCAACGTATCAAACAAATTTAGCTCCATGTTGGCTTTCATTTTTGTTCTAGGGTTTAAAACCAAACATGCTGGGACAAGCTAATTTGGTGAGACTGAGATGGGGTGTAGAATGTGACTTCAAACGCATGAAACACATTCCAGCCTGCACAATCAGGGCAGAAAGAGACCATATTGTGTTGGAATGCCGGGAATGTTCCATGAGTTTAACTCTGGTGAGGGTACGAAGGTGCATTTGCTTACCGACAATGTGAACAAAGCAGCTTTTCAGCTACCAAAAAGTAAAATTGCAATATGAAAAGACAAGACAGAAAGAGAAATATTTTAAAACATTAATTTAGAACAGAAGTTCTTAGAAATGTACTCCTTGTATTCATATTGGCTTCATGTGGTTTTATAGCATTTTCAAGAAAAGGTTGAAGTAATTATAGATTTTAAGTTTAGACACGTTTTTCAGGTACGTTTTAATGTTTGGGGTCAATGAGATTTTTTTGTTTTTGAAAGAAAGAAATTGATACTCTTTTCAGTAAGGATACATTAAATTGAACTTGTTATTTTAAGAATCTTGAAACAAAAGTATAGAAGGATTTCACAAAAATATTAAGCAGCACAAAATAAATATTCAAGACTGGAGTAATGGCTGCTAAAAAAAAAAAAAAAAATTCAGCTATGTCTGATAATTCACCATTATAATTTAAGTACTACATGCAATGTATTCAAGTCATTCATTGTATGCATGAAGTGCATTTATGTATTATTGAATAAGCTCTTAAACACACAAGGCACAAAAAGTAAGCTGTGAATACAAAAAATGCAAGATAGTGCACATCCATGACGTCAACTATAATAAGCTGCTCCCTGGAGACGTCTAATTCACACACACACAGTCACTCATCTCTGCCAGTTCCACTGGCATAAGGCAAGATTCTGGCATCATTCCAATAAGAAAGCCATGTCACACATTTCTTTGCTCCCTCAGAAATGTAAAAAAAGATTCCAGTTCCCATCTTGTTCCCATCTAGTAAAAAAGCATGCTGTGGAAAAGCTTTTACAACATGAAAAAATTATTATCCTTCCTGCAAGATGTGCAAAGTACAACTGCTTGAGAGCTTCCTGTCTGCTGGGACCTCTGGTGCAAAGGCAGTGTGTGAGGGATGGATGGTTTGTGTAAGTGCTTATTTTGCAAGGAAGAAACCAAATGAAACTAAATTATGAAAAAGATTTCTTAAGGACACATTAACAGAAATAAATCCTTTTCATCAGGAAATTAGTGTTTTTTATTAATATCAGATCTTAGCCATCTGAATGAAATTGTGTCATATCAAACACTGTTCAAAATGCAACATATTTTTTATGAAAGTGAAAAAGTGAAAGTGACATACAGCCAAGTATGGTGACCCATACCCAGAATTGGTGCTCTGCATTTAACCCATCCAGAGTGCGCGCACACACACACACACACACACACACACACACCGTGAACACACACCGTGAACACACACCGTGAACACACACCGTGAACACACACCCAGAGCAGTGGGCAAGAGCTGTGCTATGCTTGAAAGTAAGAAAATAAGATGATAAAAGTGTTGACCAATAAAAAAAATAAAAAACGTTTTAGCCAACAATCAGCCAATTTGTCAATTGTCAAAACTGCAAAGTCTTATCACATTTGACACAACAAAGGTTCGAATGAGGCCAAATTTATTCTTAAAAATCTTAAGATTTGGTGAGAATCTTAAGGCAGATTTATACCTCAGGAGTGGAGCATTTGCGATGCATGCATACCACAAAACTGATCTAAAGGACAGGGTCTTGAAATTTTAGATTACTCATATCTGCTTTTCTATAAGTTACAGAAACCATAAACCAAAAATAAAAACCCATGCAAGAAATGACAAGTAGTTGTCCAGTATGGTTCCATTCACAAAGCAAGGCTTTGCTTAAAACACAGATCCGAGTCCTGAAAGTTCACCGATTATAGAAAAGGTTGTCAATCCCATAAGTAACCAAACAGTCTGAACATAACCTTATTAAGGACACAAATACAGTAAATGACAAACATATTCTGCTGTTGTGTGACTGTGGCCTTGATCTAGTGACTATAGAAGTTACAGAAACATAAGAATCTTACTTTTCCAGCAGAACAGGTGGCCTGGTCATCTGGGTGATTCTCCTCCAGTACCAGATCATGATGATGAGGACGCTGGGAGTGAGGAATGTCTTCATGGCAAACCAAACCTTGGTGAAGCCACCATTTTGATGAATGCTCTGTCGAGTGACATCACAAGAAACACATTAAGAGCACTTAATTAATGGGTATGGTTGTTTGCTGAGAGCCAAATAAAAGGAGTAAGCCAAACAGAAGGGAAGATTAAGGAGTGATGCAATCCAGATATGTTCAGTCCACTGACATTTGTATAACCATTGCCCTCTCCAAAAGTGTGTGCCAATTATAACAAGCCGAGACTGGGCCATAATCCTCCCATGCAAACAATGCTCAAACAAAACTGCTTGCATAACTCTGAGCAAACCTATGACTGTATTTAATCAGTCACAGCACACATTCTGCACAGCACACATTGTCTGAAGACTCACCACCAGACGAATGTCTTTGATTTCTCCAATCCCGATGTTGACTTTTTTGCGTTCATTAACAGGTATTCGGATGTTGAGAAGATAGTACTTATGGGCCACACTGCCAACCTCCATGAAGGGCAACAGGTCACAATCATAGTAGCGCCCCTCGTTCTCAAAAGTCTGGCAATAAAGAGATTCTGGTGAGGTTTTGAACATTTTAAAACTAAGCTGAATACTGAGCTTTTCAAGGTACAACACACTTGTTCCCTATATAGTATTTACAGAGATTGAAGTCTCTGCCCTACCTTGAAAAATGGCCTTAACACTATCAGTAATGGGTGGTTTTGGATTTGTTATGGGTCAGAAATAACTTGCATGCTTACCTTTTTGGCAGTGAAATTGCAGCTTAGTTTGCGATGCTCTAGTGAATGGGCCATCTCAGTCCACTCACTCACAGTGCTGTCTCTGTAGGCCAGACCAACATCCATGGTGATCAAAGCCCCGTCTTCTACATGCCAACAAAGACCGCACATAATTCAGTTTGATGTATGCACTATAACCAATTACAGTTGCTGCATTTTAATATCTGCCATTTTCTTCTTAACTGCTGAACTTCTTTAAAACCTTTGTAAATGACCTTATTTGCAGAGTTGACTGAATGAAGATTCTGACCTCCAGTCTTTTTTTTTTTTTTTTAAAACAAGCAATTGGGTCGATTCTGACTCTTTAAGCATGAGACAAGAATGAATGAAAAAGTACATAAGTTTATCTATTACAGGCTGAACTGACCTTAAAGGGGGGGTGAAATGCTATTTCATGCATACTGAGTTTTTTACACTGTTAAAGAGTTGGATTCCCATGCTAAACATGGACAAAGTTTCAAAAATTAAGTTGTACGTTTGAAGGAGTATTTTTGTTCCCAAAATACTCCTTCCGGTTTGTCACAAGTTTCGGAAAGTTTTTTTCCAGTATGGCTCTGTGTGACGTTAGATGGAGTGGAATTTCCTTATATGGGTCCTAAGGGCACGTCTGCCGGAAGAGCGCGCGCTCCCGTATAGCAGAGCACTGAGAGGCTGAGCACAATCACTGATCAGAGCGAGAGCGTCGCGAAAAATCACAAAAGAAGTGTGTTTTTGGTTGCCAGGGCAAGACAACCCTGCACAGATTACAAAAAAAAAAACTGCATTAAGGGACCAGTGGATGGAGTTTATTTTTTACAGAGAATCAACGGAGTTGTACAAGTGTTTTTGTTTGTTCCCTGCATTTCGAAGATGCTTGTTCACAAGGCCCAGTTTGACGATGGATTTGCGTATCGTTTATTTCTTAAGGATGATGCAATCCCAAGGAAAAAGGGTCACGATCGTGTGTTGGAACCGCAGGCGGTGAGTAAAACTGCTTCAAATATCTCTGCCTCCTTGTTAGTGCGTCCCCTCCGATGCCGGAGACCCGGGTTCGAGCCCCGCTCGGAGCGAGTCGTTGCTGCTGCTGCTCTCGTTCGGCTTCAGCCTCTGGATCTGATTCTGGATCATAAATAAACGGCTGAATCTGACTGTAAGCCATGGTTTGTTTTGGATGATGGGTTTTCCCTCACGGTAATGTCACAGTTTCCACATGCTCTCAACGCAAAAGCCTATTCACGCTCGTGATTCTTTAGCTCCGCCCACACGTCACGCCTCCAGCCGGTCGTGTTTTTCCGGGAAAAATCGGTACAGACTATCTTTCTCTTATGAATATAATAAAACTAAAGACTTATTGGATTTATGAAGGATGCAGTACTACTCTATAGGTACTCAAGATTAACAGGATATTGAGTGAAAACTAGCATTTCACCCCCCCTTTAAAAAAAATTGCTGTAGCCATATGGCATAGATCACAATCCAAACAAAGATGCCAGCTACATGAGAAGCTTTTATTTGTTATAGAGCTCATATGTTAATTCCTGTTTACAGACTTTGCTATATTTCTACACTTATTACATTACAAATGACTGCAGTGCATTTTGCTTGTCAATATAATGCTGCATATATATATATATATATATATATATGCAAAAATATAAAGTTTTTCAAACGAAAATTAAAGTATTGAGGAAAATAAATTAGCTTTTTGCAATACATATTTTCCATGGTCATATCTTATAAATTTTTTTGCAATGCTGCTTTTATTTTGCGTGCCAGTCTAGTTTGAGCTTGCGATGCCATTTTCCCTTTGGGCTTCATTTTTCTGCATGTCTCGCTTTGTAGCACTGTTTTGACGTGGGGGTGGAGTCAAGAGAGGGGGGCGTGTACAACATGCCTTCCGGGAAGCGACCTCATCAGCCAGAGATGCTGCTCACTGATCCAGGTACTGTCATGATGAGCAGAGGCTTGCGAGTGGATTGTTTATTTTTATCAGTAGCATTAAAACATGCATGTTTTCGTTTTATTTACTTTATTAACAAATGTATGTGTGTATTAGCAGTGTTTGCTCAAGTTACAGAAGTTGGGGACATGAACATCTGCTGATTATTTCTCTTGATTCTGGCAAAATTTAAATTTTTTCTCCCAATACTTTATTTTCTTTTGCAAAACGTTATTTTTTTGCATATATTATATATATATATATATATATATATATATATATATATATATATATATATATATATATATATATATATATATATATATGCAACATTATATTTACTCCATAGACAATCAAATTAATCTCTTGTGTTTCACTGGGGAAAAAGTCGCATAAAGTAAAACAGCACAAGGATGAGTAAATGATCATTGCAGGTCATTTCTGAGCGATCTTATCTCTTCAAAACCTTGACATCTTTGAAAATAAATAAGCACCTGCTGACTGAAGAACAATATTGGACTATTTTAGGGACAAGGCCAAATGGCAGACTTTTGAAATTACAGATTTATGACATCCCATAACATTCTCAAGAATAACTTGTCATCACAGTGTGGCTAAAAGTAGCTCAAGGTAATCTGGGAGTAATTTTATCTATGGACACCCTATTTGAGTCAATCATAACCTCACACACACCTGTTTCAACACATCAGCAAGTAATATATATATATATATATATATATATATATATAATTAATATGAAAAAAAATCAGGTTAAATTTTGCATGAGGAATTTTCAAAGTATTACAGAGTCATGTGGTGTAAAACTCCTGAGCTTTGGGAAAGCAGGAGGTATCTGGGAAAAGGGGCCGGTGGTTTAGATCGCTTTGCACAGCCTTGTGAGCTCCACTTCACTTCTCTAAAGAGATCCTTGTTGTGTTATGAAACAAGCTGGAGAGCACTAAAGAGAATTCCTGCACATGGAAGGCTGAGCTTTATGGGGGGAGGGGCAGGAGGAACAGAGAGGGAGAGAGCGGCAGACATTATTAGCCCAATCCTCTCTCCTCCAGTGTGTCTGCAGTGGCCCCCACCTACGAGCGGCTGTGCCAAAGAGCTTTGAATGTCAGCTTAGCACACACAAACATTCCGCCCGGGCGCAGCGCGCATCACCCCGACGACTAAGCCATTTCAACAGCTGTGTTATTGCTGGAGTCCGGCCAAACTGTGCTGCTTGGGCCAGAGAGATGAGAAAGAGAGATCCAACGGCACTCCACTGAATATGAGGCAGAGGGGCTGGTGATGGTCATGCGATCTATTAGAATAGCCCATACATTCGAGAAATTTCCACTGTCATTTCTGGGGCTTGACCATGCCTCGTCGATGCTTCATCAGGGCTAATGGCCTGGGTTTTTTGGCCCAATAAAAAACCTTTGACCAATGCTGGGATAGGGGAGTGGCTATGAACAAAGGCGGAGTTTCTCCATGTCTGTAGAGCATGAGTGCCGCAGATCATTCCAGAACACTAACAGATAACACCAGTCCAGCATCAAAGACTTTTAAAATAAGTTGAGCTCAAAACTCACTTTCAGACAGCACAGAGTGTTTGAAAGTTCTGTTTGAGATCCTGTTTGGATTATGATCACCATACAAGGCAAAAATGGGTATCTATATGCCATGCAAAAGACTATGCATGCTAGCCATTAACATTACCATAGTAAACATGGTAAATATGACCACAGAGAGAATGAGAAGCTGATGTCTGATTTCTTCATCACAATCGTGTATTTAGTAACATTTTATCTGTCATAGGTCTCATTTCAAGACTTTAGCTCTACGTACGTCGTAAAAAAAATATATATATATATATATACATCATAATATATTTTGTTCGTGAGCTCCCTCTGCTACTATTTTTGATGTAAAAAAAAATATATAGAACTGATTCTTTCTAAATGTGATGTATACAGATTCGACTGAACAAGTAGGCCCTGTTCTTTCTTTTGTGAAATAACGGTTCATACTGCTTAATTTCTGTCCGACTAATTTTCAGTCCTGATAAATTTCAGCAGTGTATCACTTTTTATTGTAAAACATTGATGCTTTTAGATTTAAATTAAAAAAAAAAAAAACATGCAAACGGACAATTTCATCATGTTTGTTTTATGATCGCGCTAGTTCCTATGGAAGCCTGTTTCTGACAGTGAATAAAAAATAAAGGTAATTGCAACTTTTTATCCCACATTTCAGACTTTTTTTCCCCTTCTCATAATTCCATGATATAAACTCGCAATTGCATTTAAAAAGTCATAATTGTGAGAAAGTCATAATTCTGAGAAATAAAGGCGAGATATTAACTCACAATTCTGACTTTATTCCACAGAATTGTGTGATATAAACAACCAATTGCGAGTTATAGATCAATCACAACAGACTAGGCCATCTGACCAATCAGAGCTGAGCAGGCTCACGGAAAGGAGGGGATTAGGGAGACTGAATTTTTTAACCGCTTCGAACGAATCGTTTGAGGACTGCTGGAAAATGAGGATATTAAATGCGTACTCAGTAAAAACTAAAGTGTTTTTTTAACATTGATCCAAAACAATATTAGGAACCATAAAAATGACATAATATGGCACTTTAAAACTAATATGGTTGCTTTAACCAGAGCAAGCAAGGTAAACATCTTTTCATTTTTACTTATATATACTACTAGTGAAGAAAAATTTATTCTAAAGAATTTAGACAACGGTTATGATGGGTTTATGCCACAATATACATTACTGTTGAAAAGGTTTCATTAATTAAGTCTCTTATGGTAACCAGGGCTGCATTTATTTGACCAGCAAAAACTATACAAAATAATAATATTGCAAAATATTGTTAAAAATAACCAGATTCTATATAATTTTTTTACATTTAAATTTTTTTTTAAATGTAATTTATTGCTGGGATGGCAAATAGGAATTTTCAGCAACCATTGCTCCAGTCTTCAGTGTCACATAATTCTTGAGAAATATAAGCTGATTTGATGTTTAAGAAACATTTATTAATATTATCCATGTTGAAAACTGCTGTGCTGATTCATATTTTTGTAGAAACTGAGATTTTTAAGTTTTACATTTTACGTCTTTACTGTAACTTTTGGTCAATTTAATGCATCCTTGCTGAATAAAAGTATTATAACTTTTCATCTTACTGACTTCATTGAATGGTAGTGTATCTTAAACTCTAGTTTAATACAAGTTTTGTTGCAAATTGTTCTAACTTTCATTGAAAGGATGCACCATGCAAGTTAATTTTCATCAAAAACTTTGGAAATAATTCAAAAGGCATCAATGGGCAAAATTTCAATCAGGTATATCATTTTTCTTTTATATGATTTCACTTAATTTAATTAAAAACATTTAACTTAAATCAGAAATTGTAAATATGCATTGGTTTATAGTGCTCTTAGATAAAACGCCCTTTTAAAAATCTCTGTGTTTAAATACATTTTTAAGCAATGTGTCAAATTTACCATTTTACATTTTGAGTGGTAAAAGAACCAGAAAGATTTGGGAACACAAAATTTGTTTATAAATTTGCCTTGCATTCACCAATGTGCAGTGTTGGGGCAAGTTACTTTTAAAAGTAATGCATTACGATATTGCATTACTCCCTAAAAAGTAACTAACTGGGTCACTTTCTTTCTTATTCATTACTTCATGTTACCTTTTTTCCTCATCTGTGCTGGGATTGTTTGCTTGCTTGTTTTTATATAAAAAGTTATATTTTGGGCAAATGTAAAAGCACTTCCACACCAAAAGTAAAATGAATAATTCTCAGGCTGAAGCAAATGTAAATTCACATCCGAGTAGAGGGTCCAGCTCAAACAAACCTTTCAGCTGTGCTGCCATTCCGGATGGCATGAATTAATATGCAGGAGAAGAAAGTTCAACACTTCAGTAAAAGCCACAAATGTTGTTTATATAAAGTAATTTTTGCTTAATGGGTCAGCAGCAAGTACACTATATATTTATTTCAGGTTTGCATCATATTCTGAGTTTTGCATTTCACTGTATTTATTCATTCTGAGAAATACTGACTAGTAAATGCATGTTCACATTTAGTATAAACCTACAGTAGCCATCATGTTTACACACACACACACACACACACACACACCACCTCTGCACTTACAGCAGATTTCTCTCAACATGGGGACAGGAGAGTGGTCAGTCAATAAATGGGGAAAGAATATCAATCAGATATTTTATATTATTGCGTTACATTACTAGTTACTTTTAAAAAGTAATCGATATACTGTAACTGATGTTACTTGTAATACATTACCCCCAGCACTGCCACTGTGCTAACTGTAATTAAGAAGTAACATGAACACACCTCTCTCTCACTGCAATATGTTCCTTTTCATTGTGAAATGCTGAGTGCCAAATTAATTCCTGCTAGGACCTTATTAGTAAGACTGCTGACACTCTGTGAGGTCTCGCTCAGAGAACAG
Source organism: Carassius gibelio (assembly GCF_023724105.1). Lineage (NCBI taxonomy): Eukaryota > Metazoa > Chordata > Actinopteri > Cypriniformes > Cyprinidae > Carassius > Carassius gibelio. Next base: position 11,943,829 of record NC_068397.1, on the reverse strand, counting down.
GATACACAGAAAAACAGCTGGCAGAAGATCACACAAGACATACGGTAAACACATAACATCTGGTTGAGGATGGTCTTCTAGGAAAGCATGACCCAGCTTGTGCTACAAAACCCTGAACTGTACAAAAATGGTTTATTCAAGTGCTGAATGCATAATAATGGAAAGAAAGATCTGCAATAAAGGCAGCTACAGTTAAGAATGCTGTGCCAAACAAGTAATAAAAAATAATAATTAAATAAATAAAAAAATAACCCCCCCACTTTATGCACAAACACGTGCATCAGGGTGGGGTATATAACACCATGGCAGCTTCCACACTAGTACTAGTTAATGTGTTAAGGAACCAAAAAAAGTCCTCCTCCATTTCTCAAGACTTGAATAGCCAGCAAAGGTGCTCCTGCTGTTAGAAGGAGCAGACGTTCCGATCACTTTCCCAGACTGCTCTAGCTCAACAATGGCTCTTCATTAGTGGCCAGTGTTATCCGCTTAATCCTGTCTTTGAAAGGGCAGACTTGGAGCCGCTCCAGATCCCCACCCTCCCACAGCCAGATGATTTCAAATGGCAACAGTACTATGCAGGTCCGCACGACCGGAACCCACCAGGTTCAAACAAAGGTGCATTAACTTGACAAATCAAGAAAAACGCTGAAAAGAAACCTGATTTAAATAATAATAAAAAAAAAATAGCGATGGAATGTTACAGTCTAATGAGATCAAACATTACTGGAGATATTCCTTTAATCTTTTACATTTAATTTATGCTTCTTAATTTTGAGATGGCAATCAAACCAGATGGGAAGACTACATTCCTATTTATTATTCTCCAATTGTGTGTGTTAAAGCCTTGAGCAGTTTCCCCCCTACCTGCATGCTGACTTAATCCTCATTGAGGTCCCCAGGCTCCAACCACAACAGTGAGAAAACAGGCCATCCATCATTGTTAGTCTTCTCACAGCATGTGAGAAATCCAATCTACTTTTAAATGTAAAAAGGGGAAATTCCTCTGGGTGTTCATGTGTCCCTCCTACACTTTCGACACAATAGCGATGTTCGAATAAGCTTATGAACCATATAGTTATGTCATGTTTATGGTTTTTGGGGGGTAAATGGGATGCCCATTATAACCTCAAACACACTAAAACAAACACATACAAAAAATAAAAAAATAAAAACAATTTTACTCACCAATCTGGTTATGCATTTTGAATGCAATGTCAAGCTGGAGGATAACCAACATGAACTGGAACCAAGCACTCATCTCTCTGTGTTGCTGTGGAATGTGGACTGCAAACACAATGTTGTTGGCCTCGATTCTCTTGGCCATGGCCTCATCAAAGTCTCTGATCTTGCTGCACTGGTCGGAGCCCCATGGCATGAACCAATTGGACCCCTTATGGTGGGTCTTTGCAGTGTCCACACACTTGGTGGCCAGGTAGTTGACAGCAGTGGTGGGGCTTGGAGCTACAGAGATATATTTGAATATTGGTTTAAGATTAGCTTGGGAATAAAAAAAATAATAATGTATTGATTCACATATTTTGCACATAACAAAGACATAAGAAAAATCTCATATTTTACAAGAATACAAGAAATAGATTTTTTTAAACCACAGAGCATAGAATTTTACTTAAAGAAGTATAAAAAATATATATTTTAATAAAGTTATATTGATGTTATTTTAGTATACTAATTATGATTAAATAAATGCAGCCTTTGTGAGCATAAACACTTCTTTTTTTTCTTTTTCAAAAAATAAAAAATAAACTTTTGAATGGCATATATAAATGAAAAACAAAGGTCTAGACATTCAGCACAAGACTCAAAGTGACTCTCTTCTGACATATCCTTACTAAGAGGGGGTCATTAGCATGAGAAAGTATGAACAGGCTTCCTCCACCATTCAGAAGGCTGGTCCTGGTAGTTTGTTAAGTATGAGTCAATAGAACCCTTCCTGGGTCATCAAGGACTTCTAAAGCTTGCAAATGACCAGGAAGCGCGAGATAATGTAAACCAGCCTATAGCTTGAGGACATTATTCAGTTTTATAGTCTCTATTCCAAGAGTGTTTATCAGTATTTCATTCAAAATAATTGAGTAACAGCACCATCAAAAATGTTGATAATATCTAAAAAGCTTTTAATTGCTCCGCTCACATTTGCGTGGTACAAACCTTTTCCTTTGAAATATACCAAGTAAAGAAAATTAGCTGTATTAAACCTCTCCGGGGTCAAATTATTCTCTGACCTACAATCCTAGGAACAATCCCTCTTCAAAATACCACCACTAAATAATAGTCACTTTTCGGCCCAATGACCTGATGCCATGTTTGAGATGTCCAATAACAGGGGAAGCAGCGCGCCTTTCTACTCAATTACCCTCGCTGCCACCAGCCACCGAACAAACACAAAGGAATCCTGCTTCATTAAATCAATCACAGGCAAGAATAGCCAAAGCAAGCTAATTTATCACCATTCATCCCACATTCTGCAGGAGACCAAGAAATGATTCCTTTCTATTGAAATCAGAAGGCAGCCTGAGGTTGCAAAGAGGAAAAGTGGACAAGGACAAAAACAGTCTTTCCAGGTGGTGTCAAATTAAACAACTACTTGGAAATAAATACTCAAGCCTTAAGACCGAAGTGAACATTTCATTGCTTCTGTAACAAAAAAGGCACAAAACAACATTGGTGAAAAACCGAGGAACGCCTGTGGGCACAGAGGATGGGTTGTCTGCTCAAATGTTATAAGATCAAAGAAAAGTTCTAGAGATGCACCTCGTTTAACCCTTTATTGGCTGATTTCAAGTAGAAAGGCTGAATTTAACAACTGAATAAAAGACTGGTACAAGTTAATTGACTAAAATTAGCAAATAAAGTTTGTAATATACAACATACTCCTTTGTTAACTTTATCTTTTATTTGTCTATAACATTTCTTAATGTACTACTGTTTTTCCTGGATTTTATAAGTGTGTCTGCTCTGCAATGGAAACATCAAGAACTGTCTTGAACATTAATTAAAAGTTGTTTAAAATTAGCTAGTGAACAATGTGAATATGGAAGACACTTCACAATATTATATTAAAAGTTCAAGTTGGTTTAAACAAGCCTTTCTCCGTTTAGCTTCTCGTAGCATTTTTCAGGGACCACGGACAAACAAGATACATCAAGGAGCAGAATTAGCGAGTAAAAATCAATATCGCGTCTGTCTGATCTGCTCTCAAACTTACAGGCGGAACGCTGGAAGCAACAGCACAAAGACTGCACCAGTCGACGAGGTGAAAATAAGCGCCCATCTTTGACACTACTGTAACAAAGCCATTCCGCAACTTTTAACTCCGTCCTCAAACGCCAAGACGACTCTTTTCTTGCTAAAAAAAAACACCCATTGTTGCACACCAGAACGAATGGCAACATACTAATTAGTAAAAACCAACAAAGCATGAACTATCAAATCTAGGCGGATTTGTAAAAAGTAGCTAACGTTACTCACCAATCAGTCCTCCGACCATGAAGGAGAACGCCTGGAATAGAAGGAGAATTACACCCACAATCACCAACTTTTTGGTGCTCATGTTCTCAATAATTGCTCCAGCCATCTTCAAAGTGTTTCTGTTGTTTGGATTGAAAGCAAAGAAATGAAAGTCACGGCATCCAGGTGGACCAGTGCGCTGTCCGAGATTGAGAGCGCGACACAGGCTGCGTCTCAAACCCGGGCGAACTGCCTGTGTTTGTTGCACTCTTCCTAGGGAACTATAGAGAAAAAAGGGATGACCACGTGACCCACCCTGCATCAGGAACACAGGCGAGAAAAATGCATGTGACGTCACACCGGACTCCTGCCAGATGCACAAAACTTTAAGCTTTTTATTTGGCCTTTTAATACAAAACACTTTTGTAATTTTATTGTCTTCCTTGATATTCTAAGCAAATAATGAATAATAAAAATAATACATTACTAGTACCAATACATTATTATTATATTATCATCATTATTTTTAAGAACGATTTTTTTCTTTTTCACGTTTAATAACTGCAAAGATGCAACAGAAAATGTCATCTTTTCCCATACTTTTTCCATTCACTGCAAGCTTTTAGCTATGTGGCTCAAATTATGCTATTCTATAAATTTTTCAGATTGTGCTGGAGGCAAAAGAGAGTCTGAGAGTCTCCCCAAGCTGGCATTCAAAATGTGACAATAGGAAAAACCTGTTTAATTTTTGTCCTGTGTTGCTGTTCCTACTGTAGGTATTAACTTACTAACTCTGAGGTACCAAGCAATGATAAATACAACATTACAATAGAATTGTGAAATATAAAAGAGTGCTTCCTTATGCATCACCTTGTGTAAAATTTGAAAATCAGACGAAAACATCCAAAACCCATCTCAGATCTAAACATGAAAGTTAATCACAGTTTTCCAGAATATTACTGAGCACAATGCATTGCTTTTATTTTCTGTCCCTGTCTATTACCAGTTCTGAGTATTTGGTCAGCAGCTATGTTGAGTTAAGCAATGTATCATTTCCCCTGGTAGGAGCAGGCTGCGGCACAAACACATTTTCACATCTGGGGAAAAAAGAGAGCTGTAGATCTCGAGAGAATGACACAGGATGACCTCAGTACAGGACAGTCATCATACTCTCAACTGATTCTTTGAAAAATAAATAAATATTTTAAAACCTGAATTTGCATCATCACGATGGAGATGTCAGACAAGCATGGTTTGTGGTAAATGTGACATTCCAGAGATATTAGGTTGTCTAGAGAAAGCAGGTAGCTTCAAAGCAAAAGAGAACAGTGCTGTTGTATACTTGAATAACACCCATGACTCAATCCCAGTGATACTGTTTAAAGTCTAAGTGAGAAGAAGTTCAGCAGATAAGATAGTCTTCACTGTCACAGTATCCATCAGAAATCATTTCAATATGTTGATCTGATGGTCAATAAACATTTCTTATCATAATAAATGTGTGTGTATTATTAACATTGTGCTGCTTAATATTTTTGTGGAAACCACAGTTTTTTTCCCATTGTTCTTTAATAAATTGCTTAAAATGTATTTGAACAAGAAATCTTTTGTAACATCAGTCTTTACTCTCACTTTTAACTGAATTTAATGTGTTCTTCCTGAATGAAAGCAGTCATTTTATTATAAAGTATTGACCAACTTTTGAACACTTGTTCTGTGTTATTATTCTAAAAATGTAGAATTGGTGTGTTTACTACTGTATAAAACTAGTAAGTACAGTAAATATACAAATATCATTTCACTTTCTCAAAATCTCCATTTATTATAGTTCCACACAATAACACCATTGTACAAGCTGAGCATATATCAATGGCTTGTGTGTAAAAACAATAGGCTTGAAGGTTGCCACATATTTTATTATGTTAATAAGTATGGAAGCCGTAATGACAGAAATAATTAGCCAAAACACTTGTCAAAATAACAATGTTAACAGGGTAACATACCTTATACATCATACCTCATACTATTATGAGTGCTAATGATTTTGGTAGATTTGAACAGTTTTAACGATGGTAATTTTCCTAATTAAAACAGTACTTTTGGTGATGTTTAAAATGATCTTAAATGAGATTTAAAAATGCAGTAGTACTAAATAAGCCATTTTATTTTAAATTGCCTGATGAGGGCAGACATTCAAGATCGCATGACCAGCCAAATTCTACGTTGACTTTTCATTTCAGTAATTCACCTATAATTTGTTTTGTTTGCTTACTGAATATATGAATTATTTCTACAATGGCATCTGTAACTACAAACTAGTTACAAGTCCAAGACCAAACGCATAAAGGCCAACATAATGTTAACAACAACAAAAAAATTACAGTGTGGACTTTTAAGCAAGATGGGCATTTCACCAATCTTAAGATTGTGTAAAACCTTGGAAATGTGCAATTTATTGCACAGGAGCAAGTGCTTGAATAAAAAAGAGGAAACATCTATGGGTTTAAAAGCTAGCTTGGATTCTCTCCAGAGGGTCAGAGTCCCACATATGTGGGTCCCAAGCCTGGAACCAGCCTGTGAAGGTCGGGGGCTCAGCCCCCTGCTTTATGGTTGTGATGGGCAGTCCACGACGTCCAGAAGGATCAGTGTCCACATAGTCCTTAGCTAGACAAAGAACATACTCAGTTATAGAGTATACAGAATATAAAGTGCTATAGGAATGACATATTTTTGTAGGTCAACTTGTAAGTTAGCATCATTCTGTTGGCCTCAACAAAGATTTTTCCACTTGCTTTTGGATTATTGCAGAGAATAAGCTCTGTGATTCACAAATTCTCTGTGATCAAAAAATTGGATGAGTTTTGAATCCTAAATACAATTGCCAGATGTAAAAAGCTGAAGTTAAGACATAAACGAACTTTGACTTACTTAAATGTCACTACCATTAAGCTTCTAACAACTCTTTTATTTAACAACTATAACTTAGAAAGTCTGAATTAGAATAGTTTGCAAGAGTGTGAAACGAGGCTATAAAAGCAGACTGCTGAGAAAAGAAGTTGATTTGTTGGGCGTGGTGAAGTTTAAGGTCACTGACAAACTCTCTTGTCCCATTTAACCGTTTGTTTCATGACAATAAAAGCTTTAAAAATTCTTGGGAGTGGGGTATTACTGACATAGAAAAAAATTATACTAAAATATCTTAAGCTTGTGTTAACCAGAATCCTGTTCAAAAACTTAAATGTTTTATCATGAAACTATGATTTATTAAACATGTCACTTACCTATTTTTGGTGACTCAGTTCTTTCAACCTCATTGGCTTCTTTACCAATCCAAAGGAAGATCTAGAAAGAGCAGCATTTCTTCATCATTACAGCCCATTAAATATATACATGTGCTATCTGATACCCTCTGTGTCCTAATTTAGAGGCTGCATCTGTCAAAGGCTGCTTTTCAAGACCAAATGCATTACTATCAGGCTAACAAGATTTATTGCGTGCCAGTTTTTGTTCGTTTGTTAATTTCTTTCTTAGCGCCAATCCAGCATCTAGACTATATTCACGGCGAGAACCAGTTAATCCATACACAAGTTGATCCATACACAAGTCTTGTCTTTACAAACACGTCTGGGGACAATTTAGAAATGTTCAATTTACCTAACCTTTATGTCTTTTGGCTGTGGGAGTAAACCGGAGCACCCGGCATAAACCCACACAGACACAGGGAGCCTTGCCGGGGGCTCAAAACGGGGACCTTTTTTGCTGTGAGACCAGTAATGTTTGGATTTTTTGAGAGAAAATGCCAGATTACCCTGTATGTTTTCAGACAGTTGAATAAAACTCCAGTACATTAGTCACCGCCGCTCATCAGCTGAAGCTTTCACAGCAGTCCTCCGTGGGCTAGACTGTCCCATTTAACAATAGATGGTTTTGACCTTCACAGGTTTTAAAGGTGTGGCCTCTGTGTCCTTCTAAGAATGCAACCCCTGAATTGGGACACAGCCTAAAGAGTGGTCTAAACCAGTGGTTCCCAACCTTTTTAATTCCATGGCCCCTCATCATCTAAGACAAAATATGTTTTGTACTTTGCTGTAATGAGGAAGCTGCTTGTTAACAAACCTTTTAACAAACTTTATTAATATAGTAAAATAAATTAATAAAACAATTATAATATTAGATTAAAATTATATGTGTTTATTTCCACTTTTCTACAGGTGTTTATGGCTTTTAACAAATATTTTTTACTTACAAATATGACAATTTCTTCTTATAAAAGTGTATTTTTCTTTTTAGTGTGCATTTCAAAATGTTATTATTTTCCATGAAGTTCCCAGATATAAAAATATTCACATTTATTAAATAATTCATAAATAATAAATAGCTAAATAAAAATGAGGGAGCATGTTTTATCTGGGAAACAAATTAGTCATCTTGAAGCCCCATTAGAGGTTTGCTGAGACCACCCACTGGCCTGAGCTACATTCATGTGGACTAGATACTGGGCATCAACTCACCTGATCCCAGGTGTCAAGCAACATGACATCATCGGTAGCCAAGTCTGACTGAGTGAAGTCTCCAGGAACTTCCTCAACCTGAGAAGAAGAACAAGACATTAGATCCAGATTCACAAACCGCAGCTGTCCTCCAGCCTGCCTGTGTGTTGACTCTCACTCACCATTAGCCGGCCTGTCTTATTGGAGCAGCCGAACAGACGTGGTGGTTTGACCATATTTCGTAGAGCTGAAGATGTCTGATACTCCTTCTTCCCGCCCAGAGCCGACCAGAATCCAGCTGAGGAGAGAGCTATGTAAGAAAGAAGTTCATATAATACATCATAAAAAAAACATGGCAGACACTCACCTGGTTCTTTACCCTCGGCCACATCAGTGGATTTCCCTCCCAGCACACTTACAACATACTTCGCAGCGACTACTTCTTCATCACTGGCACCTGCACCTTTCCACACAAACACACCATCTGACGACTTCAGCACAAATACGTCATTGGTGTTTAAGTTGGATGCAGATGGTTCAACCTACAATGGAAGTTATAGTGATTCATGAGAAACATCGCACTATACTGTATGTGCAAGAGTATTCAGACTGTGACTGACCTCGACAGCGCGTGTGGCTCTAGAGGAGCTCTGTCGGATGTGGAAGAGGCGCGTGCTGCCTGTCTTGCTCTGGCCGTCCTTGCGGGATGTGCCTCCAGTATGGATGATCATAGGTTTGCCCTTGAACAGACTCATCAGATGGGGAGGTTCTTGACCCTGTGTCACTCGCACCTAAGCAAATTTTTGAGGTGGATAAAATAATAATCGCATGTTTTTTAATGATATGGTGCATGTGAATAAAATTGATAAAAACCACAACAGACAAACTAGGTTAATTTAATGGCTCTTCTGATCAAGATCACACCCTGGTGGTTACCATCAGAAATACAGCTCATTCTTGGCTTTCTTGGAAATTTGCAATTTATTGCACAGGAGCAAGTGCTTGTATAAAGACGAGGGAACAGTTATGGGTTTAAAAGCTAGCTTTTCAGGCTTGCCCAACACAAGTGGCATGTAAACATGTAATAATTCACACAAAATTGGGAAATAATGAAGAATTTACACTGGTTCATGCGAAAACGTACAACCCAAACCTATACCCTATTAGTTTGTCAGTAAACAGCATACCAACAACATTATTGTATGCTCTTTTCAAACAGCCTTTTTCAAAGATAATTCTCACCTGAACTGGAGCTCCTCCCATGGAGTCATCCAGCTGGACTGTAAGGAAGGCAGAAGCTGCCAGCTCGTCCTGAGTGCTCTTCAGGCCCTGCCTATAAACCATCACGTGCGTGCAATACAATGAGACTTTGTTCATATGAAATAAACAACATATATAATATACTATAAACCACTATAAACACATGTGGACTGACCAGGTGTAGATGATATGCTGCTCCCTACTTCCCTGTTTATAACTGTAGAGGATCAGGTAACAGTCTCCCCCAAAGAACTGGCCGTAAGTAGAGGGATCCACCGGGACACGCTCCCCTCCCTCCACACGCCAAATCTGATTTAGACAAACATTAGTGTTAATGACAGACTGATTATAGAACATTTCCTGACTTGATCTCCCCTTTATACATATAAGCAATGAATGCAAGCAAGCACTGGATTTGCAGCATCATTTATATCGATCCAAAAATATAAAAGTATCAAGTGTACTTGATCAATACTAATGCAACGAAAACCTTTATGATCAAAAAAAAGTAAAACTTTCTATCCTCAATGTCACTGTGAAAAAGTTTTATTTATTTATTCATTTGATGACCAAAATTTAATTTACCTGGACTTTTCCAGAACCATCATCAACCATGTTGTGCTGGGCTGCCATGGCCTTGTTGTTATGGAGGCTGGAGGCATCAAAAGGAATCTGCTCCACATGGGCTATTTTTCCTATGGTGTAGGCCTTGGTAGGACCAGTGGTTTGGTCCTTGTCCTTCCAGTTAGAGAAGAACTGCTTAAACAGGGTGGTCTCGCCCCCTGCAGGCAGCACTTGGATCTACAGCATCAAGTATTGAAAGTACAGTATCAGTAAATGTGCCATTAGTTGTTCATATACACAAACCATGGAGAATGTAGAAAACATATTTTCAGTCATATTTGATAAGATATTGTATGAAATCAGTAAGCATAAATATATAAAGCTTGTTAGTAATTGTTTACATTGCTTCTAAATGTAGATTTCTACAAACCAGAACATTTAAACAGCAATAAAAACTCAATCACAAGAATAAACTGATAAGCACAGGATCCATTTCTTTGATGGTCAATATGATGTGTGTTTATTATAATCATTATGTATGTACCTGTGTTTTACTAGAGTAATTCTTCTCTTTAATGAACTTCTCTGCTGTCTTCATGGCCTCTTTGCGTTCAGATGTATTTGCATTTGGTCCTGTTGGCAAAGGGAAGACAGAGGCATAGGCTAAATTATTCTCTTTCGTTTTTATGAAAAATATGTGGTGCATTAAACAAAGGGACCCTAGTCATGTTGTGCTGTATGTCAGCGCTATGAAACCTCAAAGATGGTATCAGTCTGACATCTCCGTAATACTATATGAGAGATGTAAAAACAGATATAGGGCAGATGAAACGGGCTGTTGAATAATATTAATTTAACAAAATTGGCCACCCAAAAATGTAAATGGTGTCACCAGGAAGAGTGTGGAACAGAAAAGAAGAACCAACATTGTTCCAAACATTTTTTTGTATTCCACAAAAGAAAGTAAGTCATGCAGGTTTGGAATGACATGATGATGACACTATTTGAATTTTGACTTGACTGTCCCTTTAATAGCCTGCATGGTCTAGATTACATTAGCCCGAAAAAGTAAAGTCGAGTTCTTCGAAATATCATGTGCACCAACGAACTATGCCCAATAAAGCTGGAAAGAAAATAGGATGCATTTTTTTAAATGTTGATTTTAAAGTTATCAACTCGTGCACATTGAGACACACCTTTCCAGACAAACACATTCTTATCAACTCCATTGTCCAGGATATAGCACTCATCTAGGGAGAGCATCTCCTGCTTGAACGGGCTAGTCTGGGCCACGACAGATGTTTTCATGGAGCCAGTGGCATCTGAAATCTACAATAACAATGATAAACCACATGAATTAAAAATAGATAATTAAAGGTGTTGAAAGCTGAAGAAATACAGATAATGATAAACACAATGCTTTGTCCTTGTGTGAATGATGTAGACAGTATCAATGTAACAGTCCACATAAATATTTAAGATGGTAAATATTTAGAACTAGGCTAAAATATAAGTTTAGATAATAGTCTTTATTACCATGTACAATGCTGCCTTCTTCTTGTTGGAGGTGTCCACTTCCTCATCGTCAGGAGTTGCTGGGGCAATGCTGGTTTTGGGCCCAAGAACCTGTGAGAGGAATACAGGATTAAAGCCCATATGGGAACAGCAGGGCTTTATTTCAATCCCTTATCTGATGCCAAGTGGACCAAACATTGAACTCTGTGCTGAATGACCTGATAGCAGAAGGGATATTTGGTACGCAAAAATCATCCCCTCTCATTAAACGCATGATGGATGCTTTCTAATTAACACAACACACAAGCCAGAGCCAGAACACAAACAAGCAAGCCATTGTGCCAAATTACATCAGGCCTGTTTGATGGTTAGTTATTCAGCATTCATGCAAATGTAACACTGTATGTTATTTTATAAAAAAAAAGGCATTTAGTGTCAGCTTTAACATTTTGCACTTAACCAGAAAACATACAAAAATAATAAATGATAAGTGAACTTGATGTCTACCCACATTGTTGAGTATTTCAGATGGCTGTTGAGAGGAAATTATTCCAGGAAAAGTCGAGCTTAAATCTTTCACTCACTTTAGTCAGAGCATCTGGTTCAGCTCCATCCTCCACCATGACCAGCTTGGCCCTGCCGTTCCTCTCATTGTCCCGGATATCAATGGCCAACTGGGAGGCCTTCAGACGTTCAAAACGATTGCAGTCGCTGCCACACCACTGATAAATGTCCTGACGGAAAATGGGAAAAGTGTCTTTAAAATGACTCAAATGTATACTACCATTCAAAAGTTTGGTGTCAGTAAGATTTTATTTTTAAGGGAAAAAAAGTAAAGAAGTAAAGAAAGTAATACTTTTATTCAGTAAGGATGCATTACCTGTTAAATATGCCTATAATATTACAAATAATAAATGCTACTTCTTTTTCCATTATAGAATCTTTAAAAAAATCACTTATTTTCCAAAAAAAAAAAAAAAAAAAAAAACTATTACACAGCTCAACCGTTTTCAAAATTAAGCTTGGCATCACAGAAATAAATTACATTTTAAAATATATTGAAATAGAAAAAAGTTGGAAAATTATAGTAAAATATTATTACAATAAAAAAAAAACTATTTTAAGTGAGTAAAAGAGTTTTTTCAAAAACAATAAATCATACTGAGATGTAGTGTATGTTTCAAATATAATAGTAAAATATTTTAGAATATTAAACAAATATTCAAATGTGTTCTATTGGCAGCTTCACAGTTATCTATACCTTCCCCAAGTCTATGATAAAGCAGTCTCCTTTGTTGAAGCTTCTCCAGGACATCTCCACCTCAGTGGCTCTGATGGCCCTCCTGCCCTTGATGTGCAGCAGTCGCTTCACATCCACTTCATTAGTCAAAACATGTTGGAAGCCAGACGCTACCCCACCTTGCTGATGAGTCAGGAAAGACAGTTGACTCATTCCATTACATAAAATGATACTGGGATAGTGGCAAAATGAAAAGTACAAATCTAAATGCAAACCACTCAGCAGAGTGTTTCTCAGAGAGCCATGCAAACTTACTTAGCTAAGCAAACTGCTGAATATAATGGAAAGAATGTGGCATGACTAAACAGTAATGGATGTTTTAGAGCCATAATTGATTCTACTCGGATGCTTCTACAAAGTCAACCCAGCAGGAAGACTACTTTTGCATTCTCACTGCAAGTTAATGATAAACTCTGCTTCTAAGAAGGGTCATTTTCATTAAAAAGCAAAGGAGAGTTTACCTTATACTTGATGCCAGACTTGAAGTAGCCCAGGAAGGTGAGCGACTCATTGTTTTGGACCTCACGGAACTGAACCGGACCACCCCCGAGAAAGTCATCCAGCTGTGTGGCGAAGATAGCTGCAGCTCCACTTTCATCCTGAGAACACTCATTCCCTGGAGGAGGGGGAAATGATCCACAGGAAAAGGGTTGCTTGTTTGTGCTATCTTTTAATATATATATATATATATATATATATATATATATATATATAAATGCAATTCACACAATGCAATTGATTTCTAGATTTTTTGATGAATACATGATGAATATAAAAAAACTAATTAAAAAATGAAATACTTAAAAGGAAAACCTTATATAAACCTTTAATACTAAAAATATTTTAACGACTGATTCACTGCTGAAGATCCTCATGTGTCACCGTGCTATTTTAGTGCAATTTATTTACTATTTTTATTTATATTTTAAATAGATCATTCTTATTTTTATTACATTTTGGTTTCAGTAACTTCATTTTTTATATTAAGCTTTATTTAATATAAATTCAATAAATTAGTTTCCTTTTAAGGTTTTTATATAATATTTATATTCTATTTTATATTATTTTAGTTAAATAATTTGCTTAATAGTTGTATAACAAAAACAACCGTTAAGTCAGTAAGGTCAATAAGTCTCTTGCAATATCAAATCCTTTGGCTCCTTTTTGACAAGTAAATATTGGTTTAGGTTGTAAAATATCAATATCATATTTTTTTTTTTTAAATGATGTGTAGACTCTCATGTACTCCATTTTTTTTACTTTTACTGAGTCATTAAATTTATATGTTTCTCAAAAATGCATCACTTCTTTATTATGGACAGACCTAACTTTTTACACAAAAGCAGCATACAAAAGACAGTAAAACATATCTCAGTGTAGATGCTGCTGTTAGTGAAAACCAATGTCCCACAACTTACACACTCAAACTGACCTTACTTGCCAAACAGCACTAGCAGTGGATCTGTCTTTAATAAAATAAGAACCAAATATAAACCCTAAAGAGGGCACATGGAGCACATTATGAGATTTTCCACTCTGTGTCCTCAAATAAACCTTTACTTCTCACAGTACAGCTCCATTCAAATGTCTTAGAACTACTATGGTTTGGAGCATGTCTGCGAGCAAAACGAATACGTTTAAACCACTGGGTGGAACAAAAACCTCATCTCACTGATCTTTCTATTATTAAATAGAAGACAGCATAAACCTTAGTGGGCTGACAGTTCAACCAACAGTTGATGCACTTTCACACGGACAAGTGAAGGCACGCTATATTCTGTGGAGCTGACTAAATAACCTTTAGTGACTACCCTTCTGAAGTATGCCATCTGTACTAAAACAAACAAACCTTTCCTTAGGGGTAGGGACTGTCATTAGTTATTTGCACAAAATAGGTTCACTTTCAGAATTCTTTAGATTAATGGTGGTGGGAAAGCTCATGAGAAGTATTTATAGTAAAGAAAGCAAAAAGTCCCTGGATGGCCTACTATTTCCAGGAAGATTCTGAAGTGTGCATCTGATGGACACTTTACTATCCCTTAAAGAGGCCACTGCAAAGGATTTGTGAATATCAGTAATGTGACACAACTGACGCTGGTAGGTCACATGACAATGAAATATTGAATGTAGTATGTCTGGATTACTACACAAACTCATAGTGTACAGTATGAAGTAAAACATTCTTTTTAACGGATCAAAAGAAGTACGTAACTTAGAGAGTATGTGATTTGGAACACAGCCGTTCAGTTGCTTTGTTGCTTAAATGAATCAGTTAAATGAGTGATTCAAAAACTCGTTGATAAAGTTAGTCATTGGTGTACATGTTCTAGTAAATTTCTAAAGAAATTTGGTGGAAAAGAATATCTAATGTCTATCATCAATAGTGTAGAGATGTACACTCAGGTCAGGTCAGGTCAGCGCGGCAAATTCAGTTGACCAACTTGAACCAGTCTTGAAATGGTGACGAACTGTTGAACAGTGCACAACAGTAAAGTTTTAAATGCATTTCCTTTTGGGTTTATGGCAGATTTCACCACACACATTTCTCAAGAGCTAAATAAAACAACTTTTTGAGAAGAGTAGCTTTAAAAAATGAAATGACACGAAACTGAAAAGAACAGAAAAGCCACATCCTTCCTCATCTAAATAAAGCAAACGTAAAACAAATGTGACTCACCATGTGTGAAAGGTTAACATCATATAATTGTAATGCCATAGGTAAAATTCTTCTATTCTGTTCACTTACCCATCCACATGTGTATATAGTACGAGGGTGCGGTGGTGGTGTACAGCAGAAGGTAGGCATCACCCGTATAGAAGTTGCCATAGAGATTCTTAGGCACTGGCTTCAGGTCCATATTCTCAATGCGCCATATCTGCAGACCAGAAGCTTTCCCTGCAGTCTCAAACTCCTTATGGGACACCATAGTGACTAAAGGGGGTGCAGAAGATAAAAGGTTTTGGTGTCTTTATAGGGTATTACGTCATCCTGAGAACAAGAGAATAGTGTGAAAGCAATATAGAAGAGACATATGATTTAGAGAAATAAAAAGTTTCTGTTCTGTAAAACACATAGTCTGGCACAGCATGGGGACTGTTTGCGCCATTTACTCACAAGCAAACACACAGATGGAAATGCACCACTCATCACACCTCTGTGACAGGATAGATAAGATTTTGAGCCTTAGAAAAGAGGATCTTAGTCATCATGGTGTTGACTACAACACAGCTGATAAGAAAGAGAAACACATGATCTTGGCTTACACGCTACCTCAGAAACTAATCTAAACATTTAACATGGTCTTGTGCTTTTTATATAGTAATCAGTATAGGATACATTCTGCATTCATCAGTCATGTTAACGTTAAGCAATTTTTGTGCTACAGTAGTAAATACAAAAGCCTTAGGGGTTTTCACTTGTTGTCATTCTCCATTTACATTACATTTACATTTAGTCATTTAGCAGATGCTTTTATGCAAAGCGACTTACAAATGAGGACAATGGAAGCAATCAAAATCAACAAAAGAGCAATGATACGTAAGTGCTGTAACAAGTCTCAGTTAGCTTAAACGCAGTACACGTAGCATGTGTATTCTTTTCGGCTCATTAAAAATGAATCTTGCTACGACATTCTGGATTAATTGTAAAGGTTTGATAGAACTGGCTGGAAGACCTGCCAAGAGAGCACAGCAATAGTCCAGCCTGGACAGTTGTGTTGCATGTTCCGTAAGAAAGGGCCTGATCATGTAAACATTGAATAAAGCAAATCTGAAGGACAGTTTAAGCAATGTGGTTTGAGAAAGTTAGCTGATCTTCCCTAATAACAGTCATAAAAATTGTGATGAAACAATGGGTTAGCTGGAACCACAAGCAGTTCTGTCTTGGCAAGGATGAGTTGAAGGTGATGGCCCATCATCCAGGAAGAAATGTCTGTTAGACAAGCTGAGATGCAAGCAGCTACCGTCAGACCATCAGGATGGAATGAGATATTGATATATAACTTTCCGTTTGAAATATTATACATTTAGGACATGGCTTGAAGCACAAAAACCACAATCCATGCAAATGGATCCGTTTACATATTTCCTGCAGCAGATTAGACCATGTCATTTCATTATTAGTTCAACCTGTTTCAGTTATCAAATAACAGTCAAAGATGCTCTGCTGCTCTGATGTAATGCAGTGATTATATAATAAGGTGAATTTTCTGCAGTCATTATTGCAGTCTTCACTGTCACCTGATCCTTCAGAAATTATTCAGATATCCTGATTTGGTGCTCAAAAGACTTTACATTTACACAAAAAGTATTTATTAAAAAACATTATACATAATTTTATAGCATTATATATATATATATAAAACATAAAAGTCTATATAGCAGTCAACATTGTTCCTATAACCAAAAACGATCAAACGCAACTGCATAGCTGTATATGCATAAATGTAACAATGACATGCATTTCAGATTTGACATAACTCCAAAGTCATACAAATATTTTGTTTTTAATGTCCTTCATTTACCGCTGTAGTATTCAAAGCCTGTCACTTTTCTGAGCATAAATAAATCACTAACGTACGGAAAGCAAAGTTGGACTTTGTCTTATGATAGTGGAAACGTGGCGTGCATTAAACCACTTTCCCACCCGGATAACAAATATTTTGCAGACTCTGCGTTACCATGTGAGCAGAGTAACATTTATATTATATGTTAGTATTTATTATTACTTGAGGAAAGTAAAGAACACTCCATTCGTTTAGTTTTCCTTATGCAGCCAGTGGATTTCAAAAGAGATATGACCTACAATTAAAAAATAAAATATCGAAACCAACTTACGAGATTGTGGCAGATGCAGAAAGCTGTCAGTGCACAAGAAAAAGCGGTGTATTGTAGTCTTTCTCTACAGAATCCGCGCGATTTAACTGGAGGGAGTGTCTGCAGAACAGGGGCGTGTGAACACGGTGATCTTACAGTTGTGTCTCATGTCAGCGGACTACCTATACAACATTTTTGGGCGTATGTGAGGTCAAATAATAAATCAATAATTACTAATAAAAGAAGATTAAATTGATTAATCATAATAAACAAACAAACATCTCAAACACCCCCCCCCCCATTTGCAACAAACATAATACACAATATTAAATGTTTTATGTCAGCCAAAAGTTTCTCCGAATGTTCATTAAGTAAACAACATTCTTGTTTGTCATGAATTCCCGTTATTTATAAACAGTTCTTATACATTATTTAAAAAATAAATAAATAAAAAACTCAAACTTTCAAACAACAGACCGCTAATAAATTTCAAGCTATTCTAACAGAGCAGTGTTACACGTACATGTTTGCATAATAATGTAGCAACAGGAAAGCAGTGACCACACAATACAAGAGGAACTTGAATGACAAATTTTGTCAGTTTACACAAACATTGTTGGCAAACTTGAACACATTTCAGCTTCTGATACAGGAAGGACAGCATGAAGAAAACTAGACAAGGCATTGCAAAATGACAGACAAAAATAATATAATGTAAAATAAGAATCAGATGCTGCTTTTGCGGGTTGCCTATACCACAGAAATAGTGGACTGAAACTTAAAACATCTCCCCCACTAACATGTGCTTGCAATTAACCCACAGACATGAAAGGCCAATGGGATTGGATATATTGGTAAAACTCTCAGACAACAGCTGTAAATTACATTACATGCGGATATTATTGTATTTTATACATTTTAAAAGGGTTTTATTGTTCATTGATTTTCTACAGTCTCATATTTCTTACTTCCTGAAGTATACAGGCATCTACAGTACTCAACAGAATGGTTTTTAATGGCACAAACACTCATTTATTATTTATTAAACAAAAACGTTGGTCAAAGATGGGAACTGACAAGCTGACCATTAAAGATTGAGATATACTGTGAAAGCTCCACTGTTAAATACATTAAATGAGAACTTTGTTTCGTCTTATAATCATTTTGTAATATTTACCAGATCCTAATCCTTTTTTTAAACTCTCTGCAAGGAGAGCTGATGGAGAGCTTATGTTAAAGCCGAACTAGCAAGTTAAATAATCAACGAACAGATGGTGAGCCACAAAGCTCTTTGATTTCCGGAATTAAACTCCTCTGCAGTGCTGGAATAACTGTGACTCCTCAGCCTATGAGAGTGGCAGCTGTGGACATCTGCCCCAAAAAGGTGGGTGACAGAAGTATGCATTTAAGATAAAGGGGCTGTGGCAATGTCAATAATCAAACAATGAGAGGGAATCACTAGAGACCTTTATGGTCTCGTGGAAACTGTTGCCATAGTTGCCATTGGAGACTTCTCCATTGTAAAGGTCAAATTAACAAAGAGCAAAAGGCTGCAGAGAGGAGATTTCCAAAATGAAAGCCCATGAGATGGTCAGGCTTTTGCCTAGTAGTTATTGCAAATGCTCCAGCAAGAAGATCCTGCACTCACATGGGAGATGTGCAATTGAGAGCGTAAAAATTCTGTTGTAATTGTTACATTGTAAGGTCTGTGTAAAAAAAAAATTAAAAAAAGGAAAAGGAGGAAGTGTACAAGATGATAAAACGTGGTGCACAAAGTCAACTTTTCTACATTTGTTTTCTGAGATACTGTAAAAATATCAGATCACATTGTTAAAAACACAATACTGAATAACACACTACAGTTAAATTATAATCAAGTAGCTTACATATGCTTTAGTATGTACACATCCACCCTTACAATATTTTCATTAACAGAGAGATGGTTAAAAGGGTGGAGCATTTCAAATACCTTGGCGCTACGTCGGACAATCATGAAAATTTAAATCAGCATACTCTAGTCTAACCATCTGCAAATGTTTTCAGAGACTTAACATTTATCCGTAACCTACTGCATTTCTTTAAAGCAAGTCTTGAGCTTGTACACTTAGGCGGCCTTTAATTTCTTTATTAAATTATCTGCAGGTACGGTTTCAAAAAAGTATGCTACAAGTAGACATTCAATGTAATTACGTACTGTTCTTTTTCATGAGAGTCGTGTGCCAAAAAACCAGACGTTCCCGCTTTGAAAGGACTGAAACAGCATGGTTTCTGCCCTTAACACCACAGAGCTCTAAAAGCCACACGCGACACAGATCAGCGTTTAATGCAGACAGAAGCACCAACTCACATCCTTCACTTCTACTAGCTCCACATCATACAGGCATTTAAAGTGCATGGTTTAAATAATGTTTTAATCTTCTTAATAGCTATGTTTAGTCAATACATTTAAAGAAATTAACTATAGGGTTTCCAGAGTTCTCAGTACGTGCACATAGCGTGAGACTGCTGCTATAAATCACCAATCTTTGACCACATCCTCTTCACTGCAAACCAAAGCCTCTTTCATGCATGCAAATCAGCATAAGGAGAGAAAACAGAAGCAGCGATGCTTTGCTAGTGTTTTCTGTTGTATTTATATCTTTTACCATGCTTTTGTATATACTTAACATTTGGAACATGTTACCAAGTTTTTGTTTATATATTGCATCCGCACAATGGCAATAAAGCTATTGACTTCCTCCGAAAGTCATGTTAAATTACACACCTGGACATATTTACTTAATTTAAACTATGGCACACTTCTTATTAACCTGCTATATAGTGGACTTTGGTGTTAGACTGAAACAAGATGATTCAGAAAAACTAATTTAATGTGACAGTTTGCCATGAAAGCAAAAAGAGGTTTCTGAATATCTAAAGATTTATTAAGAATCAATCAATCATACACATTAGAAATCATATAAATTAGTATCATAAAATGTAAAACAAAAATATATACCTAAATACAAAAACACCACTGAAAAGGAGATTTCAAAATCAGTTGGGACATGTTTGATCATACTACTGGACGAACTCAAACAGCTCTACCAAACTGATTCACAACGTTCAGTTGGTTACATGTAACCTTTAGCCTTCATACAAAAATCATCTAGTAGCTCGGGGCAAAATTAATGAATCCGCAGCAGGTTTTGTTCCTCTGACTTCAGGAATATCTTTAGTTGATGGGTCAGGACAGACACAGTACAGTTGCACCTCATCATGTTCCTGCAAGGAAAGCAAAAGTGTTCTTATTATCAATGTTGAAAACAGTTGGGTGCTTAATATTTTTGTCAGAACCATGAACAATAATAATACGTTTAGAAATCTTTGATAAATAAAAAGTAAAAAAAAAAATGTACCATTATAAATGTCTTTACTATTATTGTTTTTGATTAACTCAATGCATGTTTGCTGCATTAAAGTATTAAAAAAGACCTTATATCTTTGAACAGCAGTGTATTTTAAGATATGCTTCAACCATTTTGTCTATATAATGAAAGTCACTAGGGTCCAAAACAACATTGGACCTCATTGACTTTCGTTTTAAGAAAGAAAGAAATGATGACAGAATTGTCATTTTAGGGTGAACTCTCCTTTTAAGCATGAGCGATATTAAGTTAATAAACATTTTAATAAACAACAGATATTATACAAGTGCTTACATGCAGTTATGTTACTTGCCTGTTTTGTGGGTGCTGGTGTCACAGAGGGATTGTTGCTCTTGGAGCGCCAGAGTCTGGTTAACAAACCTCAGCATACCTGACAGAGAGTCTAAATCTGGTTCTTCTGGTTGCTCTTGGTCCAGCATGTATGTGAGAGGATTAAAGGACATGTCTGTAGTGGAGGTGGCCTCATGGGTGCTCAGACCCTGCCAGGTCTGGTCTGGGGATGGGGGCAGCAGCATTGCAGCCTGTACACTGGCTTTCAAACTGTCTGAAAGCTCCACAGATGTGTCAGAGAAGGTGTTCTGCCAGGAGGAGATGCTGGAACGTGCTGAAGTGTTTTTGTGAGAGGGGGATGGGGAGCCGTGAAGAATAGAGTCTTTGAGAGGAGGAGAGGGGGGTGGAGGAGTGCTGGGTTTGTGACGAAGTGTGATGTTGTGTAGATCTGTGGCTCTTTCGAAGCTTGAGAGCTTGGCTTGAAGACGGGTGATCTCTGACTCCTAAGAAAACACAGTACAAGGAGTTAGAGAAAAAGATTATTAAAAATCATACATTAGCTTTGTTCCACAACCTAGTGAGATGTCTACCTAGACAGTTTATTTATTAATTTATATATGTAAAAAAAAAAAAAAAGGGTATACAGTTGGCTTTTAAGGCAAATGTATGCTTAGGATTCAAAGACTGATTATTGTTTACTGTACAGTCCTCAATCCATTTCTCCTGATGTGTTAAAATAGATCCTTTTTAAGTCTCAAAATGAGATTAAATTCTTCCATACTATTTTTCTACACGTTCGTTGTTCACACATTAAGACATAATGGTCATTTTGAATGTATTAATTTTATAGAAATATTTTGTTTGGCTGTTAAAATTGTTTTTTTTTTTTTTAAATATGGCCAATCAGATTCAAGTGTGAACTGGACTCAGCTTTAAGTAGTGTAGTGTTTGCATGAATGATTATTATATATGTTTTATTTTTTTAAGTTATATTTATGGGCTTTTATTTCTTTTTTTGATAGAACAGTAAAGGGCAGACAGGAAAGTATTGGGTGAAGAGACAGTGATGGGATCGGCAAAGAACCTTGAGACGGGAATCAAGGTCTGGTCGCCATGAGCACAGTTGCACTATATATTGGCATACTAAACAAGGCTATTAATGATTATTATATTTTAATAAAAAATTTTTTTTAATAATTTTCATAAATACGGTTTATTTTAACAAATATTATAATAGTAATTTCATTTTGTTAACGTTTTATTAAATAAGAAAAATAAAACAAATACATAATTATTAATAAATTATATATTATATTATCAATTAAATGTATAATTATGTTATTATTATTATTATAAGAATGTATTACAAAATTGTTCTCAAATACTTATACATTTTATTTTACAAACAAACATTAAAATAGTAATATGCATCTTTTTAAATATTTATATTATTATTTTTATTATTACCGGTAGTCATTATAAATTACACAACTTTTGCTCATTACATGCAGCCCTACAAACAAGCACAGTGAAAACAAACAAAACTATTTACTATAGTACACTATTTAATAAAAATAATAATAGTAAAAAAAAATTGATTAGACTGTAATCCAAATTGTACAGCCATACTGCTGCTTGTACATGGCACTTTTCCTCACAGTATAACTCTAGAAATGAACCGTTTTATATGTAAAATATTGGACTTGTCATCAGTCCAAAATGATGGGATAAGTTACAGCATCTATTTGGCAAGCAGTTTTGGAGAATGTATGGATGTTTGATGCAAACATAATATGGAACTGTTGTATGTAGTGGTTTTGTAAGACACCATCCAGTGAGTCGTGCACCTTGATAAGCAGGGTCTCATTAGCATTCTGTAGGAGCTGTTCTTTGCTGTGAAGCTCAGCGTGTAGGCGAGCAGAGGTAGATCTAGCCTCTTCAAGCTGGTCTCGGGCCTGTTGCAGCCGCTGGCTCAGCTGCTCCTGAGAGTTACGCAAGCTGCTAGAAATCTGATCGGACACCTTCAGTAGCTGCCCACGCGTCTGCTGGAGAGCTGAAAGCTGGGAAGCAGAGAGAGAGGGTCAGACCCAGCAAACCAGCTCAACTGTCCCATGACAAATGTTCTGATTCTCCAAACCTCTCTGTGGTGCTCCTCTCTCTGCTGCTCAAGCTCCTGCTGCAGGGAAGTAATGGTGGCCTGGAGTCTGACCTCTGCCTGTGTAGAGTGCTTCTCCATCACAGACATCTCTTCTCGCAGCTTATGAACTTCTTTCTCCTACAGGAAAACAACAAACAGGTTAAGGACCATCAGCCCCTGAGGCATCTGAGAGATAGCTCATTAAAAGGTACCTTTCACTGATCTGCTCAACAATGTACTGACGTGCTACTAAGCCAAAAACTGATGTTACACCATACATGTTATCAAAGTTTAAATCGTAGGCGTGAGATAATGGAATTTTCTGTATAAATCTCTTCATTTTCTCATCAAGTCACACATCCAACTTCAGTGCACACCATACCCACAACACACACTGATAACTGCTAAATTCAGTTTATTAAAATAACTTGTTGTTACATGCAAACCAATAACCAGGCAATGCAAGAAACCTGTGTTTACAAACCCGTGTTTTAAATCACTTGTCTTGAGCTCTATTAGTGTTTGTGCATTATTCCATTGTTTATTCCAATTAATTGAAATCAGTTTAACGCACCACTGAAAACATTAGCTCATCAGACCTTAGCATGTTTTATATTGTTATAAGTATTCTTAATAGTATTCTCATAATTTTTTAATGGAAATGCTGAATGACCAGCAATGTATCATCGCATGTTTTAAGTTTGTACAACTACATCACTAAAGGAGAAGTCCTTTAGCTGTATGAGGATGTACTTTAGAACACAAACAATTTCTAAAGAAATGTTTTGATGAGTTTACATGACCACAAATTGGTTTAAGCATAATTGTTTTAAGAATGTGCATGTAAACAAGTTTAAAGCTGCAGACATTTCACCTTCTGAAGTGCCTGCTGGGTGACTTCATTCATCTGTCTATTTAGAGATTCACAGCGTGTATGTGCTTCCTGTAGCTCCTGCACAGTCTTCTGGAGCTGCTCACGATACACACGCAGCTGCTGGCCATGTTCAAGAGCATCCTGACACACGCACAGACACACAATATAGGTTGAGACTAAACAATGCAATTGAAAGGCTTAGTCTTTTTTTTTTTAACAATTTTCTGACCATACAGCAAGCATGCATACTTGCATAAGATTATGATGAGCTCTAAGACTGATAAAATTATTGTTTGTCAGAATGACATGGCACCCATGATAAAATGAAAAAAGGAAATAAGTCTAACAACGGCCTTTAAAGATAAGTGTTACACAACCTGTTGTGGACTAATTCCTGTATAGCAAGAGTTTATCGTTTTAACACTGTTATTTTCTGCTTGTATCGTAATTTCTTAATCAAATTTTCAGAGGGTTGCTCAGAGTTTTATTATGATTTTCAGGTGAAAATGGGCATGGATCTGGGTATGCTTTTGACAGGATTTGTGAGATTACTCACTTTACTTTCTTAAATACAGGGTTAAAACTTATACTCTCTCCGCAGTCCTCTCTATAGTTCAAACCTGTATAAAAACAGGGTTTGTTTTCTGCTGTAAAGTTGGCCATTTTAACATGGGGAGTCTATGCATCTAGCGGCCAGTCAATGAATTGCAGTTTTAGTCACTTCCGTATAGGCTTCACAAGAGAGCAGGAGGTTTCATTTGGTTCAAATGTTTCATACCATCTCCAGGTCCTCCTTAACCTGAATCTGTGACTTCAGCATCTCCATCCTCTCCATCAAGAACTGCATCTGCCCAGAGAGCCACGAGACCTCATAAGTCAATTTGTCCATTAACAAACTATATATATATACTAAGCATGGTCACTCTCAATGACTCACCTGCTGGTCCTTCTCTCGAAGCTCTTTCTGGCTCTTCTCCAGAGCTCCCTGTAAATACTCCACATTCTTCTCCATCTCCAGTTTATGCTCTTTAATGGCCACGTCCAGCTGTCCCAACTCAAGAGAGAACACAATGCTTTAGAAGAGTTGAGACATGGAGATAATGGAGATCTTGTTTATGTTTATGTGTGGTACCAGCTGCGCTCTCTGCTGTAGCTCCCCCTGCCTTTCTTTCAGAGCACTGTCCAGATCCAGCACCTCATGGTTCCTCTCCTCCAGCTCCCTCTGACTCTCTCTGTAAAACACATCCAATGAGAAACTCATTTATTCATTCAACCATTTATTTTGGTTTGCATTAGATTTTGAATAGATTTTAACAAGGCTAAAGATATGTGCAATTTAAAATACTTGTTTCCCATCCTATATGCAAAGAGAACTATACATATAAAATAATTATTTAAACCATCCTGTGTGGCTTCAATGGGTATTTATTTGATACAGTCAAATAGGCTGATGGGGAGACTGGTCATTATATTGTCAACTGCATTTGATGCAGAAATGACACACTTAATTTTTAACTGGTGACCAGCTACGTCACAGTACGAAAACTACAGATCTTTATGTGCATGAGGTTTTGAATTTGTTCAGTGAGGTACAAAACATAATTTAGCAAATCTGTTACAAACCAATATTAACAGATGCCACAATCCACTGCTAATGTTTTTAAATGTGACTGAGTATCCTTAGCTCTGTTTTGAGTCCAGTGTGCAACATGGGGAACATTGCATACTACAGTTCACAAACACATGATGATAAAGAACATGAACGTAGAGAATCATATATGGTGCGAGTTGTGTGGATGTGTTCTATGATTATCACTTGTTGTCAAAAAGGTATATTTATGAAGAAATCTTTTGATTGTTGTAGTTGTGTAATGACCAGTAGTTGTGTAGCTGGGTAAATGTGGCACATTTCAACAAAATTAATCTTCATGCTGACAAATTCTGTTATGAAGCACTACAGTGGCTTGACTGAATATGTTTGAGGTGTGGTGAAATTGTGAATGTGCTTGTTTTGACCATGATTAGATCAAACTGACAACATTCTGAAGAATGGAATGATTGCTTGAGTTGTAGCCAGTACAGTACTTCTTATGAAGTCTCTGGGGCTTTTGATTGACAATGAGGAATATTGTTACACTTTAGAATAACTCTATAGTGTCATTTATTCCTGTCATAACAAAACTGAAGTTTTAGAAGCCATCACTCCAGGCTTCAGTGTCGCATGACCCTTCAGAAGTCATGCTGCTTAATATTTTCGTGAAAACTCTGAACATGTTTTTTCAGGATATTTTGATGAATAGACCGTTTAAAAGAACAAAATTTATTTGAAATCGAAATCTTTTGTAACATTTCATGCATTTTTACTGTCATTTTTCAATTTAATGCATCGCTAAATAAAAGTGTTCAATTATTGAATTATTGACCCTAAACTTTTAAATGTAACTAAGTATATATAAAAACAAATTTGAATCTATTAATCCCATAGACTACTGTAACACATATATTTATCAATATATGGACACTCATGGTACAAAGACTCAAGTTATATATTAAAAAATAAAAAATAAATTGTACATTTAATCTAAATCAATTAATTTATCACATTATAATACATAACACATTACTAAAAGAAAAAACAATAAATATAAGTTATAATGGCTCATATTTATAATCAAAATAATAGATTTAGACAATTATTATATTAGAGCAGCATAATGTGGTTTGTATTTTCAAAGTGCATATACTATATTTATACATAAATATACCAAAAAACCTTTATGAAATGTCGGAAACTTGGGTTTAGGAAATAAAATGAAAATGGAATGACTTCACAGGTCTCTGCTAAGACATCCACCATTAATGTCCATCAAGAAGAACTAGAGAAAAACCAGGATGCAATATTTACAACAAAATATTTATCCTTTCTTGCATCCCATATAAAAATGGTTTTCTAAAAACACAAAATGTGTTTTTGGGGCCTTTACAGATCCATCATAATCTCTTTCAGTGGCATATAAACAACACAACGTCCTCAGCCAAACATGAGTGAGGATGTTAGAAACCTCAGTAATTCTGCATATCCCATGATGGAAGGACTGCTGTGGCTTCCCAGCAGTCAGAGCAAGGTGGTGGAGCAGCTCACCTGAGCTCAGCAGCTATTTTATCGATTGTTGCTTGCTGTTGGTCTGAAGTCAGCTGTGTCCTCTGCAGCAGGTCTCTGAGCTCCTGCAGGTGGTCCAGGGTATCTGCAAGCTCTCCGCGCACCTCCTGCAACTGTCCCTCCAGCAACTGAGCCCGCTGCAGTGAGTTCCTCCTGTCCATCTCACTGCGATGGAGCTTCTCTTCAAGGTCCACAACTGAGACGCATAGACAAAAAAACATAAGAATATTACTAAAATAAAAATGATTCATTGCATCTTCCTCAGAGTTGTAGCCTAGACTGGACTAGACTATGAGTGTCTCCTTGTGAAGTTCAAAACACATTCGAGTGAGATTTTCTTAAAATTAGGTTTGCAAACCCTAATGAGTGTCTGTTGATAATTCTTAAATTCTTAATTTTTAAGAGGCTTAGGTTTAAGTACAACTCAGACATTTATGCCCATTATAAATTTGTTGGTGGTCACTGGAGCTGCATACCAATTTCACTCTTCTTATCCAGCAGGCCTTTGGTCTCCTTGAGTGACTCCTCCATCTGATTAAGCTGAGAGGCTTTTGTGTTGCTGTCTCTCCTCAAACGCAGCAGCTCCAGCTCCATGTCTGACAGCTCCACTCGACACTTACTCATCTCTGAACTCAGCTGCCTGAAAAACACACAGCTTAACATTACTATCTTTTATTAATGTCCAGTTGTTGTATGGATGTGACTATAGGTAAAAGATAACTGACCTTAAAAGAAATGACAGAAAATCAAGATATGAAAATCCTAGTATTTATGTGAACAGACACTATGTGAAGCACTTTCTTCCTCAGCTAAAATAATTTGCTGTTGCAGTATATATAGAGAAAAAGTTTAGCGGGAGTGGCTAGGGACACAAAGGCTTTGAAACTAAAAAACAGTCATAAGATCCTCTCAAGGGAAAGCCTCAGGCCAAGTCTCATAAAAAAGGTCAGTGTTCCAGCTAATGTAAACTGAAGCCAACAAACATTTTCTAGTAATTTCTTCAGTCATATGCTTTCACACTTGCATAAAAAACACTATGCTTGTATTATACATTTATTTTTTAGAAATTATATTTTATATTTTTGAAAATAGAATAGGGGCAATGGTCTGAAAATACATACTCCGTTTCTTTCTTAAATCGTTATCCAGACCTGGGCTGCGTTCCCCCATAGCATCGTAAACTTAAGTATGTCATAGATCCATTGAAACCACTGGAGCTATGATCAACTTAGGCTTACAATGCTTTTGGGAAACACAGCCCTGAAAAACACTCAAATCAAATTTCATACTTTTCCATGCTGCGTAGAAACCCATAAACCAGTTTTGGATTTCTATTTGCAGTGGTACACAAAAATGACTGCTAAAGAAATATTCCTTCAATACAAAAGGTAAATTAAGGAACTGAAATGCCAGGTGGTCTCACGTTATGGAGCCAGAGAGCTCTGCGGCCTGCCTCTCCTTCTTCTGCACCTCCTGAGTGGCCTCCTCCACCTCTCTCTCCCTTTTCCTCAGAGCCTGAGATAAGGCAGTGCGCTCCTTCTCCAAATCTTGCTCTAACTGGGACACCTGTGAGCGATCAGTAGATATTATCCCACTATCGTTAAAGATTAGTTTATTTTCTAAATGCAGTAAAGTCATGGCCTGTACATTAGCAACAGGGTGAATAATAGGATAATAAGTTGACATGCACTTGCTATTCTGTAAGTATTAAAGGGTTAGTTCACCCAAATATAAAAAATAATGTCATTAATAACTCACCCTCATGTCGATCTTCGGAACACAGTTTGAGATATTTTAGATTTCGTCAGAGAGCTTTCTGTCCCTCCATTGAAAGGAGTCCGATTCAAGAACCGAGAGGGTGATGATACTGCGCATGTGTTGTGTGATTCAGCGTGAAGCAGACTGACACACAACGCATCTGAACCAAACTGATTCTTTTGATGAATGATTCTGAATGGATTCTGTGCTAATGTTATGAG
This sequence comes from Carassius gibelio, assembly GCF_023724105.1. Classification (NCBI taxonomy): domain Eukaryota; kingdom Metazoa; phylum Chordata; class Actinopteri; order Cypriniformes; family Cyprinidae; genus Carassius; species Carassius gibelio. Next base: position 11,914,569 of record NC_068397.1, on the reverse strand, counting down.
CGCGGGTAAACAAAAGGCTTCATTACTTCAAGCACAAAAGAACCTGTGAACCGTTTTCTTCAACTGGTTTATTTAATCGAACTGTCCGAAAGAACCACGGGTGATGTGAAAACCAATGCAACAGGATCTTGACTCGAGAACGAGTCAATCTTTTGTTCGGTATCTGGCTCGGCTCTCTGTTTATCTTCAGTTCTCTCTTCACAGCAGTTCAGTCAGTGTACTGTTTGAGTACATGAATTAATCCGGAATATTGGCTTATTTTAACTTAGAGGGAGTGTCAGCCACATTAAAAAAAGTTAACAGCTTAAGTAATTTGTGGATTAATGCGTATTGGAGACACAAACCATTTCAAATGATTCAGTTTGATTTGGTGAACTGGTTCAAAAAGATCCGGTTACATCAAGTGATTCATTCGTGATCCGGATATCACTACACTGCAGTGAGCGCGCTAAGAACTGACCCGGAAGAGAAGACAATGCTGAACAAAGTCGTAGTTTTTGCTATTTTTGGACCAAAATGTATTTTCGATGCTTCAACAAATTCTAACTGATCATCTGATGTCTGATGGACTAATTTGATTATGTTTTTATTACCTTTCTGAACATGAACAGTAGACCGTACACACAATTTCAATGGAGGGACAGAAAGCTCTCGGACTAAATCTAAAATATCTTAAACTGTGTTCCGAAGATGAACGGAGGTCTCACTTGTTTGGAACGACATGAGGGTGAGTCATTAATGACATAATTTTAATATTTGGGTGAACTAACCCTTTAAATATCAGTAGAATGACTGAAAAATAAGTGTGATAGTTCATGTAGCTGCAAAGTTACTTCTTAAGCTTTTATAGAATGTGTAAAGTGGACAATCAAAATTACATTACTAAATATTCAATAGTGAAAAAGTTATTGTATTAAAAATATATATATTATAGATATAGATTATTTGGAGTAACCAATAAATATTTTAAAACGAAACCAGAAACATGCTTTAATAAAGTAAATGGGGTCAACTCCCTTTGGAGGTTCAGTACAAAGGTTTTTTTTTACTGGATAAAAGCTTGTTTTATGCTGGAGCAGAACAACCCTTAGGCACAACTATACATATCTTCAAAATAATGAATGACTCTTTTATATATTGATCAGGTATTAACAAGGATGACATTTAAAAATTATACTAATCAGGATAATGATACTGAATATGCAAAAATTATCAGACCGGAATGATATATGATACAGAGTTTGATCAGTTACTCAGATCAGAATTGATTCTATAGTTTTCTTATAATAAAAAGTGCCTGCTTGTCAGAATATATGCAATTGATTTTAGTTTTTCAGTTTTTTGTTTTTACGTGAAGCCTAACAATGTAACCTAAATGTGTTTTTTTGATAGTGATATAAGGTGAGCTTTAGGATATTACACACAATGATCATATAGCTTAATTTTGCATGAAGCAAGCATACCCAGACATGTGGATAGTCATGGGTCTTGTACAAATTTAAAAAAAGAAAGCGGTAGCACAGACCACAGCATGTACCTGACCCATTTAAATTCTACACAGAATGCTGAATTTAAAGCTCATTCAACATTGATGAGTAGACTAGTTTATCTAGATTAAAAACACATCTCTTTCGCCAAGCATTCGAATAATGTATCTTTTTAATTGTGAGTGTAGTTGCATCTGTTCAAAGTTGCATTTTTATTCATTAGCTTGGGTTAAACTAATTTTACTTTGTTGGATCAGCAGCTATGCTAATGATGTCTGTATTTTGTTTCTATGTTTCGCCACGGGATTTACATCCCGTGGTAACTAGGATTTAAACAAGCTCCAGTCTGGATCCAGAACACCTGAGAAGAGATGATGCTGACCCTCAGAGGACCTCAGATGATGCTAACCTTGAATCAACAAACAGAACTAACAATTATTGCTAAATGTGTGACTGAATCATATAATAACTTAATTAATAATATTGATAGTTCATCGTCTAGCTGACTACGTCTTGTATTATTATTATTATTTTTATTTTTTCTAAAATCCTGTCAAATGTGCACAAACTACTAGCTACTACTAAATATTGTAACATAATTTTCTGTAAAGTTGCTTTGTAACGATTTATTTTGTAAAAAGCGCTATACAAATAAACTTGAATTGAATTGAATTGAATTGAACTAGTTAATGCTGGGGCCAGAATAACCATTACTAAAAATTACTAACCATTACTGCAATAGCAATTTCACATTAAATCTAAAAATCTAAAGGGAGATCTAAACGAGAGCGACAAACACAGGTCTATGCAGAAATCTAATGATTAAGATGCTCCACAGAAAACCAGACTAAGTCTTTGCATTGCCTTCCTTTTGATATCCACATTATGAAAGTGTGGATGAACTTTATTTTTAATGAAGTTCCAGAATGCATCAGTAAGAACTTGGTCCTTTGTTCACTTCATTTTACAGTGGATTAGAATACACACAAAGCACAATTCAACCAGGACTTTCAGAAAGATTGAAACTAAAAGACGATGATGTGCCGACTATATTGGATTCTACAGTAATGTCGCACCACACAAGTGTGTGTAGCTGTGGTCACTATTGCTTTGCCTGTTATTACAGATCAATTGATATGTACTGTATATATGTAGTATTGATTATTATAGAGTATTTATGTGTTTTGAACCTAAATGACAGCAGCGTCTATCTATGAAAGATGTATCGAAATTCACTAATATTTCCTGGTTTTCCAGAGCCATGGGAACCCAGCTGTGTGTACCTGGCTCTGCAGCTGACTCTGGCTTTCCTCCAGCTGTGCGATGCGTAATGTGCTCTCCTGCAACATGGTGTGCTGGTTCTGGATAGAGTGCTGAAGCTGCAGGTTCTCCTCACTGGAGCTCTGATAAGCCATGCATTTCCTCTTCAGCTCTTCCTGCAGCTGTGACAGCTGATAAAAATGCTACAATGAGTAATACATTAGCCAAAAGGAGCTTCTAACTGTCATTCAACTAATGTTCCCCCAGGAAGAGGAAGTGACTGACCTCACTGTTCTTCAGCTCCAGTTGTCTATCATGTTGTTTCTTTACCTCCTCCATCTGCTGGAGGTAATGACTCCGCTCCTCTTTACAGGAGGACAGTTCAGTCTGCAGGTTCCTAACCTAGAAAGAAACAAAACAGAAATGACAACCTAACCAATTCAATTATGGGACAATAAATCTCATGAGCTTTGGTTCTATATCTCAACAGCTGCATAATAATCAGCGTATGCACTTGTTGGCTAGAAAATACTTTCTGTTTTGAGGACTGAATGATGGTTAGGTCATTTTAAATATCAACACTGACAGGTTCTGTCAATAAAAATGTGGCTTTGTAATGTTACAGCAGAAATAAGGAAATACATTTGAATATCGTTTTGTAAAATGGGGGGGTTTGAGACAAAAAGGATGAGAACCACTGCTTTAGAAAAAGCAATACAATACCATACTCCTGTTCTGTTCACAGTGCTGAGTAGACAACAAAGTAAAAAACAGTTAGTCAGTCTCACCACTGAAGCAGAGTCAGCAGCTTGCTCTTCAACATTTCTAAGTGCCTCTTCACTGCATTTAGATTTTGCCTCAAAATCCTGTCCAAGGAATTAAGACATTTTCAGAGAGAGATTTACACAAACCCACAACATTCACAGTTAATGCCTCTCAGTGCAGTCCAGAAGTCTGAGTAAAGTAAAAAATTTAATGAATTTAATAATTAAATTCCCGTGGCTCATTGGTAGAGCATTGCATTAGCAGCGCAAAAGGTCATGGGTTCAATTCCCAGGGAACACATACTGAAAAAAAAAAAACCTGAGTGCACTCTAAGTCGCTTTGGATAAAAGTGTCTGCTAAAGGCATTAAATGTAAATGTAATAAAAATTCGTTTTTTTTTTTTTTCATTACAAACTAATTTAAAGTGCTTCAAGGGAGATCATGTCTACACATGATCAAGATCACAAATTGAATTTGATTACTGACAAATCAGTAGTCAAATTCCCTCTTAATTTAAAGGTAGGGTGGGCCAGTGGTTTTCAAACCCTGGGTTGGGAATGAAAAATGAAACTTTTATAATGAAACAAACAAACAACAAAAAGAAAGTACTCTGCAGCCGCCTCACAGCAGACTCCACTGCATATTTGTGTTCACGCACTAGAGAGCATCAAATATTTATATCTAAGTGTTTTTGTATCATTGAACATTTTAGCCAATCAAAGACATATCTGTTGATTTGTGGAACACAATGGCCAATCAGAAGTGTTTCAGTTCCACATATCGCTCAAAACAATGGAGTTTTTTGGTTTAGTCCAGACTCTGGAGTTCTGCAAGCTTGCAAATCCCCTCATTAAAACGTTGTATATCTCTTTATTTTTGGAAAATGTTAGAATTTGACATCTGTTCTGTAAAGGAATCTTTTTATTTTCCCATTCTGGCTTGGCCTGCTAGTACAATAGTCACGCCTCAAACCTTGCTATTGGCTGAACAAAGGTAGGCAAATAAGGCACATAGAACAACATATCAATGCATTCGGAACAATTCAAATTGAGATTTTTAATGTATTCTCAGAATATGGAAACCCACTGTATTCATGGAATGAGTATGCAGCGAGATCTGACCTCAGTGAGCTTATCTACAACAGCCTGTAGAAGATCAGCTCTCTGCTGTGACTGCTGCTTCTCTGTGTGAAGATCAGTCATATTTTGTTCTAGTTCCTCAAGTTCAGTCTGTTTCTGAGCCAGAGACAACTGTAGCTGAAACACACACACACGGTTTTAACTTTTTTTTTTTTTTTTTTTACAAGTTCAATAAAATTACAACTGCACAATAGCATACATACCACCTCAATTCTATCCTCTAGTTCTTTGCATTTGTGTGACTGTGTCGTTTTGACTTTCTCTATAGTCTGCTGATACTCCCTCTGTTTCTTGTTCAAGACCGACTGGTAGTGCTGAATACTGCTGGCCTTTTCCTAATGTAACACAGAAACGGAGTATAGATTTGCTGTTTTATCTTGAAATCATTACTTGCTTTGTATGTATACGTTACCAGAAGGTCTTGTTCAAGCTGGCTGGTCTTCATTACAGCCTGTGAATAAGCAGCACTCTTCTCCTGCAGCTGTTTCTCCAGGACAGTCACACGCAAACTCTTCTTTTTTAGCTTATAAACAGAACATTGCTCAGTTAGATTAATACACTTCTAGAAAATTCAAAACAATAAATTACTGAATCTGGCATAAAATCAAGTTGTGTTCACATTTTGATTTCATGGAGACTTTTAACATACTCGTCCCAAACATTTGAACGGTAGTACATGCCATTGCATATGTTTAATTGGTTAATATTTAATGAATAATGAAATACTTTCTGCACTGGTAGTTGAATTTCACTTCTAAAGTAGTACATACAGTCAAATGTTAAAAAAACAGATTACAGATTACATTACATAATTTTTTATTATAAATGAATTACAAGACTTTATTATATTATCAAGCAGAAGTTTCCAAAAGCAGTGCCTAAACATACAAACAAACATTTTTTTCACTGCTTCAAGTTCAAACATGCAGCCAGCAAAGACAATTAAATAAAAAAAATGTCATGGTACCCCACAAAACTACAGTGACACTGTTCTGGTACAGGAAACACTGATTTGAAGGGTCACAAACCTCTTTCTCTAAGGAGGTGGCCTGTGTAGCCTTTTCCAGTAGCTGGTTGTGGACCTGCCGGTAGTGAGAGGATCTCTCTGTGATGGAGGTCTGCAGTGAGGAAATCTCCTCCTGGGCTCTAGTCAGTCTCTCTTGTAGGCCCTGTGCGGCACTGGCATGCCGGGTCTTCTCCCTCTCAACCGTCTGAAGCACCGCCAACAGTTTCTGATAACGTTCACCTATATGAACAGGGGGAAAGATTAAAGTAACAATATAGCCGTGTTTCCACCACAGGAACTTTACCCAGGAACTAGGGACTTTGGCCTGGTACTTGGTGTGTTTCCACCGCAGGAACCAGGAACTAAATAAAGTTCTGGGTAAAATAATGCCCTTCAGAAAGTCTCTGCTGGCGAGTTGGTACTTTTTCAAAGTTCCGGAACTTTCGGGGCTAAACATCCTGATTGGTTGAGTTCACGCAGCACTGGTTGAGTTCAACCACCATTTATTCGGATCAACATTTTCAAAATATTACTGTTATTGTGTCATGAAATGTAATTTTAAAAGTATTTCAGGCGAAAATGTAGTTGTTTAAAACTCAAATCTATGTTTTATTTATAAAGACAGCGCCTATTTAAAAATGCGTTCCGCCGATCTCGTAAACGGTGAGCTCCACTCGATCAGCGGGAGCTCAGTGATCATCTATCTGCCAAGAAGCAGTCTCACCTCGGATAGACCTTCTGATATGTGCCGCTGGCTCTGATGCCTCTTTAGTGGTTAAACACAAAATATAATTCAGCTGCGGGGTAAATCTTACAGGTTTTCTTGGTCTGTATTCAATTTATCTCTATGTCAAAATGAAAATAAAAAAGGCAAATTTATATAATATTTAGTTTAATTGTAATGGCTGCATATACACATATCCCTGAACTAAGTAAATTTCTGCAGCTGTTATTATGCTTAAATGAAAACCAAAGGAGGCAGTGGTATTTGATATCCTATTTCGTTTTATTGTAAAGAGGAAAATTACAGGATTCGCGTCGTTGCGGACATCACACTCCCGAGACGAATGCACAAAGTCTGAACTAACTACGAAAGTATAGTGAAGTGAAAGTGAAGTGACATTCAGCCAAGTATGTTGACCCATACTCAGAATTTGTGCTCTGCATTTAACCCATCCGAAATGCACACACATTGCAGTGAACACACACACACACACACACACTGTGAGCACACACTCGGAGCAGTGGGAAGCCATTTATGCTGCGGCGCCCGGGGAGCAGTTGGGGGTTCGATGCCTTGCTCAAGGGCACCTAAGTCGTGGTATTGAAGGTGGAGAGAGAGCCGTTCATGCACTCCCCCCACCCACAATTCCGTCCGGCCCGAGACTAGAACTCACAACCCCTTGAATGGGAGTCCAACCCTCTAATGCGGAAACGCGGCATATGTCCAGTAAAATAATACAAAATACACAAAAATGCATGAATAAATGAAAGTGGACAGTCTTGGGAAGGCAGCAGTACCCTATGCTGAGAGTTATATGCTCACCAGGTTTGTGTTTGAGAGATTCAGTAGTGCTTGTGTAAGACAAGTCAGGCAGCAAACAAGGGTTCACACACAGTGCCCCCTCCCGATTCTGAAACACAAGTCATTCCACAATCATGAAGAGAACTGTTTTTGCAAATAAAACAAAAATCAGTGAAGTCAAATTATGTTTTAGACTCCATAACTTTCAATGACTGAAATTATAACCAATATCTTGTTTTTGATTCACAGAATAAAACAGTCATACAGTTTTGAGACTTCATGAGGGTAAGTAAAGGCCAGTTCACACCAAGAATTATAACTATAACAATATAGTTATGACAACGCAGAAAAGAGCAGAAGAGAGTGTACACCACATCTACAACCATAAAAACACAGAGGACTGGTGGAATCACATTCAGAATGATTTTTTTCAGCTGATCATTGACAGCCATTCAGAATCCATTCTGCTTTAAAGTGCTCAAGCATAGTGACATATAACACTATCATCAGTTGGTGTAGACACTAATATATCTACCACTACAGTTATCGTTCTTGGTGTAAACATGCCTTAAATGAGGACAGAACTTTCATTTTTAGGTGAATTATCCCTTTAAACATGCAAAATGTAATTACTTTCATGTAGGGTGTGTGTGTGTGTGTGTGTGTTTAATGAGCACCTCTCTCAGATGTAGCAAGTCCAATATGCTCTCTAGGCTGGTCAGCTCGGCTCTGTCCTGTTCTTTCTCTCTGTGGGCATGAGCCACCCTCTGCTCCTGACATGCCGTGAGAAGCCGCAGGTCCTCGTTCTCTTTCCTCAGCCCTGCCATCTGCTGCAGCTGAGCCTCTTTCTCTGCTAGCTCCCTCTGTAGCTGTTTCAGCTGATCTGAGAGCTGCTGAACCTGAGACTGCAGCTGCACATGCTCAGTGGACAGAGACTCAGAGCGGCTGTGAACCTCCTTCAGCTCACTGATCAGAAAACAGAAAGAGCAGTAACTAGCATGAGCAGTTTACCTTTTCCAAACAATACCTTATCCAACTGGTCAAATAATCAGTTTGTTTACTGATTAACATATTAGATGAAATGCGTATTAGTTGCGATGACATCAATGGAATTTTAATTTTCACTTGCACAGTGCCCCCTCAAATTTCAGAGATAATTGGATATAAAATGCAGCTTCCAAAGAACAAAAACAAAAAAAAAAAGCCAAATAATATTTTTTTATATTTGATACGATCACACCAGTGTGATTAGATCGTTCAGTACGTCACGGCATCAGCTGCTTAATTTAAAAGTGTTCGCTGGCTGGCGCTGAGCCAGAGACAGACGTGTTTGTACAGCGCTGCAAGATAACCAATCACACATGACTCTGTAGAGCTTATGAATGCAATGGCCAATCAGAGATGTTCAAATGTGCCATCGCTGAAACACGTTGCTTTGCTCACATCTGAAACAACAAAGTCAAGTCACCTTTATTTATATAGTGCTTTAAACAAAATACATTGCATCAAAGCAACTGAACAACATTCATTACGAAAACAGTGTGTCAATAATGCAAAATGACATTTAAAGGCAGTTCATCATTGAATTTAGTGATGTCATCTCAGTTCAGTTTAAATAGTGTCTGTGCAATCCAAAGTGCAGATGTGCGTACGAATGTAAGGTATTCATTTCACAGTGTAAACAGCCTTAGTGATTTTAATGGGAGTTTTTGAGAGTGCCTGAACTCTGGATAGAGTGAATGGAAATATTCCATATTGATAATGTAAATGTTCTTAAATGTCCTAAATGTGTTCTAGTTAGTAACTTACAATATTGCTATTAAATTCACATTAAATACAAAGTCAGTCAAATTAAAAAATATTTTATGGCATGCCAACCATATCTGGTACTTAAGTAAAAAGTCAGGGTTTTATGTGTAGTTAATAGATTACACTATTAGTCTACTTTGCCCATCACCATTTACTTATTAATTAACAATCTATGAAGGTGCAAAACGTGTTTACTTTCATATATTTGAGAATCAAGATATTTCCTGATACAGTTAGTACGTTTGGAATTGTTTTGAATAAAAATGAAAAATAAATAAAACATAAGCCTATAGGAATATCAGTTATACAGTGTTATCATGGCTGCTGTGTCACATGAAAAGCATGATCCCCCCACCCCCACTCGCACATGCCCCCTCAAAAATCATAAGTGCTTGACACCCCTGTCAGCACCCCAAAGTTAGTACAAAACAAGATCTGGATTTCATTCAGCAAATATGATGCAGAGTGGTATTATGATTTGTTTGTATTCACTTTCCCTTTTAAATCTACTATACATAATTGTGACTTCATTTCATTATTAAGAATTTCATAATCATTAAAATACTGAAATAATGATCTAAGTAGTTTGGGTCAGTGTTGTGAAATAACTTAACATATAATATACATTAGTTACCATTCAAAAGTTTAGGGCCCTAAGAGTTTTGTTCAGCAAAGACACATTAAATTGTTAAAAAGTGACAGTAAAGACATTTCTAATGTTACAAAAGATTTTTGTTTCAGAAAGATGTTTAAATATACACTTTCTATGAATCAAATAATATAAAAAAGTCTACTATTACTGGTATTTTGACATTATATTAACTATCATTGATGAATGATCTTCACATCTCCACAACATAAATCAGCATATAATTTATATCAGTATATAACATGGTCTCTTACCAGATGTTGTGACGTAGACCATCCTTCTCTCTCTCCAGCTCAGCACACTTCCTCTCCAGCTCCTCTCTCTCTCTGTCACACTCCATCAGGCTGACTTTCAGCTGGCCCTCATTCGCCAACACCTTCAGCAAATACAGGATATGCATGATACATACAGCAGCAAAAGAAGTCATTACTGAATGATTTCTATGTCAGTTTAAGATTCCTACGTTATATTACCTTCCTGAGTTTTTCAGAAACATCCTCTTTGTATTCTTTAAAGGTCACTGTGAGCTTCTCTGCATTTCGAAGTGCTTGGTTTCTTTGCTGCTCAGCACTTAGAAGGAAACATTTTTCAGGAATTTAAGTTGTGTGCTTTCAGGAATTACAAAAAGACTTCTTATAAATGTGAGATAGTTCCAGCTTTAAGTGATTACTGTTCCCAGGATGAATTAGTCTAATGTTTTCATTAATGTATTTTATCTTGTACCGTTTTCCCAGACGTGTTCTTTCAGCTAACTCCGCTTTAACAACCCTCAGCTCATCTCTGAGCTTCTCCACCAGCCGGTTACTCTGCATCACTGTCTGTTCACTTTCTTCCAACTTCTGCTCTGCAGCCCTGAAGTAACAAGAACATGCTGCTCCAGATTTCTGCCACAAAAGAATCAGATTTTTCAAGGAGGATGTAAGTGATAGAGAAGATGAACCTACTCTAAAGCTTTGGTCTGGGTTTCTAGTTCTGCCTCAAGACCCAGAATCTGCTCCTTCATGTGAGACACACTGGAGGTCCTGGCTCCCAAAGTGGATCCCAGCAGACGCATCTATACAAACAAACATCAAATAACAATATAACCAGAGAGATTTCAATATTCATTTGATGGCAACTTTAAGGTTTCAGAGTGATTTTAAAAGATGTTGCTAAGCTGTTTGTATGGTGTTAAAAATTGTACGTAATGTATGTAAATTGTATATGAAATCTACTTCATAACTCATGAATGTGCCAAGGACTGCTTGGGTGGATGTTCAGATTTAATTTTTTAGTAAACAAAAATTTTAACTACTGCCTGTTTCCAACACAGAATAAACATATGGCTTCAGAAGACTGTGAATACAGAGTCCAAATTGTATGGATTACGTCTATAATACTTTTATATTTATAGTTAAATTGCAGTTTCAAAGAACCAGTCCTCATTCACTTTCATTTTTAAGGAACACTGGCCAGGATATTCTCCTTTTGTGATCTATAGAGTAACAATGTAAAGGATGACACATTTTTATTTTTTACCTGCAATTTGTTAAAATCTCTTATGCAAAGTATAAACATTGTAATAGTGATGCTTGATTTATTAAACACCACTAATTAAAACAAATGATGTTCAATTAGTACAACATGCTATCAACACATTGTAAAAATAAACACAATAAACACAAGTAATCACAAGGTTGGGGTCAGTAAGAAATGCTGTAAGAAGTTGGAGTCAGTAAGAAAAAAACATTTATTCAGCGTGAAAGATTACTTTTTTTTTTAAGTGTCAGTACACAAATTTATAATGTTACAAAAGATTTTTATTTTAAATAAATCCTGTATAAAATGTATGAGGGTTAAATTATATACATACTATATAGAATATATAATATTAATTTAATAATAATGTTTCCTACCACAATGATTTCTGATGGATCATGACACTGAAGAAATAATAAATTACGCTTATTTTAAAATATATTAAAATGGTTCTTTTAAATTGTAATAATATTTCACAATATTAAAAAAACTAACCTTCCCCAAGTTTATGAACAGAAGCATACCTCTTAAATAACTCAGCAGGAACCCAACACACATCATAGCCAGTAGCTATGTGAATAGCATTACCTTGGACTTTGAGCTGACTAACTCAAGCTGAGAAGCTTCTATGTCACTGATGAGCTGCCTGTTCTCCATGGCCAGAGAAGTGTTTTCCTGCCTGATGGTGTTAAGCTTCCTCCGGAGTACAGACATCTCGGTCTCCATGTCTCTGTCTGACTACAAATGAACACAAAAAACACAGCTCAAATAACGCAAAAACCTTTCAAATCAGTGGGTTTTGGGGGTCTATTTTTTCAGCAACACTTTAGTTAATTTATTTGCTATATCTTTACAGCATCTTACCCTGCAGTCACTAATGGATACACATGCACACGGCCTCTGCTCAGGGTGTGAATATGCTCCTCTTGGTTGACCAGGATCAGGACTCTGAAGGTCTTCTAAAGTAAGACGACCTGGGAATCCGTCCACAGCACTACTGTTATTATCCTCACCAGTGATATCATTTCCTGATTGACTGAAATGAGTGCCAGAAATTTTTTTTTTTTCAATTATGAAATGCAAATAATACAAGAAATGCCATAATGCTTAGCTACTGTATAATATCACAGTAATTATTTACAAAAATGACCAAAACAAACAACATTTAAAATTACATGGGTCAAAGAGCCATTTCTAATAAAACCTAAGAAGGGACACAAAACTGCATCTTGAATCATATCTGAAGGAACTATCATCAAGTAAAACCAACAATGCATTTCAGCAATCCTCAACTAAAGTTGTTCTAAAATGCCTCACCTCAGTTGTTCCCCCAGTGACTGCAGGTTTTTCTCTGTTAATCGCAGCTGATTTCTCAAGGAAACAACATCGTCTACCAGCCCCTTGTTGTCTTTGAACATTAGTGATTGTTATGAAGAGCCCTGCAAATAAAGATTATCTTCGTTAATTAGAGTTGGCTAAAAACTAACATTAAACTCACACCATAGTTCTTGCTTTAAACACTTTCTTATTTTAATTTACAGCTTTGTCTATTGATGGTTATGAGTAATGAGTTATCATACCTAACGTTACCTTACACTCAAGTGATTTGGCTTCATTTCATGTATTCAACAGGTTGTCAAGGAACAAACGTCAACTCTATCACAATTGTTTAGCTCTCCGCTGCTTTTCGGTGGGTAATTGACGAGATATTTCTATACTGGTGAATATCTGCTCATCAGCATATTCAAAACTGCAGTTTTGTGCAGAAAACGCCTGTTTTGTTGTTTTCAGTTAGCCTAGCATTCACTGCATTGAGATCTAAACAAAACGCGCTGCCATCGTCGCTTCAGTTGATTGGCTGAGACGAAAAACCGTCCTCAACAGTCGTGACGTAATACTGAGGCGCCAGGGGCGCGAATGACAGCGCGATTATTACAGCTCTAAAGTTTAACTGTTTTATGTTTTCGTTATATTTTTATTTACATTGTACTCTATGATGGTTAAAATAGCTGTTACTGCTTTGTTTATCTGTTATCTTAAATTAAGGGAATCATTTTGGGCTGTTAATCCGTGTTCGCTTGATACACCCATCTTCAAGGTATTTACTGTAGAAAAATAAACTAGCAGGACCATAGAATGATGTTAATTGCGTGCTATGGTAATACAGAAATATGCACTCTGTTAGGGAATAACTATTTACATGTAACGGCATTCCATAATTAAACTTCAATATAAATGTAACTTAAAAAGTGTGTAATTAAATTAAAGTTACTTATCACAATATGAACGATTACAAAGTGTGCATGTGCTTTATTATTTTTTACGGTTTTTTTCTACCAAGGCATTGTTAGATGCAAATGTTTCCTGTCAAAGCTATGCAAAGATTTGATTTGACTTTGTGATGGCTGTTTTAAAATGTAATTATTATAATCTTGAAGGGACAGAGGATTTCTCTCTTTAGTAATTGGTGTTAACTATAATATTAAGGTCAACCCTGCCTGGCTTAAATGGTTGAAAAAGATTAACAATTTAAGATTCATTAGAAATTTAGATAAGTAATCAAATGTAATAGTTGCATTTCATTACTAATTACATTTTAAATATAGCAACTTGTAATCTGTAACCTATTTCGTTTACAAAGTAACCTACCCAGCACTGAAAATGGATTCAAGTAAATATATATGCAAAACACACTAGCAGGGCCTATAGACAGAAGCCTTTTCAATTATTTCTGTAATTTTAACCCAAATAGTATTTTTTTTCTTTTCAAAGGCATTCAAAAATGGCTAGTTACACTGATAAGGTTTCAGATCTTTATTCTTTGGCTAAAGGAGCCTGCTCAAAGCCAGGAAAATACAAAGCAAGCTTTACTAACACTGGTACACCAACTGAATAATGCTTCATACACATAACATAACAAGAGTTTAATATTTAGATCTTTTTTTTTTTTTGTATCAAAATCAGGAGGTATTAATGTTGAAGTCCAAAACTTGCCTGATACCAATTCTACTTCCACCCGCTGCAAGTGGTTAGATAATATTATTGAGAACAGGGAATTCTCAGGTCAAAAAAAAAAAAAAGTCCACCTAAAAATTCATACAACTTTAGAATTTTTGAAATGTATGAAAATACAAAGCTAAGAACTGAAAATCTCATTTGGATGTCCTACAAGTTGTAAATTAACCTGAGTGCTCATGTGAATTGACAATTTGTTAGTGTACACTGTAAAAAAAAGAAGAAGTAATAAATAGCACCACAAAAGCCTGAGTCAATTATAACAAAAATATTGCTGCTGTTTTCTGATTGTAACGTGAAGCTAATGCTGCAAAAAAAAAAAGAAAAATAAAGAAACCGATATACACAGGTCTGTTGAATTAGTTGCATAGTATAACAAAGTATACAGATAAGACTAGACAAATTAGACATCCGATTCAGAATTAAAAAATAAAACGCGCTTAGACTAAAAATAAAAACCTTTATAACTTAAATTACCAGGGCAGATATTGAATTGTTTTAAAGGGAGGATATACAAAAGACCTCCTAACGCTACAGCGCTGTCATATGCTTTTAAGATAATATATAATAAAAAAAATAATAATAATAAAAAAAAGAGACAACTATAAACAAAAAAAAAAAGCCTTCGATTAGCCTTCTTGGGAATGTGGAATGTCTCAAACACCAAGATTTTATGTAAATTTTAATGCTACTCATATTTTAATTTTGTTTTGCGGCAGGAGAACAATGAACCATTTCCCATTGTTTTTTTTTTTACATCAATTTCATTTTATAATCAAATTCACAAGCTAGGCTGTTTAAAGTGAGATGACACAATACTAGATGTACAGGATGAGAGCTTTATGTGCAATCAGTTGAAATGTAAATAAAAGTGCCCTATTGACAATAGCGCTCTCTCCTCTTGGCAATTCGAGCTATAAGAAAATGTTTAAATGAATAAGCAGAAACAAAAATCCTCAGTCTCCAGCAGCATATATAGTATCCGTTTCACATCCCCTTAAGGCACCTCCATATCAGAGAAAAAAAAGCAAGGACACGGGTTATTTTCACAAAGTAGTGAATTGATTATGTCCTAAACCTGAAACTACAGCCACCTTCAATGTGTAAATCCAGTCCATGTGAAGGCATTCCTTTTCAATTTCCACAGAGACAGGTCACATACACAGAACTTTACAAAGTCCCATCTCTTTCTTATAGTCCTGAGTCAACCACATACATCTGGGCACAATCACTGCCCTTCTCTCATTATGGGTTACACATTTACTGTCAAGAAATGAAATACATTAGACTGATATGAAGCTCAGGAGGCAGTGACACCCTCCCATTCCACCAAGTACTGGACTTTGCCATCATTAGTGACACGGCGAGCGAGCACACGGTACTTCTCCCCACAGGCCAGGCGTCCTGCAGCGCCGAAGTAAGTGCTGATGGAACTCTTGAGCTGGTTGAGCTGGGTGCTGGGGTCCAGGCCCTGCATGATGTCCATGCCGCTGTAGAGGCAGGAGGGGAGGGGGCTGGGCTCGGGAACGTTGTTGCTGGGTTGCAGCTCCGGGTTGCAGGGTGGAGGAATCTCTGGATTTGGGGGCTGCAGTGCTCGCCGTGGACGCCCCCGGCGTCTCTTAATCGGCGGCTGTGTGATGGTGGGCCATAAGCATCCAGTGCGTGGTCCGCTCGGACTGCCCAAACTAGAGATGAACAGGGTACACATATCATACAGAATAAGAGTTATAATCTGCTTTTGAAAAATTAAGCTGTATAAATTCTGTATCTCTGATAGAGGTCAGCATAAATATTAAGTTTATCTGAACCTCACCTGTAAGACACCAGACTTTTATTGTGCCCAAAAAGAATAGTTAAAATTAAAACTTCGAAAGAAATATATATATAAAAAAAAAAGAAAATCTTGAATTCCAAACTCACAAAATTACTGTTATAAAGCCTTTAAGTTTAAACAAGCATTTATCAATTATATAAAGTCTGTAAATTTATGAATTAAAAAAAATTATGAATTTAAACAAATAATTGATAAATTAATATACACTACCATTTAAAAGTTTGAGGTCAGTAAAATTTTGTTTTTGAAAGAAGTCTCTTCTGTTCACCAAGAATGCATTTGGTGGGGAGAAAAAGAAGTAAAAACAGGAATATTGTAAATTAAATATTAAAAATTAATCATTTTATTACTTTACTAATTGTTATTATTCTTAATTGTATTAAAATGTTAAGTTTTCTATTTCAATACATTTCCTATCTGAACACATTTTAAAATGTAACATCCCTGTCTTTTCACATGAACATTCAGAAATTATAATACACTGATTTCATGCTTAAGAAATATTTCTGAAATTATTTTTTTGTGGTTTTTTTCCTTTGATGAATATAAAGTTCAGAAGAAAACCATTTATTTTAAATGGAAATATTTGTAACATTATGAAAGCCTTTTCAATTTTGATTAATTTAATCTGTCCATGATGGATAAAAGTATTTTCATCTTCTGTCCTTTTTAAAACTTCTAAAAGGTATAAACACATACTGAGGATGAAAAATTATCATCATTAAAACATAAATCACCTGGACTGCCTTGAGAGGGTGGTTGAGGTAGTTTCACTGTTGCTGGTGGCACCAACAGATTCAACATCTGAGGTACTTGATGAAGGCAAAGATTTTTCAATTTTAGCACTAAAAAAAATGAAAACATAAATGGGAAAAGGGTGGGATTTTTGTAATTCAACAATTTCTAGATATAATTTTTTGTTAATCCTTATCTCACCTTTTTGAAGCCATCAAGTCCAGTGAGTTGTTGTCTAGAGTTGGTATCTTCCCATCATTCTGCAATAAAAAAAAGTGACAAACTAAATGTTAAATGTCCACATTAATTAAACTGTTTGTAGATAAACAAAACCAGCAAATAAATGTAAAAATGAATCTCACTACTTTACCTGTGCCAAAAGTTCACTTGATCTTCTCAGTTTGGCCAACGTCTCTAAGGAGTGCGTGTGATGCTTCCTCTTTCCTTTCTTCACTCCATTATTGACAGTGCTAAAACAATTACAAAAGATTACAGCATAAGATACATTCATGACAGTGAAGCCAATAGAACTAAATAAGCGATGACTAACCTGCATGAATGAGGGGGTTTGGTGGCCTTCCTGCCTTTGATTTTGATCTCATGGGAGGCTTTTTCCGGTTCTCGACCTGACAGGAGCTCAGAACTCTGTGGGGCTGGTGGGAAGCGAATTCGTAATCCAAACAGGTGTTTCTTCTTTTTTATCTCTTTCCCTGACATGAACCTGAAACCCACCAGTGTAAAAAAGAAGATAAATTAATTCAAGCTTTACTGTGTGAAGGTAAAATGCCCATGATGGGCATACAGATAAACTCACATGTTGAGGTTGCTGTTAAGTGCTTCCAGAATGCATTCATATCGTTCTGCTCTCGGGGTATCTGCAAGCTAGAGGTACAAAGTCATAAATAAAATGAAGGTACATTAACACTAGCTGATCAACTAATGCAACTACAATGACTAGCCAGACCAATACCTCGCCAAGTTGAAGCCTATCCCAGTTTTCATTGATGTAAGTCATCAGCTCGAGTTCTGAGTCAAAGTATTTCTTTTTATGAATTACACTCAGGTTATAGAGGCTCAGGTGTGCAACATCTTCCCTGTTAAAGAAGTCAAGATATGTGATGGAACAAAAAAAAATCCTCTGTGAAGCTATTTAAATAAAAAAGCAGATATCAGTAAGAAGACAATTTTTTTACTGATACGGTGGGTAACTGATATGTGGCAGATGTTAAATACTATATTGTCTTAATAAATAAAAGTTGGTTAATTATGTAAATTTTTTAAAACATTCTTAATTATTTTTAATCCTACAGGTACATTTGAACAACACAACATTACAATGTACTGTAAGTAAAATGGATATTCGTAATTTTTGTGTTTTGGCCAATATTAATCCAAATAACAAATAATGTCTTATATTAAAATTATATACTATTTATTAAATTCTATAAATAAGAAATAAGGCACTTAAGACCAATAAATAATTTTAAATGCTACAATTTTATTTAGCTAAAATAACATAATATACTAGGCAAAAAAAAAAATGTATATTCATTTTGAGAATACATTTAACAGTGTGATTGGTGTTTTTAAAATAAATTGTAATTAAACATTAGATTACATTAGCATTACAAGCTAATCCTAAATAGAAAACTCACCATCTCAGAGGCAAACGTTTGAGGTACTCTGGTCCACTATTACAAACTGAACAAATAAATAGATAGAACCTGAGAATAAAGAAGGTAGATGTTAATTAAATGACAAAACTTCAACCACTGGCTTTCATTTTAATCAAATGATTGGAGAGCAGTACTTCACCTGTCTCCAAAGAGCATGGGCTTCTGAAAACACTGGATGCAGGCTTCATGAAACCACTGTTTACACTTATTACACTGCAACATCTTCAGATACCAGCTGTGGGAGGAAAGGGAGTCATTACAGTTCCACTGGGCCAATTTTGTACCTACAATCATCTGCAACTTATTATCCAATGCCTAATCTTAGTGGGGTTTATACTAAGAAGAATAACTATATTATCCAACACTGCTTTCTGCAACAGTGTCTATATGACGCACTTACTCGCCAGGCCCTCCACAGTAGCAGTAGCATTGCTGGATGTTGGTCTTGTGGCCCTGGTCCCACACTAAATCTTCAAGGGCGTATGGCAGAGACTGCTTCATTTCCTGTAGGGCTTTGGCATTTGGCCCTTTCTTCAGTGCACCGCCTCTCTGATGATTTCAGAGATACAACCACAACAATTCAGGATAGATAAACATGCCTATAGTATACATATATCACTCAATTCTAAGGTGGAGTCAAATCTGAAAAAAAAAAAAAGTATCCACTAAAACATTATGCAGAATGCAATGGTTTTCAACAATGATAATAATAATAATAATAAATGTTTCCTGAACATCAAAACTTCTGAAGATGCATTTGACATTGAAGACTGGAGTAATGGGTGCGAAAAATTCAGCTTTCCCATCACAGGAATAAATTGTATATTGAATATTGTAATGATATTTCACAATTTTATTACTTTTACTTTAATTCCAAAAAATAGTCTTGGTGTTGCATGGGAATTAAGTTTTTCCCCCATTTGTTTTTTCTTAATTCACCCAGCCGTTGCAGCAAAAGGTTAATTTTGCACCTCATACAGAAGACTACAAAGTGTTTTGGTCTGCATCAGTTGCAACCTATTCTGAATAAACTTTAAAGATTGGTAATCGGTATTGGTAAGTCACACTTGAAATCGGAATCGGCCAAGTAAATTGCTATCGGTGCATCTCTACTCTTCACATGATGAAAAGAGACACCTCTGGCTTTATTCCCTTTAGATATATTCCTTCAATAGCAGTGAACGTATCATCAACAAACCTTTGTTGTTGTAGCAAACACGCACTGTCTGCACAGCCATTTGTCATCGGAGGCAATGACACTGGAGTCAATTATGGGAGCATGGCATAGCTGATGGTATCCTATGGATGAGATATTGTCAGGGTGAAACAGGGAACTCAATCCCTTACATTGTTCAGTGAAGGGACTCAGATTTACAAGTAGGATAGTTACAGCCCTACCTTGCCCACATTTGTCACAGATGACTATTTCATTGGGGGGCTCGGAGCTTTCATTCTGGCATATAGAGCAGAGCATTTCCCCACCACTGTCCCCTGAAAGAAGGAACAAAGAAAATTAAGTGTGCAGATGTATGTGACCGTTATGTCCTTTACATCTGGGAAAAGTGGGTCTCATTCACTAATAATTGCATAGATTATTGCATATTTGTACGCACAGGAGAACTTTTCATTACAAAAATTCCACCTTATTCACAAGACAAGTATGTGCAAATGAATTTGTTCTGAACCTCATTCTAATGTTTCGGAAGTTTGGAGCATTCCAAATAAGCAACAGAGGTTAATAAGCATGCCAGAGGTTAGCCATTTGAATAAAACGTGCCCTAACCATTTCCATATAAGGGCTTTACAGGCAACCTTTCTTTTACAGCCTTTAGTCACTTTAGCACCCTCTAAAGAAGCAACATCCTTGAGCAATCGCAAGTGTGCTTTCCTAAAGAGCATCGTCAAACACAAACTTTTTATACACATTCACATTACAGATCTCCCATTAGGCAGCTGTACATACATGTATATATGCTTCATTATTTAGAAAAACCTTGATGTTGAGCTATTACAAAGGTTTTCTTATTCTTTCATTTTCATGAAAAAAGTTCAGACAAAATATACATTTTATGATGATAATGACATTCAGCATACATGCTTTTTGCACGCATGGTTTTATTTCCTAAAAAAAAATGATAGGTTTAGAATATTTTTTTGTACAAAGGTTTTAGGTGAATCATCATTTGTTTCTGAAAACATTCATATGCAACTTTTGCACATGTATACTTAGTGAATGAGACCCAGGGACTACATTTATGAGAGGTGGACAGCGCCTAAAGGTGACTAAAAGGGGGTTGTTTTTTCAGAATATATCTGAATAACTAATAAAAAGAAACTGTTCAAACCACACAAAAGATTACAAAAGAAGGAATGGTGTGCCATAGTTGCCAGGCGAAACTGATGATGAACACCACTCTGAAATACTTCACTGCAACTGCCACTTGAGACAAATAATAACTGAAGATAAAACCATGAGAGAATTTATTTTAGGCCTAAGAATTAACGCTTTTGTTGAATTGTTATCAAGAGATACACCGACAGATGTCATAGGTACCTTCCCTATTCTTGTCTCCTGGCTCGATGTGGGACTTACGGTTTGTGAAAGCCTGGAGACTCTGAGGTCTGTCAACTGTCAGGGACAAATTAAGAGGTAACTCAGGCTGAATGAAGGAGATAGGGAAGAGAAACCAAAAGGCGGCAAAAAGCAAAACCACAGTCAGACAGCATGAAACTAGAAGCATAATAGAAGAACTGACCAATCTACTATTAAAATGACCAGAAGGGAAGAAGAAATGTGTTATTTTAAAGCAAAAGAGAATTAGTATTACAATCAGCCAGTGGATGGTGCACATAAATCTATGTCAGGATCTCATTCCAAAACCCACCTCAGAGATGCCATCAGGACACAATAGACTAGTAACAGGGTATCTGCATTTTTTTTTTTTTTTATCAGAAAATACATTTTGTATTTACCTGTCTGAATGTCCTTCCACAGAACCCAGGATTTAGACTGATCTTCAAAAATCACAAAGCAGCGATGCTTATGTTTATCTATCTGCGGAAAGCATAAATCAAAAGAGGTTCAGATTAATCTAGATAGATACATTCATTCTGGTAACAGTATGTATATACAGTGTATTGATGTCCGCCCACTACAAGGCAAATTACAACATTTACAAAACTTGATTTGCAAAAAAGTATTTGATTAGCAGACAAAAAGCACTGCTAATGACAAATCTAAAAACAATCTATATAAGACTATTAATTTAAGATGTTATTCTATATGTAAAAACAATGTTTTTTATGTTTATAGCAAAATATGGATATGTCCAAATATTTACTTTAAAAGTGCAGGGTGATTGATGATTGAGTCATTCACAGCGCTTCATGGGAGTGGGTGGCTGCTATAGAGCGCTTTCAGTGCAATTTATTGTTTGGTGAAACTCTTATTGGTGGGTTATTTTGTAGAATAATGGGTAGTGTAGTTTTCTCATGGAATTAAACTGTTAAACAATTATTCAAAAATTAGCAAGCTGGGGTCTTCAATAAAAGCATAGACCATTGACTTACAACTACATAGCTCACAGTAAGTCTGTATGTAACAGTTTAACATTATTGTTTAAAATGTATTTCCCTATGTAGACATTAAATTGGATTTGTACTTCTAGGACCCATGTAATGCACTCCTTAACACAGTAGAGTAAATGATTCTGATCGCTGTAATGGCCACTTAACTGTTGCCACAGGCAGCCAATTATTTTCATGTAATACACAAAACAAAACATGATCTCCATTTATTTCTGTTTTATACTTTTAAATATTTATCGTCTGAACGACAAGATCTCAAACACACCTTGGAGATAGTTCCCAGGTAAAAAAGGCCATCTGACCATCGGGCCAGGACATCCTGCCCTTCTTCAAACTTGCTGGCGAGTTTGGCTGTGTCGGTCAGCCCATCTTTCACGGGAAATTGTGACAAAGGCACCGGTGACTTGTGTTGGTGATTTGGAGTTGACTTTTGGAGGGCGGCCAGGTTATCTAAACTTGCGGAGTCTCTGTCAAGTGAGAAAAACACCTCATGAAAAAAACTATTCAACCACACTTTAGTTTACACTAATGCAAAAAAAAAAAGCACATTGGACACACTCAAATAAACAAAAAGGCTGAAAATGTAGTCTCAAACTACTCTGGGGCTGATTTTAGAGGTATTTCACGTGTAAGAGCGGAGTAGGAGCTTTTATAG
Organism: Carassius gibelio; assembly: GCF_023724105.1. Lineage (NCBI taxonomy): Eukaryota > Metazoa > Chordata > Actinopteri > Cypriniformes > Cyprinidae > Carassius > Carassius gibelio. The sequence continues at coordinate 11,891,908 of NC_068397.1, read as the reverse complement.
AAATGAGTGCACTTTGTATGTGCTGGTCAGTGAAGCGCCCAAGCAGAATGACAGAGAAAGCAAAAAGCCTCTTTTGTTAGCAGCATAGCTGGAGAGAGCTAACAGGATTTCTCATTCAGAACAATGTGACGTGACTTCACACACACACACACACACACAAACAAAAAAGCCTACCGTTCAAAAGCTTAAAGTTTGTTTCATTGGAATCAGAAAACGTATGCCTGAACCCAGTAATTTTTACCTGCAGCTAAGTGAGAGATGAAAGCCCCCCACACACCCCCTTGTTTTATTGTAACAGACTGAATCCTATCTGGATCTGTCTTACCTCATTCGGCCACTTTCCCGGGTTACAATGCCTCACAAACACAACGAACTACACCATAAACGGTCAGCAGGCGCTCCGCTGTAAATCGAGATGGTGCTGCTTTTGAGAGATGAATCTAACGTATTAAGTATTTTACACTATGGTAAACGGCTGGCTTGGCTCGCTCGCTCTCGCCATTTTGGTTTCCCGCTGAGTGGCGAGTGCATTGTGGGACGCACTCGCGCTCCGCACGGACTCACTTTCCCTCACAAATTTGAAAAAGCGTTAGTGGGAGGATGTTTACCTCACTCACACCGTCACATAATTCTGCGCTTCGTTGTCCCATTACACTTCCGCGTAACTATTTTGACTTTATATTGAGATTTAGGTGATCAGAATGTTTTATTTTTGGTCAGTGACTAATACGTATGTCCGTATGTAAGTATGTTTTATAATAATATTATAAAAAAGGCATCTTTTAAAAATATAGTTTAAAACACGCGATATTTCTATTCATTTTATTTTCATGCAGTCAAAAAACTTTATTAAAAGCTTTATTGTAATAAATTAGATCAAATACATGTAAATCTAAATTTTTAAAATATTTCATAAATATATTTTACAAAGTAATGATTCATGATTAAACGATCTGATATGTTAAAATCTTAGATAGCCTAATTATAGCCTTAACTGCAGCTACCTAAAACATTCCTGCCAAAAAAAAAAAGTAACTATATATATAAAAAATTCTAATGGTTTACACTACATTTACATTTAGTCATTTAGCAGATGCTTTTATCCAAAGTGACTTACAAATGATCAATGAAAGCAAACAAAATCAACAAAAGAGTAATGTTGGTAGCAAGTGCAATAACAAGTCTCAGTTAGCTTAATGTAGTACACAAGATAGCGTTTGAGGCCTTTTTTGCTTTTGTTAATTATATAATAAATAAAAAGACAATTATAAATAGAATACAAAAAGAATAGAGAAGCTAGTTTTATTTTTTTAATGAAAACAGCAGTTAGTAAATTAACAGAGTGCAAGTCTAAAAGGGGCAAGTTTATTTTTATAAGAATAGAATTAGAATAGAGAGTTCTAGAGTTAGAGGGTCAAATAAAGATGGATGAGATGTATTTTTAGCAGATTCTTAAAGATGGCTAAGGACTACGCTGCTCGGATTGAGTTGAGCACATCATTTCACCAAGAGGGAACATTTAATTTAAAATTCTGTGAAAATGAATTTGTGCTTCTTTTGGGTGGCAAAATAAAGTTACATTCACTTGCAGGACGCAAGTGGGCACACAAGACTGAAGTAATGGATTTAGGTAAAGGGGTATAGAGCCAGTGGTGTTTTTTTAGGCAAACATCAATGCCTTGAATTTTACACAAGCACCTATTGGTAGCCAGTGCAAACTGAAAAACAGGTGTGATGGCATTCTTTTTAGCTCATTAAAAATTAATCTTGCTGCTGTGTTCTGGATTAATTGTAAATGTTTTATAGAACTGTCTGGAAGACCTGCCAAGAGAGTATTCCAATAGTCCAGCCTGGATAGAGCAAGAGCTTGAACAAAGAGTTCCCTTTCAAGGGAAATTCGTACTGCTTCTTCTAGGGGTCGCTATGGGGAACACCTCGTCGTGACCCATTTCTGAAGCATACATTGAAAAAACACCAATGAGTTAGCCGGCGACAGCCCCCCGATGTCACTACCAGCGCGACTATGGAAAATAGGCACCAAGAGAACACGTCATTCTCTTCTTCGTCTTCACTGACTGTTCTGTTTGAAGCATGCATCTGAAAGAACTGGTAAGAGTGATCTTTCTCTGTCTATCATGGCGTCTACTAGCAAGTGTTTAGACAGTGTGTGCATCCGTGTTGACATTATTTGACACACGATGATACACACAATCTTTTCCTCATTTGTTTGGGTGAAGAGCACGCACACTATGTCTTTGAGAAAGCAATCTGCATGCATTGTGAGGGTTTTTTCAATGAAAAAGCTCCGCCCTTGTTCGTCTCTCTTTTCGAGGAAAAAAGAAAAAAAGGGCAGCCATCTGCTTCCCACGGTTCAGGACCCGCCGCTGCTGAGGCACGGAGGAGAATGAGCTTGTGGAGATCACAGGTGGATCTGGCTGACGAGTTTAGAGAGGGACTTTCACTTTTGCGCTTGTGGGTGTTGGACGAGAAAGAGCCTTGTGAGGATGATGTTATATCTTTTACATTTTCTGATACTGAGGTTAGTGCTCTGCTGGGTTCTACCCAGGAAGAGCAGGAGATGTTTGAGGATGGCAAAGAAACTGAGACTGAGCCTTCTCAATCCTCCTGCCCTGCATATGTAGAGCTATTGGTGGTTATGGATCACACCACAGCAAAGTTGGACTTACCATGAAAGTGCCCTAACAAGGTAATGCCGCGAGGTCGCCGCGACTAGCGTTATCTTTCTAACCATAGCCCTCCAGCTCAGGTAAGCCTTCCATTTCTACCTGATCTCCACGCAGAGATCGAAAAGGAATGGAAGAGGCCGTTTTCTTCTCACATCCATCGGTTTCAGCATAAGAGTTACATAAGAGAAAACTCCCGCTTAATAATAAAGAGTGTGACAAGCTCGTTTTTTCCAGGCGCGTCCGCATCGTATCGTGTTAAAAACATCTCAACTTGCTGAATGCCGCAAGCACACCGCAGTTCATGTAGCTTCCTCACCTTTTCCGTTGCAAAGTTGAAAGCTCAGCCAAGATGAAGGAACAGCTGATAGCTGAATGTGGATTTTTTTGATTAATTTAGTAGCAGAGCTACTGCAAGCAGTTTTTAGTGCTGCAAATCCATTTATCCATTGCTGAAATTTCTGCGTCTTCATGGAGAGAGCAGGTCATGGTTGCTTGGCAACGGCAGACTCCTCAGGAGTGCAAGTGCCCGAAGGCTTTGGGGGAAAAAAATCAGAAAGCGGCATGCCTAGCGGTTTCCACGCGTTTTTAGAAGCGATATGTGAACAGCCCCTTACAGTACGAAAACTCCCGCTTAATACAAAGAGTGACGATGGTGGAGACAGTAAAATGTTCCAAAGTGTGGTTATACTTCACTAGTGTTGATGCAGACAACGCTGGTTGTCATAAGTGCAACAACATTTTTGGATGTAAGGGCTGAAACACAAGCAATCTGTCAAAGCATCTTTCAAAAGTGCATTATACGTAGACAGAGAAATGCAAAGTTTTCAACTGCCTAACACAACACAAAGTACCGATAAGAATACCGTTAAAGTACCGGACCGTTAAGCAGTATCGGTAAGAGTAGTAATACCGTTAAAACCTTAACGATACCCATCCCTAATCAAGGCGATGCTCAAAAGCGGCTATGAGAGGATGCCCCCCTGCAGAACAAGCTTTCTTTCTGTGGAAGAGACATCCTCTTTTAATCTCCCTCCTTGCCATCTAAACCCCTTCAGGATACATCTTGCTTAAATGGCAAGGCATATGCAGCAGCAGGTCAGGCTGTGGCTTCATTACACATGATGGGGGTGCTTCAAGCATATCAGGCTGATCTGCTAAAAGACATGGACAAAGGCGAGGGCTTTTCTCCTGATCAGGTAGCAAAGCTGCGCCGCACCACAGATCCTTCTCTCCATGCTACCAAGCAAGCCGCCTCCGCCATGGGTCTATGGTGGCCATGGTGGTAACAGAGAGACATCTGTGGGTGAACCTGGCAGACATCGGGAAGAAAGAAAAAGCTTTCTTATCGATGCTCAGGTTTTGCCTTCCAAACTTTTCGGTACCTCCGTTGAGACTGTAATCGAGAAGTTCAGGGAGGTGACGGTGTGCTTCAGCTGCTTTCAGATCCTTTGTTCCACGAACAACATAGGGGTCCTGATCCATCTCGATGTGAGGATGAGAGACGGGCACAGAAGGCTAATCTCACAACTCACACTCCTCCCCCACCTGCGGGTAGGGGTAAAAGGAATCGTGGGTCACGGGGAGGTAGGCAAGACCTAAGAGATGTGATCCAAATGAGGTATCGGCATTCTCGTCCACATCAGAGCGATACTTAGTATCTACTCAGTCTCTTTGGGGGTTTTTACATTTTCCCATATCTTCCTTTTCCTAATTCCCCTGTAACCAGGTGGGAACTTCTTGCATAACAGTCTCTTATGCTAAACCTATGATGTTTCAATTGGTTCTATGTTCATGGTAACCAACTTACTGATGGTCCAGACTAAGGGTAAGCGCCCCTTGAGCTGGTCTCCAGTGTAGGAACCAGGTGGGTCAGTTTGATCCATGCTGTATATTCTTGTATATGTATCAAATTGCTGGAGGTTATGTGTGTACTAATCTTCTGTGAGTTTCTTTGCAGTTCTCAATTACAGTGTTTACTAAACACTCGTCTGCATTATGTCCAGCCGGGATGATAGCCTTGATTCCGGCTTCATGTTTCCAGTATCAGGCGGCCAGATCACAGGTTTCTGCGGGAGCCTTCTTGTTCATTAGGCCCGGCACAGCACTGCAAGGAATTTCATGGATGTCTGACCAGGTCAGCCTGAGGGGCTTCCTGGCCGCTTGGTGGTTGCTGACGCATCAAGCGGGAAGTGGAGGTGGCAGTTACGGAAGTCTTCTTGTATATGCTGCCTCAGGTGATGCTCCCCTCACCAGAACTTTGTAAATGTGAACTTGCGTCTCCTGTGCAGATCGGCACCTCTGCAATGCTTAGGAACCTTTAAGTACACAGGCTAAGCTCTGTGTACTTTCTGAAAGCCACATGGTGGTGAGTGTACATGTTGAACACTTTGCACACTTTCTAAAATCCTGTACGGTAAGGGTTTCGTGCTCGGCTTCATTCCCTTTCTTGAGTTGGTTAGACCTTGGTTCCTTGGGCTCCACTCAGCCAGTGTGTATTCATTTATACACTTCAAGCATCGCTTCCCTCAACATGATGGACTATTTGGGCGGTTCTCATGGTAGTTTAGCAGCGTTACACTTTACCAAGAAGGGTCGCCTATGAGTGCGCTACTCTCTTTCTGAATTCCGAGTTCTCCTCTCATGTGAGATTGAGTTCTCTGTTCTTTCCCCAGAGCACTCCATCATTATTTACACAAATCGAGTTGATGACTCTCAAACATATTGTTTTGGGATCCACCTATCCACCATCTATGAGCTGCTCTGTCAGAGTGCCACGAGAGCCCCCTCCTTAAAACAGTATTTAAAATCCATGTTATGGTAAGTGTGAACGTGAAGTCTTTGCGCACTTTCTGAAATCCACACTGTGGTAGGTTCGCACGCTAGTGCTCTGCATTCTTGGGCACCACCCCACATATGTATCCTCGATTACCTATCTAAACAGGGTGTTGCTACTAGGGATCTATTGAGACAGCTCGTTTACCAAACTTATGCAAGAGCAAGCGGTAGCCCCTGTGTGACAGGCAAGACTTAGTATAAAATGCTAGGTTATTTGACGTATCATTTTAAAGGAATCTTTCTTGATTCCAAGCCTTCCGCTCTACCCCGGGCCTAGGCCCTAACGAGTTAGGTGGGTATGTAGCCTGTGCCTTTGGTCATAAGGGGTAATGTCACGGACAGCCATCTAACGTCCCATGGGCAACTCCCATGGAAATGGTAGAGTTGGTACTTAGTGTTCGCCATGATTCTGGCCTACACTCTCCTCAGCGTGGCGGCATGGGTATATTGTTCCCCATAGCGACCCCTATAGGACGCAGTCTGAAGTTCCCTTGAAAGGGAATGTCTCAGGTTACGAATGTAACCATGGTTCCCTGAGTATAGAACGAGACACTGCATCCTCTAGCTCCCTGCCATGCTTCAGATGGTTTGGTGGAACCACAAGCTGTTCTGTCTTGGCAAGGTTAATTTGCAGGTGATGTTCCTTTCAAAAAATCAACAACAGTCCTAGGCAGAAGTGAGGGCAGGCAGCAAAACAATCAATAAACCAGATAAACGTCCAATGTCAAAAACAAGGAGGCAAGGCAAAGCAAAGAAACTGTGACAATTTTACTTAAATTATTTATCTGATATAAATAATTGAAGATGCATTTGGTTTTGAGTCAAGCGCTTCATTGTAGTACTACGGTGATATCTTTTCAGCGCACAGTGTGAGCAGGTCGAACTACAATGCAGTATATTAATAACTATGACTGGGACTGTTATATACATCCTATTATAATGAGAAGACCATTATTGTTATGATGGAGGCGTCTTGAGAACAGATTTGAGGATCCAAATGTAGAAAATGGTCAAATGGGCACTAATCAAATAACAGCGTCAAGTATATCGAAGGATATCAAAAATCAGCAACAGTCCAAGGCAGAGGTGAGGGCAGGCAGGAAAACGATCAATAAACCAGATAAACAGTACATTGTCAAAAAACAAGGAGGCAAGGCAAAGCAAAGAAACACGGATACAGGGAGCAGGGTACAGGCAAAACAATAATCAGCAAAGTGTGTGTGGATGTGTGCAACCCTTATAGTGCTAGACTGATGAGGTGATGAGTGACAGGTGATTGCAATTGATGAATCTTGGCAAAGGATTATGGGAAATGGAGTCCAGGGTGAAGTGGCAAGAATGGAGTGCCCTCAATTGTTAGAGCATTGTGCTATTAAGTGCAAGGTTGGGGGTTTGATTCCCTGGGAACACATGTTAGGTAAAAATTGATAGCCTGAATGCACTATAAGTCGCTTTGGATAAAAACGTCTGCAGAATGCATTAATTTAATTTAATTTAATTTAGCTCACAGGCACTCCAGCTATAGATCATGACATAGCCCCCCTCCCCCACACACACACAAGGAGCGACTTCCAGACGCTCTATACAGTCCTGGAGGGCGGTGGAGTGAAGGCGGAACAGGGGGAGGTACGGAGGACCAGGTCTATGTGGAAATGGAATGGCTGGAGACCAAGGCAGAGCCGACTGAACAGGAGTCCACCGGGGCAGAGCAGGTGGAACTGGAGCCCACCGGTGTGGAGCAGAGGACCCCCACAGTCGATCAGATGGGACAGAAGCCCACCAAGATGAAGCAGAGGACCAACACTGCCTAGCAGATGAGACAGGAGCTCACCAGGGCGGAGCAGAGGACCACCACAGTCTAGCAGATGGAATAGAAGCCCACCAGGGTGGAGCAGGGGAGCACCACAGCCAAGCAGACGAGACAGAAGCACACCAGGGCAGAGCAGACAACCACCACAGTCGAGCAGATGAGACAGAAGCACACCAGGGCAGAGCAGAGGGCCACCACAGTCGAGCAGATGAGACAGAAGCCCACCAGAGAGAAGCAGAGGACCACCACAGTCGAGCAGCTGAACTAGTAGCCCACCAGGGCAGAGCAGAGGACCACCACAGTGGAGTCTATGGCACAGGAGAGCAAGTCTGGTCAGGTGGAACTGGAACAGAGAACATAAAAAGGTTAATGGCGGCCTCCGTGGCTGTAAAGAGAGGGTAAGAGAGCTCCCAAACAGCCTCCATAGCCATGACAGGGCAGAAAAGAGTTCACAGCCGGTCTATATGGTGCAACAGACAGGATGAGACGAGGCTCTGGAAGTTCAGCTGAGAAATGATGATGCTCTGAATGATCAGCTGAGATCTGACGAGGCTCTGGAAGTTCAGATGAGACATGACGAAGCTTTGGAAGTTCAGCTGAGACGTGATGAGACTCTGGAAGTTCTGCTAAGATGTGAAGGGGCTCTGGTAGGTCTGTTGTGGTATGATGAAAATCTGGAAGATCTGTTGTGGTATTATGAAGCTCTGGAAGATCTGTTGAGATGTGAAGTTCTGGAAGATTGTTTGGAACATGACGAAGCTCTGGAAGATCTGTAGTGATTTGACTGGGCTCATAAAGATTAACAGTGGCTTGATTTAGTTAACGGAGATTGGTGTCAACTTGACTTTGCTCGTGAAGGCCGACGGTGACTTGATTTGATTCATGAAGTTTAACTGTGGCTTTACTCGACTCATGGACATTAATGGTGAATTGGCTTGAATCACAAAGATCATTGGTGACTTGTCTTTGTTAATGAAGATAAACTGTGACTTGACTTTGTTCACGAAGATCAACTGTGACTTGACTTGTGAGGGTTAATGGTGACTCTGGACAGTCAGCAGTGACTTGAACTGACTCTGGACGGTCAGCTGTGACTTGACTGGACTTTGATTCTGGAAGGTCAACAGAGACTTGACTTTGTTCACAAAGATCAACTTTGACTTGACTTTGCTCACAGAGATCAACTGTGACTTGACTTTGCTCATGAAGATCAACTGTGCTTTAACTTGCCTCGTGGGGGTTAATGGTGACTTGACCTGACCCTGGAAGATCAACAGGGAGCTGACTTGACCCTGGAAGAGCAACGGGGACCTGACTTGACCCTGAAAGATCAACTGTGGCTGCCATCTTGTTTAGTGACTCTGGGCTGGCGACCACCTTGTGCAGAGGTGCTAGGGTGGCAGCCATCTTGTGCAGAGGCACTTGGCTGGCGACCATCTTGTGCAGAGGCGCTGGGCTGGCGGCCATCTTGTGCAGTGACGCTGGGCTGGCGGCCATCTTGCAATCAGGCTCACCTGTTGCCCCCATTCTGTGCTCGTGCTCTAGTGCGGCTGCCATAACATGAGTGAGTGCGATGTCGCACTCCTCCTTCACGACACCCACAGTGAATGAAGAGCAAAAAAAGCATAGTCCATAAACTGACTCCAAGATAAACGGGGACTCTCGTGTATTAGTCATAATTAGGGCTGTCAAAATTGCTCAAAAATGACGTTAGAATATTCCCTCTAAAAAATACACAAATATTCAAACTATTAGAACATCTGGTTGCGCATGTTGTAAATGACGCGCATTACATCAATAACAGGCCAAAACAATACAAAGAGACATAACTACTTGTATAGATAGTCTATTTAAGTTTAAACATATATGACAACGTATTACCTACACAAAAACAAGGAAATCAACTAATGGCCAAGACTGCAGACCTCACGCTCTCTCACCCTCACGTTCTCTGCGCATAATGGTTTAAATGAACAAACAAATTTTTGTGCAAGCAATTTAAGGTCGCGACTGTTGTCCCAAACATAGCAGGCTTCATTCAGTGATTGAAACAAATATTATTAATATTAATTGAAGTTTTACAGCATATAGAACTGACATTGAATGTTCCGAGCGAGCTGTGCTGTGGTAAACATGGAACTTTTCCTTGACATGAAACGATAAATAATCAAACCTAGGATCCATTGCTTCACAGAACTCCCCGAAGCGTGCACCATCCGCGATACTGATCGGTCTCATTGTCCTTACAAATGAACGAAATTAATTTATTCGTTATGGCCTCGTTGTCGTGTTGCAGAAAAAGAGCTTGCGGCGGGCGATGCAAACTAACGTTAAGTGTCAAAGCGTGACTGTTTAGCTGGAGTTCCACACATTATGCCATGCTCATTTGAGTGCACATTTTTGAGATGTGACCTCATGTTGCTAGTGGTCGAATGGTATGCTAACTGTATCTTAAATAGCTTGCATACAACTTTATCTCGCGGGTCAACAATTTTACCTCATTTTCTCTGCTGCGGTCGAGTTGGGCTTTGCACTTTCTGGCATCTTCCATGAAGATGCGTCAACTTTCAGCAGTGATGCTGTGCCAGATAGTGCGACTCCTGTGAGGCTGTGACATGTCCCTACACCCTCAGGCATGCTAGCGCGGCCACTCGCAAAGCAGGCAACCACGCCTCTACTACTGCGGGCCATTTTTTCCACATTTTTTTTTTATTCAAATATTAATTTTCACCTTTGAAATTAGTTTTTTTTTTAACTATTCGAATATATATTGGAATTTAGAATATTCGTTGACAGCCCTAGTCATGATTTGAGCGGCTGCTATGCAGAATATTAATAACTATGACTGGAACTGTTATATACATACTATTATAATGAGAAGACCATTATTGTTATGATGGAGGCATCATGACAACAGATTTGAGGATCCAAATGCAGGCTTTACTGTAGAGAATGGTCAAACAAGCAGTAATCAAAGAACAGCGTCAAGTATGTCGAAGGATATCCAAAATCAGCAACAGTCCAAGGCAGAGGTCAGGGCAGACAGCAAAACAATAAATAAACCAGATAAACTGTCCAATGTCAAAAACAAGGAGGCAAGGCAAAGCAAAGAAACACAAATACAGGGAACAGGGTACAGGCTAAACAATAATCAGCAAAGTGTGTGTGGATGTGTGCAACCTTTATAGTGCTAGACTGATGAGGTGATGAGTGACAGGTGATTGCAATTGATGAGTCTTGGTAAAGGATTATGGGAAATGGAGTCCAGGGTGAAGTGGCAAGAGTCTGGAATGGAGTGCCATCTATGGGTAGAGCATTGTGCTATTAAGCACAAGGTAGGGGGTTCGATTACCCGGGAACACATGATAGGTAAAAATTGATAGCCTGAATGCACTGTAAGTCGCTTTGGATAAAGGTGTCTGCTAAATGCATTAATTGAATTGAATTTAATTTAATTTAATGAAGCTCACAGGCACTCCAGCTAGAGATCGATGCCTATGTCATGATCTCTAGCTGGAGTGCCTGTGAACTTCATTAAATTAAATTCAGGAAAGCCGCTCCCCACAAGGAGCGGCTTCCAGATGCTCTATACAGTCTTGGAGGGTGGTGGAGTGGAGGCAGAACAGGGGGAGGGACAGAGTGTCAGGTCTATGTGGAAATGGAATGGCTAGAGACCAAGGAAGAGCCGACTGAACAGGAGTCCAGCGGGGCAGAGCAGGTGGAACTGGAGCCCTCCGCGGCGGAGCAGAGGACCCCCACTGTCGAGCAGATGGAATAGAAGCCCACCAGGGTGGAGCAGAGGAGCACCACAGCCGAGCAGATGAGACCGAAGCCCACCAGGGCAGAGCAGAGGACCACCACAGTCGAGCAGATGAGACAAAAGCCCACCAAGGTGAAGCAGAGGACCACCACTGCCTAGCAGATGGGACAGGAGCCCACCAGGGCGGAGCAGAGGACCACCACAGTCGAGCAGATGGAATAGAAGCCCACCAGGGTGGTGCAGAGGACCACCACAGTCGAGCAGATGAGACAGAAGCCCACCAGGATGGAGCAGAGGACCACCACAGTCGAGCAGCTGAACTAGAAGCCCACCAGGGCAGAGCAGAGGACCACCACAGTGGAGTCTATGGCACAGGAGAGCAAGTCTGGTCAGGTGGGACTGAAACAGAGAACATAAAAAGGTTAATGGTGGCCTCCGTGGCCATGATGTGAGGGTAAGAGAGCTCCCAAACAGCCTCCATAGCTATGACAGGGCAGAAAGAGAGTTCATAGCCAGTCTCCATGGCTGTGACACGACAGGCTGAGAGAACATTGCTGGGTGCAACAGACAGGATGAGATGAGGCTCAGGAAGTTCAGCTGAGAAATGATGATGCTCTGAATGATCAGCTGAGAAGTGTCGAGGCTCTAGAAGTTCAGATGAGACGTGATGAAGCTCTGGAATTTCAGCTGAGACGTGATGAGGCTCTGGAAGTTCTGCTGAGACGTAATGAGTCTCTGGTAGGTCTGTTGTGGTATGATGAATATCTGGAAGATCTGTTGTGGTATTATGAAGCTCTGGAAGATCTGTTGAGATGTGAAGTTCTGGAAGATTGTTTGGAACATGGCGAAGCTCTGGAAGATCTGTAGTGATTCGACTGGGCTCATAAAGATCAACAGTGGCTTGATTTAGTTCACAAAGATTGGTGTCAACTTGACTTTGCTCATGAAGGCCGACGGTGACTTGATTTGATTCATGAAGTTTAACTGTGGCTTTACTTGACTCATGGAGATTAATGGTGAATTGGATTGACTCACAAAGATCATTGGTGACTTGACTTAGTTCATGAAGATCAACTGTGACCTGACTTGACTTATGGAGGTTAATGGTGACTTGGCTTGACTCACAAAGATCATTGGTGATTTGACTTTGTTAATGAAGATAAACTGTGCCTTGACTTTGTTCATGAAGATAAACTGTGACTTGATTTTGTTCACGAAGATCAACTGTGACTTGACTTGACTTGACTCATGCAGTTTAACTGTGGTTTTACTTGACTCGTGGGGGTTAATGGTGACTTGACTTGACTCTGGACGGTCAGTAGTGACTTGACCTGACTCTGGATGGTCAGCTGTGACTTGACTGGACTTTGAATCTGGAAGGTCAGCGGGGACATGACTTTGTTCACGAAGATCAACTGTGACTTGACTTTGCTCACGAAGATCAACTGTGACTTGACTTTGCTCATGAAGATCAACTGTGGTTTAACTTGCCTCGTGGGGGTTAATGATACTAGACCAGGCTCTCATACTAGGTTTGTTCAAAAAACACATAATTTTTTATTATGTTATAATATTTTACATTATTACAACACCTCTCTACCCAGTCTGGCATGAATGGCTCGAATAGTTCCTGTATCAGCTCACCTTTTGAAATACGAAATATGCTGTGATTGGTTAGCTGGGCCAGTGTGTGTTGTGATTGGCACTCGGTGCCTTGTTGGGAAATGTCATGCCCCTTACCATAGCTGCCAGCTACGAGCTTCAGTGTAAATATTGCGTCAAAATCAAATCAATTTGAGTGTGATTTAAACCTGGATAATTGTAACCACTCTAAGTTCATCTGCCTTGGGAAAGCTAGCGTGTCTCTGAAATAGTGAAAAAAACTCATTGCCTTCTTTAGTGCAGCTCAACCAAGTCTCGTCCCATTCGTTGATATTTGTGAAATCACAAATACTGGAAAATATGCATTGTAGTCCAAAAGAGTCGTTCATTGTAGTTTTTGAAATGTGATTTCTGTTACATAAAATATCTCCTTTTGAATTTTAATTTGAGCTGTGTAACTGTGCAGATCTTTTTTATTCTCAAACGGCAACATTACAGACTAATTAAAGTTGAAAAGGTGAAAAAGCATAATAGCACCCCTTTAAAAATTTCAAATAGCTAACATTTAGTATAACACTAATCCACCAGCTTTTTCTGAAAAACATGTTTGTCAAACATGACAATCTCTCTACTTTCCAAGGTATTACAATATTGCAATTTTGTTTTAGACCTTTAGACTGAACTCATGTGTTTTGCCAAGCTGGATGTATCATTATGTACCTCTAAGTTGGCCTCACCAATGAAGCCAAGCCTCACATGCCAGGAATACAAATGGTGCATTGTACTAGCCATCATGCTAGCCTTTGATGAAAGTTACCAATGTAGTCTTTACTCTGGGCACCACTGAACACTTTTTAAAAGTAGATAATTAAGAAGCCTAGCTTGTTTCTACACGCATCTAAAATAATTTTAAATAAGTTATTAAAAAAATAGTGTTAAATATGTCTTTATTTTTTAAAATGATTTGATATATTTGATAAATTATTTTAACTATATTATAAACATCAGTTAAGTAAACAATTTTATACATGTGTAAAAACTTGTTGATTTAATAGGCCTAAGTAATTTTAATCAAAATTTTATGTTTAAATTATTATACTGATTACTTATTCCTTTATTTTTAAGTGTCACTAGTCCTCTCTATATTAAGGGCCTTTGAATGGAACCAGACTTTGCCCTTTCAAATGCAGCATTGATTAAGCCTTGAGAAAGATTTATTTAGAGATCTCTGTCCAAAGGTGGGTCATGGCACAATGCACAATCTGTACGTTCCTTTAAATATTATAGCCTTTATTTCAGTGCTATTTTAGTATCATTGAGATACTATTATAGTTTTTATTCATTCTGTAAATTTGTTTTTATTTTAGATTTTTCATTTTCAATGTAATTTTAGTGAGGCCTACATTTTTAGTAATTTTGTTGTGTGTTTTTGCAGTTTGTATAAATTTATTTTGGTTATTTTAGTACAAAAATAAACTTAAAATCAAAAATCAAATCAAATCAAAAATAAAATCAACTTGATTGCATAAATACTATTTAAACTGAACTGAGTTGGAAGATGACATCACTGAATTCAATGATGAACTGCCTTTTTGCATAATTTACATACCATTTTCCAATTTAATGCTGTTCATTTGCTTTGTCACGATATGTATTGTTAAAAGTGCTATATAAATAAAGGTGGCTTGACTTGACAAGCTGAAATAAAATATGTTTTAAAATATTTTATAAAATATGTAACTAACGTATTTTTGTTGTTTCAGAGTTGACTGTAGCTAAGAACCCCGATATACAAGCTTGAATGAATCTCGCATAATAAAGCACATCAGTATTAACACTTTTAAGATATATTTTAACCCTCACCACTGGGCAAAAATAAAATTTAAACAGCATGAAAAAGGCTTACAAAAAAGCTAAATACTCTTTCATAAAATTAAGTTTTAGATTTGTTTTAAGAATATAACTTTTAGCCTGTACAGTACTTATATACAGACAAAATAAACATTATTTGTGCATGTTTATGTGGTGCAACTTGCATTTTAGCATTTTTAAATAGGAAGGCGTCCCTATTAGCAAATCATAACTCGAAATATCCATTATACGTATGGTGTTCAATAGAGGGCGCCAGTAAACATGACTCACAGCTCGCTCGAGAGAAAAAGCACAACATTAGGTCGGCAGAAATTGTGTACGCCTGCGCCCTTGACATGCTGCGGTCTCGCTATTTTCAAACAGCTGCACTTGAAAGTGTTAGCTGCTGGATGTCAACCAAGCCGACTCGAATAACATGAATTCTTAATATATAAATTCACACAGTAGCCTTCGTGGAGTCCATTTATATGTAAGGATATCAACTGGCCGAGAGCAACCGTACACGTCATGTGTAGCGCGAGCCAAATCACTTGAAGTTCGCTGGACATTATTTCATTTTCTTATTCGGCACACGGAGACTGCTCTAGATAGCTCACGGTTTTTGAGATGATCAATTTCTGCAATGGCGAGGGGTCTGTTTTCACGGGCCTGGTTGTCAAAGACTTCCCACTTTCAGGTAAAAATCCCTTTGCAGATTATAATGCATTATTGTTATGACGATTTACCTCTACTATTATCTCTACCTCCCAGCAAATGCCTGGTGAGAATGAATTTTTGCAGCAGTGTGGTTGACCTTTAAGACTGAGATCATTTTTCTTATCTTCAATCTTTAGGTTTTGTTTTTAACGAGGTAAAAACGTGGTGCAGCTGCTGCTAAAATCTGATTGGAATCTATCAGTTGTTGTAATCGTAGTCACAGTATGTCGCTTTTGCACACCCGATCACAATAGTATGGGTTTCAAAATATGTTTTTGACGTAAGAGACATATGGTGAGGTCATTTTTCTTATTTATCGAAACAATTCGTCCATTTATCCTTGAGAGGACTGAGTTGTCATGGGCTGCTAAGATTAACTCCCTTCACTAGATGCAGTTAAACTGGGTCTGTGGTGCCATGGCAGCCTGCACAACTCCACAACAGGACTAAGGAGCTTAATCAGAAGCCAGGCTTAGAGCAGACATGTGAAATGTTTTATTTCTATATATTTGGCATGTAAAAGGTTGAATCATTGTTTATGATTCATATGTAAACTAGAGGCATGCATATGTACATTTAAATTGGCAAACTAAATATGAAAGCCATTCGTTTACATAACCAAATGGCTTTAAATATGGAATTCAGTAACACTTTATTTGAAGGTGTCCTTGTTACACTTATTACATGTACTTACTAGCCTATTATAAAAACAATTAATTACGCATAAGCCAAAACCTTATCCTAAACCTAACCCTAAGTACATGTATTAATAAATTAATATTACTAAGTACTTAAATGTATAATTACATTCTAACAATGACTCCTTAAAATAGTGTAACCTGGAATTCCTACAATGATGCAAAGATTATGTTATGTGAAAAATATATTAAAACTGATCCAAATATACATGTACATTATAAGATATTAACCATCGAGGTTGATAGGGTTAATTATGAGTTAATTATGAATGTGAGTTCAGAATTAGGACCTTGCACTCAAAAGCTGATCAGTGAGCATTTGTTTGGAATTTGAGATATTATGAAATGTGCTCTATCCAGTTCCAGAATCCTTTTCGAAAGGGACAAACACCATCTAGTTTCTTCAGAGAACATTTTCAGAAACTCAAGGCAAAAAGCACCAAACGCAAATTTTTAATGTAACTAATGAATCACATCACTTGGGGGACAAAGGGCATGCATATAAACAGGTGTAATTATACTAATATATAAATAATTAAAATAAATCACTTGAACAAACCCAAAACTTCAGGCTGCCATGGGACTATATAATGTAGGGACTTTATATGCTTGTATATATGTACTATAATATGTAGGGACTGTCTTAATATTTCAAATGTATTCTAGCAGAGCATTTATTGTATTATGTATTATGATTGTTCATTATATGTAGAGGTAGATTTGTTTTAAAATCAACAGCCATAATATTTCAGTTAAAGTCAAAGTAAACTATTATATATAGTAACATTTTGACAATTTATGTTACAACTAGTTTGTTTACAACAGAAATGTGAGCTAAGAAAGTAAATAGGTTTGTAAATAGGTCATGCTGTCTTTAATTGAAACAGGATTTGAGCTGTTTGACAAATGGACGACATACATGTTTTTCTATTATTAGAAAAGAATGGCCTCATAAAATAAAAAGGCGACTGAAGATTAATTCCAGAAATTAAACCATTTCCCTATTAAAATGTTTATTTCAGTGCTTACAAGAATAATGAATTTTGTACTGCACATGAACTGGAGTGAAATGACGTGAAATGGAGTTTCTCGTAACTCATGACTCTTGGCAGCCACACTTCACAGCTGTAGTAAAACCGAGAAAATGAAAGTGTGTGTGGTCGAGCAAATCACATCAGACGGAATCAGCCACATGATGAATTGACTTGAGCTCAGTGCTGACAGTGCCAGGGCTGGGGCTTCCATGCGGGAACGCTGACTCTAGTCTGGAAAGCTGTTTCAGCAGAATGGTTCATGAAGAACAGGGAGCATGTGGCATCATATTCATCTGGTGTTGATAGGCCGTTGATATTTGGACTTTGAAAAGGTCTCTTTTCTTTCAGTAAGTTACAATTTTACTTCTGTAAATGTAACATGCTTTTGAGCAAAACAGGATATAAAAAAATAAAATGTATGGCAGAACTTGATTTTATCTAATTATGATTGATTAAATGCTGTTAATTACGAGAATGAAATGGTCTGAATTGCAGTTAAATATGGAGGACAAGTTTTAACATTGGCAACAGGTCATATTAACCCTTCAAAGCATTTCAGCATATCCCAATGTTTATAGTAATAATTGACAATTTAAGGCTTTAGAAAGGCTGTACCTGAAGTAGCCTATAGGTCCATTCTGACCAAAGACCATAACGTTCTGTTCATTATTGCAAGTGTGTGCTGCAGTTATGTATGATTGAATTCTGATAGGCTGTCAATGTTTTTATCATTCATCAGCTAAAAAAAAGTTCCAAAAATATAGTTTTTATTGTTGTTGTTAGTTTGGACTGTGCTATTCTTGTAAATTTAATGATTTAAAAACTTTGGTAACACTTTAGTATAGGGTCCAATTCACACTAATAACTAGGTGCTTATTAGCATGTCTATTATTAACATATTGGCTGTTTATTAGTGCTTATAAAGTACATATAATGCATGACATCCATAATCCTACCCAATACCCTAAACTTAACAACTACCTTATAAACTATAAGTAAGCATCAAATAAGGTGTTAATTGAGGCAAAAGTTATAGTTAATGGTTAGTTAATAGTGTGAATTGGACCCTAAAATAAAGTGTGACCAAAACTTTATCTTCATCATTATTGTCCTTGGTGAGAATAGTGGCAAGGCTTTGAGTTGTGGCCCACATGGTCATTTTCCAAATGGGTGTAATTTATTAAATAATAATAATAATAATAATAGTCTTATTTCACTATAATTTTAAACTATATTTAATAAAAAAAAAAATATAATTAAACGTGTGTTTTCATGGCCAATTACATGCAGTTTCTTAATTTTCCCTCTTCCTGTAGGCCCATAACATTACCATATGCTTCTCAAAATAATGATTTGTTTTTCTGTTAGTTACAGTTTGTTAATGACATAATAGTAAAATGCATGCTTTTGGGGAGTTGAATTTGACAATAGCGAAACAAATATCACACAAGATCAATTCTTTGAAAAGTAAATATTGAATATCCCAATTGAAACTAAGTCTTAGCACTGAATCAAAAAACGTCTACAAATGAAGCTACCTGTGGGGGTGTTGGATTTCTGAGCCAAGCATGTAATAAGCATGTTAGCAAAGGTATAGGGTTTGATTTGCTAAATAGATGCGTCCTTTGAGGAAAGAAACACAAATGATGTGCTAGATGCTGTTCGCCACTACAAATTGCAGCTGCACACATCTCTACGGTCCTCAAAGTTTACTGTCCTTTGAACGTGAACTGACAGAGACTCTTGATTATGAAATCTTCTGCAAAGCCCTGTTTCAGACTGAGGTGCTTTACAGTAAACTTTCGTTAGTTAACGTTAGAATGCATTAACTGACATTAACAATGAGCAATATAGTTACAATATGTATTACATTTGTTAATTATGGGTAATAAAAATATGAATGTTCATTGATATTATTTCAGGGACGAAGGTAAACAGATAAAACTTTTAATTTTAATAATGTTTAAGTAAATGTTGAAATGGATGTTAATCAATGCTATAGAAGTATTGCATATTGAAACTTTATGCTGTATTTTGTGTTGGCAATCTGACATGCCGTTTTCATACGCTACACTTTACAGACAAAAGGATTTAAAAAGATAACAAGAACTACATGCAACAGAAAATATAAAAAACTTATTCAAAATATCAACAACAAATAGTAGATAATGACACTACAATAACACTGGTGTGAACTGGGCCTTAAAACAATGCTTAAAACAGTCTAGGTAAAGTCAGAGAAAGTCATTACATTTCAATAAAAGATAATTTATGGTGAATTATCAAATTGGCATAGCTTTTGGGTGACGTCTGCACAGGGACACCAAAGTACTCTGGGGTTTCAATGCTAGCAATTATCTTTACCCTCTTTTTTTAGATCGTCTAAGTATAGGGTGTGGCCCATTTGCTTTGTAAATGTGAGCAGAGATACATGAGCTCAGCATGAAGAGAATCCATTTTAAACATGCTTTACACTGAAATAACAGAAGGGTCTGTCTTAAAGTTTTAGCTCCGAATAGGGCTGTCAGATTGGTTTCTGAAAATGGACCCAGGGCTACATTATGTGTGAAAAAACTTCTCCTGAGATAATTGTTCAGCTCTGAAGCTGCTTGTTAACCAAAGCCGTTTCAGCAGCCAGACATTGGTTTTCTGAACTCTTTTTCACTCTGAATAGTGCTTGCAAAGGTTAATAGGAAACATTATTCATAATACTGTGGAGATTTGGGGTGGACGTAGATTTACACCTCTATACATAGACACAACCCTCATAGTCCTCAGTGACCTATCCATTCCAGAAAACACAGACTAGTGTGATTTGGCAGCAAGGAGCGTAGACTAAAACTATGTCAGTTGAGACATTTGAACTGGAATTTTGGCATTGTTCTCAGTTTATTGCCTCACTTTCTTCTCATCATGATCACATATCTGGATGGAGGTTTTTTTGGAGCTTTTCCTGGACCTCTTCTGTTCTAGTTCATTTGCATATGAATTGAAGCTACAATATGTAGCAGCTTACTTCTCAACCTTTTCAGAAATAGAATAAGTTGTTTTAATTAGGGCTGCTTGATTAATCACATGTGATTGTCATGATGTCTCGACAGTGAAGCCGGTTCTGTGATTAGCAGTAAATGTCCATCACCTGCTTTCAAATGGAGCGGCACTAAATATACAGAGTCGTAGTTCGCTGACAAGCTACGCAATATCGCGTTCATAACCGCATGCGATTCATCTGCGATTATGACGAGGTATTGTGTAGCTTGTCAGCAAACTACAGCTCTGTGTAGTAAGTGGCACTCCATTTGAAAGCAGGTGATGGATATTTAGTAATCAAAGAACCAGCTTTACTGACGAGACACGCATGACAATCGCGGTTTTGTTTTTATCTTGTCATTGCTGTTGACACTGTCAAATATGCAAATAATAACAGTAACCCACGGTTTAGAAATACACAGTGACACATCAGATTATGAATGACCACGATTAATTATTAACTGTAGTTAAAGTATGAACAGTGTGAAATGTACAATAAGATTACCCAGCTCCCATTTACCAGTTTTTTTTATTTATTTCCCAGTGTTAATTATTACTCACCACACCCCCGCCCCCCAAGCATCGACCTGGTTATGTTGGGAAAGAGCTACTAGTTGCAGGGAGTATGGGGTGGGAAAACACAGTACCTGTCAGAACTGGTGCAGCTGCTGCTTCTGAACCACGTACACATACACACTGCAGACGGACTACGTGTGGACCTTGGGCAATGAATATATTTCAACACCCGAGGGCAGAGGAAGAGCTTTAATGACCAATGCATGGCAAAAAAGAAAAAAAAAATATATATATATCTTATATATATATATATAAGTCTTTTATCACAGAACAGTAACAATCTTTCATATTTATTTATTTATTTACAACAAGCAAAAAAACAGTAACTTGTTATTACTTGCACTACTGCCTGTTCATCCAGGAACACTGAATAATCCATTTGCACACTGAAATATTTTCTATGCACTTTACTGTCCATTGCAATAGTGCAATTTTGTTCATATGTTCATAGTTCTGCCTATAGTGTACACTTTTATACAATCCACCTGTATAGTCTGTTCATAGCACACCTATCTGTATATCATGCTAATAGTATTTAAAATCTGTCAATTAATTTCAAAATACTTATCTGTATTGTACATATGTGCGGCAGTGGCTCAGTGGTTCATGTAGGTTGTCTACAAACCGGAAGGTTGGTGGTTCAATCCCCGGCTCCACCTGACCAAGTGCCGAGGTGTCCTTGAGCAAGACACCTAACCCCAGCTGCTCCCGACGAGCTGGATGGCGCCTTGAATGGCAGACACCGCAGTCGGTGTGTGAATGAGTGTGTGAATGGGTGAATGTGAGGCACCTTGTGAAGCGCTTTGGAACGCCATGTGGTCTGTTGTAGACCTTGTATATTCGGTCCTTACTGCTTATTGCACTTCTGGTTAGATGTTAACTGCATTTTGTGCTTTGTACCTTACATGTGCAGTGACAATAAAGTTGAACCTAATCTAATATAGACATTAGTTTAAACTCAACAAATATAAACAATAGAGCTGAAACAACGAATCGATTTAATCGATTAAAATCGATTATTGAAATAGTTGTCAACTAATTTAGTAATCGATTCGTCGTTAAATAAATTTTATTTGCCATAAGCGGCTCATTTCGTGCATATTTCTAATCTGCGGTGACCAAAGTGTGGCAGTAATGAGCCACCGGAGGTTTTACTCAGCCAGTACAGCAGGTGAAGTAGCGAATAGCCAATAGCTGGCCTCGTTTTATGTCACGTGCTTCCCGAACAGCGTCTCTGCAGCATTCAGCGGGAAGTGGGAGTACTTTACTTTGAGCCTTCAAAATGAAGAGTAACCTGTAAACTCTGCACTACTGAACTGTTTAAGGGGCCGTTCACATATCGTGTCTTTTGCGTGCTCAAGTTCGTTATTTCCTATGTAGGCGCGCAGTATGCACTCTCATAATGGAAGCGACGCGGTCGCGACACGCACGCGGTGTGATGCGCCCGTTTTTCCAGGCGCGTCCACACCGCATCCATTTATCCTTTGCTGAAATTTCCGGGTCTTCATGGAGAGGGCACGTCATGGAGAGAGCACGTCATGGTTGCTTAGCAAAGGCAGACGCTTCAGGGGCGCTTCTGCCCGAGCGCTTTGGAAAGGAGAAAGCGGCGCGACTAGCGTTTTCAGGTGCGATATGTGAATGGCCCCTAAGAATTCTATTTGTGCAGATTCTCCAGTACAAGGTTGTTTGCAAATGTTTAGTCGTAAAAGCTGATAACATTGCTTTTTAACAGTTAACATTTAAAGCTTTACAAACATGTTATGTGATCAGTTTGTCGTTTACCAGTTCATAATTCAGACTTGCAGCCTAATTATGACTGAATGAGAGAGGTAAATGTTTGAGTATATTTAAAATGCACTTCTTTTCTAAGTATTCACTGCTCTTTTTCACACAGCAGGTTTTTTGTGTGTCCCAATTTTTTTTTTCTGGACAACCTTCTGATGGATTTTACTTTAAATTGTGAGTTCCATTCAGGTTTCATGCCATTGGCACTTTTTTTTCGAAGGATTGTTTACAATTTCACAGCATAAGCTATAAAGCTTTTTCCCAGTAAATAATAAAATACAATGCACTGCAATTTTATTCTGTTTTATCCTTATACTTCGTGAAAATATGTTCTCAAAGATTCCTTAAGCTTTGTTTGGGATGTTAAACTAATTTAGGAGCTCTAAGGACTGCCATGGTGAAAACAATATTTGAAATCTCCTTGTGAATTTTGCTAGAGTATGGGTCAGTGTTTTGATTGCAGAAGAGTTCTACAAAGGATTACTAACATAATAAAACAACTCCAGGTATATTTTTGATGAGGATATGACAATGCAAAATGGTTAAAATCTCTTAAAAATCTATGCTGAATGATAAAGACCCTTTATTAATAATTTACTTGGGGAAAAAATGGAAAAAACTAAAATATAAGTACATAAACCGATTAATCAATTAATCGTAAAAATAATCGACAGATTAATCGATTATCAAAATAATCGTTAGTTGCAGCCCTAATAAACAATGCATTATTCATGCATTTTACTTCTAGGTTTGTATAATAAGCTGTTCAAGCAAGCGGCAAAACATTTAAACACAATAATTAGCCTACTGTTTTTGTTAAAATATTTAAAATTAAAACACCACAGACAGAAACAGTCTCGTGCATTTTGCATTTAAATCTTTATCACAAGCAATCCCACGGGTCTTAATGAACTTTGTTTTTCTGCTTCCATGAAAGTGAACATATATATTGTTTTCCTTTTCTTATCTAAAAGTGCTCTTTTTCTTGTTTTTAACCTAGCCAAAAACCCATGTGACTGCGTTTCCATGTCAATCCATGTTCATTTTTCCTGCGAACAATCCGCTTTCACTTTAATTCAGCGCCTGCAGCACAGCAAAAATATACTCAGTAATTGCTACACTGCTGCAGACGGCACACAGCTCCTTGAACGCACTGACGGACCGCAACCTCATGCAGCTGGAATCCGTTAGTACACACTGCAGATGGACTATGTGTGAAACAGGTGTTATAACGTAACACCAGAGCACTGCTGTGTGTACCCTCACCACGCCTCGCAGTCGCTGCTTAGAAGTGCAACATTGTAAAGGGTCCATCTGAAACAGTGTCGCGTGGCCGCGACACAGCATAACGTTCGTTCCGAACGTTGAGTAATTAAATACACTGGTGTGGCGGTATATTCAAAATTAACATCGTAACGAAAATAGTTTTCGGTATGAACCAGTTTACCGCCCAGCACTATACTTGGGTTTTAAATTTTCTGACTGCCCCCTGATGATTTTCTGATGAGTCCCCTTCTGATCTTGTAACCCAAGTACTTAGCTTCAGTGAGCCCAAGGTGGCATTTTCTGGGGTTGGCTGTGACGCCAGCCCGTCACAGTTCAACTTACACTGACCAAGCTGTCGAAGGTGTAAACGTCATTCAACTTCTGGAAGTCATTGCACAATCGGGTCATGCCATCGGACTTCGGCACCCTAACGATGGGGCTGTCCCAGGGGCTACGAGATTGCTTGATGACCCCTTAGGGATGCGCCGGTACTAGTATCAGTACTGAACGGTACCCGGGCAAATTAAATTTGGAAGTGATCATCCTTATCCCCTTGAAGTGGGGACTTTGGAGTGAGTAGGGCATGTGCGTGCCATTAAGTAGTCGTTAGGAATGCAAAAGGAGAAATATAATTTCCTCATTATTTTCAGCTGGGATGTTCCCGTGACAGCAGATTCACTGATGGAAATTGACATAAAAACAATATACATTTAATGTTTTAAAAAGTTTTATATATATTTGTTTTTATATATTATATAGCATATTTTAAAAACCTATTTAAATATAAAATTTATGTTTATTTGCAACGGTTATGCTAACAACAGTAAAACAGCGACATCTTCTGACGGACACATGCTGCGCTATCAGGAACATGCCAGCTGAAGATAATGAGTAAATTATGTGGCTCCTTTCGCAAAGTGCATTCCTAACGACTACTTAATGGCAACACATGCCCTGTTCACTCCAAAGTCCCCACTCCAAGGGGAATAGAGATGATCACTTCCATTTGGAATTTGCCCAGGAACCGTTTGGTACCGATACTAGTACTGGCACACCCCTATGACCCCTAACTTCAGCATCTTTTAGACTTTCTTAAGGTAAGCCTCAATATCATCTTGGTCCATCAACTTCAATTGGCACTGACTGGTGCAGTTAACTTCCGTGTCATAATTAACCCTCTTATACCCGCATTCTCCACCATATGTAGCGGGGTGATTGAGGACACAAAAGGCGAAGGTAACGGCAAGAAAATCCCCTGAGGGTGATTTATTTAACAAAGAAGTGCAAATATGGTGCACAGTGAAGGTGCTGTGGTCCTAGTGGCAGCATTGTCTGTGGTCCTCTGTAAAGTGGGTGAATGGCCAGGAGCTCAGTCGGTCTCTGGAAGAAAATGGAGAGAAAACACACATTAGTGGCCATTCACATATCGCGCCTAAAGACTCGTGGAAAACACTAGGCTCGACGCTTTCTCCTTCTTTCCAAAGCGCTCAGGCAGAAGCCCTCCTGAGGCGTCTGCCGTTGCTAAGAAACAATGACGCACTCTCTCCATGAACACGCGGAAATTTCAGTAAAGGATAAACGGATTTGCAGCACACAAAAAAAAAATCGCTTTCAGTAGCTCTGCTACTAAATTTATTTAAAAATGGCAATCCATATACAGCTATGATCAGCTGTTCCTTCATCTTGGCTGAGCTTTCAACGTTGTTACGAGAAAGGATGAAGCTGAATGTTTAGTTCTTGTCACATGACCTGCGGGGCCCTGGCGGCATTCTGAAAAGTTGAGATGTTTTTAACTCGATGCAGTGCGCCTGGAAAAAATGGGAGAGTCGCACTGCGTGCGCATCGCGCATCTTTCCATTATGAGTGCGCATACCGCGGCCTACATTGGAAATAATGAACTTGAGCGTGCAAAAGACGCGATATGTGAACGGTCCCTTAGTCTCTCTTCTTCTGAGTTTGTTACTTGCCATAGCGTGTTTTCTCTCCCAGTTTCAAAGGCTGTGTATAAGAGCTCCAGATGCACTGGCCATCATGCACAGGTGTTAGCGGTCTGTGATTAGTGAGGGAGCGGCATTTCCAGGGCGATGCTGATCTGCCCTCTAGATACTCGCCACAGCCTGCAAACTTTGGAGAATAAACTTGAAGTGCTGTTCCCCATTTTTAAATGGTCACCTTTGGCACATAATGCTACAAAGATTGCTAAAGTTAACAGATTTTACTGACTGACTGACCTAACAATCTCGTTGTAAAAATAACATTATGATGCTGCCATATTTCAGTTTTTACCCCCTGTAAATTGGCTCTGAATCTGAGATGAAAACTGCCATTTTGACCCCCCTCTACAAAAAGTGGTTATTAAAAAAGTAATAATCAATAAATATTCATCCATGATATCTAATATTTTTAGCTTTCATCACTAAACATGCTTATTTTTCTTCATAAAAAAATATTAGCAGAATAAAAAATTTGAACCAGGGACCTGTGGTTGAGTTGACATGGAATGACCCTGTGGTGACACAGGTTGTTTAGTACAAATGGTACCAGACCTACAGGTTGGGAGGTTTGCCAAGTTGTCTGAACTTTATTACATGACATAATTTTGTTTGTTGACTCAATAAATAAGAAAACCGCTTTGTCTGGTATTAAACTGCTGTATCTGGTATTATAGATATCAGAAATATCAAGTCCTGTTGGAAGTACTTTGTCAATGAAACCATTAAAAAAAAAAAAAAACTGCTGCAATTTAATTGAGATAATATACCAAATTTAACAAACTGCTCATGATCTGGTGTTTTTAGCAGCTCAGAATAGCTCAGTTCATTGTAGACAATTCCACACAAACTCTGTCGTTGCATCTGCTCTGAATTTGGGTCACAGAAAATTTGAGCTGACTGATACAGTATATATCATTTTATCAATCTTAATGACTATAAGCAATGCAGGCATACATATGTACAAAACAGATCTGAAATGCCCACATGTACAAAACAGACCCTCCCACCTCTGTAATAAACATAGATGTTAGTCCTGTCCCAATTGGTACATACATTTTTTTTTTTGCAGATGTCAGGTGATAAGAATGAATCAAACTTTTTTTCAAATTTTTGAAAACTAGTCCCGTCTGAATAGGGCTATAAAAACACAAAAAGGAAATGATGCAAGGTCTATATTGTCTGGATTTCCAATCATCATAATGAGAGTTATTTTGAGAGGTTGAATGATATACGAGTCACAAGGAAAATCATTTCAGACAAATTTAATTTGGACTTTCAAAGACTGATGCCGGCAGGAAAACGAACCTGTAATCATGTCTGAAGGAAAACAGTATTTACCTAACACCTGTATTGCAGTTTTGTCCTAGAAGGAGTGACTGGGATTTCTGAGTTATGAAAGGAAAACTATATTTCAGCATTTGTAACTCAAACTTACATTATGTGTCCTCTAGTACTTTGACTCACATTCTTAAAGCTGAAGTGTGTGATAATTTTTGCACCTAGCAGCACCAGACAGAATTGCAAAAGTAATATATATGTCCACAGGTAGCCCTCGTCCCAGACTCTTGGTGGATCAGTGTTGCTGTGTTGGGATAGTAAAACAGAGTAAACGATTTCTCACTTTGGGCCATTCTGTTTCAAATTAACCAAGGTTTGGAATCTTCCCTGGCTTAAAAAGTAAACAAGGTGAACCACATTTGTTTATTTTGACCACTGAAAATGTATACCATTTAACATTCTTGGGAGCCACATTGAGATCACAGTATCTCTGGAAATTAACCATATAGGTACAGAGGTGGGAATTTCTTTTTGACCACCTGCTGATTTTGAAAGTTTGCCCAATTACAAAGAAATGAAGGCTCTGTAATTTTAATGTTAGGATTATTTTAATAGAGACAGATAGAGACAGAATATCAACCAACAAATCCAGGGGGAAAAAATTATATAAAAGGTTAGAAATTGATTTGCATCTCAGTGAGTGAAATAAGTATTTAATCCCCTACCAGCCAGCAATAATGTTGGCTCTAACAGTTTGGTTATGTGCTCATGTGGAACCCATATTAGTCCTGCCACTTTAAGAAGTTACTCCTGATTGTCAGTTTTTTAGGTGTATAAGACTACACAGTCTGTATCTTCCTTTCCAACCTCTACCACCATCATGGGCAAGATCAAAGATCTGTCAAAAGGATATCAGAGACCAGATTGTACATTTGCACAAGGCTGAAATGGGCTACGAGACCATCACCAAGAAGCTTGGTGAGGAGGAGACAACTGTTGGTGTGATTAATTGGAAACACAGAGATACAAAACAACCATCAATCGGCCTTGGTTTGGAGCTCTGTGCAAGACCTTGCCTCATGGGGTAAGGATGATCATGAGAAAGGTGAGGGATCAGCCCTGAACTACACAGATTAGCTTATTAGTGATCTTCAGGCAGTTGGGACAACAGTCGCCAAGCAATTGGTAACACACTATGCTGCAATGGACTGAAATCCTGCACTGCCCACAAGGTCCCCCTGCTCAAGAAAGCCACATGTATGTTGGATGAGATCCTCCTTTCCTCAACCAGAAGATGGGTCATGGACGGGTCTTCAAGGACTACAATGAACACAAAACAAAGGCAACGAAGGAGTGGCTGAATAAGAAGCACATTAAGGTCATCTAGTGGCCTAGCCAGTCTCCTGACCTCAATCCTATAGAAAGTCTGTGGAAGGAGCTGAAACTTAAAGTTGCCAAACAAAAGCCAAGAAACCATAAGGATTTATAGAGAATCTGTAAAGGGGAGTGGACCAAAATACCTCCTGAGATTCGTGCAAAACTGTTAACCACCTAAAAAAAACGTTTTACCTCTCTGCTTGCCAACAAGGGTTTCTGCACCAAATACCAAGTCATGTTTTGCTTGAATCAAATACTTTTTACACTCCCTGAAATGAAAATCAATTTCTAACCTTTATATAATAGTTTTTTCTAGATTTTTGGTTGGTATTCAGTCACTATATGTTAAAATAAACCTACCATAAAAATTACAGACTCTTCATTTCTTTGTAGGGCTACCAAGCCACTTCTGAAGAGAACAGAAACAATATCAAAAGCATCTTACCTGGGCCACAGAGAAAAAGAACTTGGACTGTTGCTCAGTGGTCCAAAGTTATCTTTTCAGATAAAATTAAGTTTTTGCATTTCCTTTGGAAATCAAGGTCTGGAGTCTGGAGGAAGACTGGAGAGTGACAGAATCCAAGCTGCTTGAAGTCCAGTGTGAAGTTTCTGAAGTCAGTGATGATTTGGGGTGTCATGACGTCTCCTGGTGTTGGTCCATTGTGTTTTATCAAGTCCAAAGTCAATGCAGGATATTTTGGAGCACTTTATGTTTCACCTGCTGACAAGCTTTATGGAGATGCTGATTTCCTTTTCAAGCAGGTGTTAGTACCTACCCACAGTGCCAAAATC
The DNA here is from genome assembly GCF_023724105.1 of Carassius gibelio. Classification (NCBI taxonomy): domain Eukaryota; kingdom Metazoa; phylum Chordata; class Actinopteri; order Cypriniformes; family Cyprinidae; genus Carassius; species Carassius gibelio. The sequence continues at coordinate 11,862,816 of NC_068397.1, read as the reverse complement.
ACTTCCAAGTGGTTTGCAGACCATGATAATACTGTGCTTGATTGGCCAGCCAACATATCTTACCTGAACCCCATATGGAATCTATGGGATATTTTCAAGAGAAAGATGAGAAACAGTCGATGCAACAATACAGGCGAGCTGAAGACTCACCTCAGCAGTGGCACGGGCTGAATGCTTCCATGCAACACCTCACCGAAGCGGTCATTTTAGCTAAAGAAGCCCTAAATAATTTATATGTACTTCATAATTAATTATTATTATTATTTTTTTGTTATTCATGTGCCCTAGTAATATTTAGTCAAAAACATTAACCTTCCTTCCCCCTCAAAACGACTTATCTTCTGGTCATGAGCTATGACGCAAGGGCGGAGCTAGTGACGTGAGGGGTGAACGCTGGGATAAACAATAGGTAAAAAACTGAAGCTGATGCTTCACTTTATAGAAATCAGTGCATTAGAGTACACTACCCTTAATAATTTTAAGGATATTAGGATATTACCACAACATTACTCTTAGGACATCGCAAACTATTTTTTATGAATATGACTTAACCAGATAGACGATGCGCTCAGTCAATCAGGCAGTCTCTCTTGCTCTCTCTCCCTCTCTCAGTGTCTCGCACGCGCTGTTAGGTATGTTTTGTGCTGTTTATCATCCTCGTCATCATCTTCCTCAATAAATAAAAAAAAATCTTCATGCTAGGGTGTCGCCGGTGGATCCAGTGGAGTGAAATCCCCTTACAGCTAACTGCAAACTGGCATTCAGATGTGCTTCCATTTTGTTAGCAACGCCCCAACTTCCAACGATCCAATCAATTCCCGAAGGATGAAATCCAAACATTTCACTTCGATAGATGTCACACAGTAGAGAAGAGAAAATCGCTACTTGACTTGAACTTTTCTGTTTTGCAAGTCTGTTTTTTTTATTGATCTTAGGAAATATGAAAATATTTTGAAATACTGAATGTTTGACTTTCATGAGCTGTAAGCTCTAATCATCAAAATAAAAAAAACATTTGAAATGTTTTACTTTACATGTAATGAATTTAGAAAATATGAAAATTAAAAAAAAATTGTAAGTTACAAAAAATGAACTTTTTACACAACTTTTCACACCTGTGTTTATATAATCTAAAACTTTTTTTTTTTTTTTGCCATGGACCTCGGGTTGAGTTGACACAGACTGACCCATTTAGAGTCTTATTTTAAATGGTTAGTTGACCCAGAAATTTAAATAAAGCAATAAATTACTCACCCTGAAGTCATCCTAGGTGTATATGAAGTTGAAAAAAAAAAACATCTTTAATCTTTCAAACTGTTTGATGCCACTCAGCGAGTGTTGCACTGCATCAGTATTTGAGAAGTTTAATAAAAAGAACATCCATTAAAAAAAAAATAATAATTGTGCTGAGAAAAGCATCTCATGCATCTAAAGTGCAATGGCCTATTTCTAACAAATGTGGTACACCAACCTTTGTTCTTCTTAGTTTACATGGACCTGCATTACATGTAGTACACCTACATGTGTATGTGACCACAGTTAATGTAGCGTAATTTTTAGAGATGTTCCGATACACTTTTTCTCTTCCCGATACCGATACCTGGGCTCAGGGTATCGGCCGATACCGAGTACTGATCCGGTACCTGGGTGTGTATCTGTATATACAGCTGTATATACTACTAGCCCTGTGTAAATTGCTAGAATTATTTTATGGTGTGCCTCAGACTGATCCCTTAATAAAACATGAACAAATACATGGTGAACTACTGTATTCATTACAGGATTTTTATTATCTGACATGAATTTGACAGTATTATTTATCTTCTTAAGCGAAAAAGAACTTCAAATGCAGCCAAAAAATCTAACACCGCAAACTTAAAAAGGTATTTTTGTTTTACAATATAACTGTATAAAAAACTGCAACAAATAAGTCTAGGAATATATTAAAAAGAATTATATATTAATCAGATAATCTCTTTACTATAAAACAAGTAAAAAACAAGCAACCGTCTAGGCATAATTATTATTATTAATAGAGACGTATTATTATTACTACATAGACTAAATCTACTGTAGGCTAGAAGACTCGTGCAGCGGTTAAGCAAAGCTAGCGGTCATAGGTCATAACTAGGTTTTGTCTAAGAAAATGGTATCGGATCGGTATATGAGTTCATGTACTTGCCGATGCCAGAATTTGTTGTGGTATCGGAGATATTTCCGATACTAGTATCGGAATCGGAACAACTCTAGTAATTTTTCATAAGATGTAGCACCCAGCCCCATACCTAACGCAATCTAACCCAAATATAAAAATGGAGCACCTAAAGTGTACCCCAGTATCTGGTCATTTGCGTTTTAAAGTGGATAAAAAGTAAAAAATAATCCCTGGTATCATTTTAACAGATTTAGTGAATAAAAAGAACAACAAAATGACTGTTAGTGTTGGTGTTTATTCTTAACCTGAAGGTTTATAAAGTTTTACAGCATTTGCAAAGTAATTAAATAATACATTTGACTAAGAAATGAATAATTTTATTAGCAATGATGCATTAAACTGAGCAAAAGTGACACTAAAGACTTACAAATTCTTAAATACTTTTACTTTGAAGCTTATATTAAACAATTCTGAATAAATGTATCATGGTTTCTACAAAAGTATTAAGCAGTAGAACAGTTTTCATCATTGATACTAATAAGAAATAGTAATATTTCTTAAAAAAAAATAATAAATCATTTAGTAATAATACAATTATTAATAATACAATTATTATAATTATTTTAAGTGCATGTTGTTATTATTATTATTATTATTATTATTATTGCAAAAGTATTACCATTGGTCCAAAAAGAAAAGTCAACATTGCCATCACAGAAATACATTACATTTTGAAATATATGCAAACAGAAAAAGGTATTTTAAATTGTAATGTTTCACAATATTACTGTGTTTACTGTATTTTTATCATATAAATGCAGCTTTGGTAGGCAGAAGATACTTTTTTTCCCAAAACTTAAAAATCTTATTAACACCCAATCATTTGAATGGTAATATTATTTGCTCTACCTCATGATAGCTGAAACCACATCACAAATAGCCCTTAAAGACAACTTGTCTGTGCTTGCAAAGCTCCTGGTGTTCTTTTCACTTTCACTTCAAACTGCTGTAAAGCTTGATCTGCCCAAAGTAACATGGTAAAGCTTTGGTGACCACATACTTCCATAAAACTTTTTACTTTTTATCCATGACTTTGGGGAAGTCGTGGCCTAATGGTTAGAGGGTTGGACTCCCAATCGAAGGGTTGTGAGATCTAGTCTCGGGCCGGACGGAATTGTGGGTGGGGGGAGTGCATGTACAGTTCTCTCTCCACCTTCAATACCACGACTTAGGTGCCCTTGAGCAAGGCATCGAACCCCCAACTGCCGCAGCCCCGGTCACCGCAGCATAAATGGCTGCCCACTGCTCCGGGTGTGTGTTCACAGTGTGTGTGTGTGTGTGTTCACTGCTCTGTGTGTGTGCATTTCGGATGGGTTAAATGCAGAGCACAAATTCCGAGTATGGGTCACCATACTTGGCTGAATGTCACTTCACTCACTCAAAACTTCATGCAGGTATATTAGTAGTTCAAAAAGCCTTGTGTGCAGAACTAACTGAAACAGTCTAGGCTGTCTGTCATAGGGACTTCATTAAAATGAGTTAATGTAGCGGATGATTATTGACCTTGCTTTAGTTAAGTGTTATCAGATTTTGGCTGTACTCATTTCATGACCCATTGGCTGGTAGTTAGCAAATAAGTGGTTTGTTCACTGTTGATGGTTGTATTTCTTTGGTTATATTGTAGCAGGAGTCTTTTGTTGTTAATTTGCTGTGTGACATGTATTGACATGAATGTTGTTTTAGCCTCTTTTTCTGTTTTAAAATTTGACAGAGTAATAAACTTTAAGTAAACCCTTGACGTCGAGTTCAGTCAGGATTTGTGTTTACTTTAAGCATGTACTTTGTTAAAGTTCACAGACCTGGGCTCATGTTTATTTTCTGCTTCCTTTCCCTCAGGCTCGTCTGTCCTATATTCGAGTAAAGTATCTCTTTCTCACATGGCTTGCTGTGTTTGTGAGCAGCTGGGTTGTGTATGTGCAGTACTCAACTTACTCTGAGCTGTGCAGAGGACGTGAATGCAAGAGCATCATTGTGAGTACCACCCTCTTCGACAGCTCCAGACTATGTAGCCTAATAGATATTGGCCAATATTAAGTATTTAATTGTGTGGTTCATTTCACCTATGTTTACATTAAAATTACCTTTTAGTATCAGCTATTTATGGATTATTTCATATATTCCATGCCAAAGCATGAAAATAATTGTAATTATTGATGCATCCATAATAATAGCACATTGACATTATAGGGAATAGTTCACTTACTCTATAAAGATTAATAAAAAATCTAAAACTCACAAAACTCACCCTCATGTTCTGAAGAAGTTTTTTCCATGAAAGGCAAAAGGACACTTTTGAATCTTAGAATCTTAACAGGTCATACAATAGCTTTGTGAGGAATTCACAAATATTTAAATTGTTATACACCGAAAATCTTCTAAAGCAGAGTTTAGTTCCAGCCCTGATCCAACACGCATACCATGTAGTTTTCAAATAAGCCTGAAGGACTTGCTTAGCTGGATCAGGTGTGTCTAATTAGAGTTGAAGCTAAACTCTGCAGGGCTGTGGCCCTCCAGGAACTTCTATATGAACCAATTATATGTCAATTATTGTAGTATGTTTTACAAGAAAATATATCAGCCTTTCTACTTTATATTTAAATGACTTTTTTTTTTTTTTTTGTGAAATTTACTAGCAATTTTTTTTATTAAACCTTACTGCTTAACATTTGAGTTCTTTGGAAAAAAGCATGTCACATTGGTTTAAAATAACATTAGGGTGAGCAAATGATGGCAATATTAATTTTTGGATCAACTATCCCTTTAAGGCTTAAATAAGAAACAACCATTCATATACTACCTAACCCAACAGCCCCATCTATTGGTAGTGTGCTGGATCTTTATTTTTAAGCCAGTGGTTTTCAACCTGTGGGCCGATTGTATTGCAGGTGGGCCGGCAAATAATAATATTGTTCATATATGTAAAAATGTCTAAGTCATAACATAATAACATAATTTCATATATATAATAAAATATAAATATTAAGCTGTAGGGGTGACCCCGAATAGTCGTTGAATCAATGCTTTGATTTGAGGAGTCTGATTCGACTACCAATCTAACAGTCGAATATTCGCGGGGTGTTATTTATTGTGCCATTCTGATTATATGGGGGAGCTTAAATGTCTGATTTCACATAGAACTACCGGTTTTCTCCCAATAAGTTAATTTACAGCCTATTATGATAAAGCCGTGAATAAGAATCTGAAAAGAAAGAAGCTTCAAATAAATATTTTAAAGTGAGTGAATAAATGCAACCACCCCTATAGATTTATGTGTCACTTTCCATAATCCGTGACCAACAGAGGAGCATCTTGGCAGCAGGGATTTAAAACTTTACCAAGACTCAAACTGACACAGGCACAGACTGGTAGGGTACAAGTGATTTCAAAACATTTCAGCCGGTGTATATATATATCGTGGCTATATTATTTACCTGACATAAGATGCATTTGGTTTTGAGTCAAGCGCTTCATTGTAGTACTACGGTTATATCTCTTCAGCGCACAGCACGAGCAGGTCGAACTAAAATGCAGAATATTAATAACTATGAATGGGACTGTTATATACATAATTTTTATAATGAGAAGACCATTATACTAAAATGCTATGAATGTTAGGAGTTTAGCTGTTGTGTTTCTGCACATTGTTTCGTGAAGATGCGTCCAAAAAAGGAGTTGGCATTCAGAACCCCGCAGATATGTTCATGAGCATTCGGGCCCATTTTGTAAATAGCCTATAAATCTTAATATTAACGCTATGTTGTATAAATAATGAAGCATGTTCTACATGAAATTATGAGTTGAATCCCATTGTTTAAAAACTTGCTATCAAATGCGTCACTCTACTGGTCATCTTCAGTGCGCGCAGCTCAAAACAGAAATGCAGAACATTAACTGCTAACATTTTAGGCTTTAAGTGACATTAAGTGTTAGCTATATGTTCATCAAAACATAAAACATTATTTGAACCCATTTATATCTGCAAGTTGTATAACCCCCAAAGATATGACTCGACTATCAGTCGAAAATCGGCAAGTTTCGAAAATTTTGATTCGACTATGAAAATCCTTAGTCAGAGACACCCCTATTAAACCGTGTTATTTTCTGTTCATTGCCAGTTCATTCAGTAAAGACAGTTAACAATCTAGCTTCTTAGTACGAAGATATTAACCCAACAATAGCAGGGTCAGTTAATTTTTTTGCAGTGGGACACGCTAACATATGTGTTTGGTTGTGTGGGCTGCGAGTTAAAAAAGGTTGGGAACCACTGATTTAAGCCATTCAGTATTATCCATCTGCAATACCGGAGGCTGCAATTTCAGGACCGCAGTTGTAGGACCCTAGTTTTTTGTGACAGCGCCACCTACCGAGTCGGATATCTGCAGTCCCAGGAACGCATTTTCATGACTCTAGTTTTGGAGGGCCGAAAAAAGTGCCACTAAGGCAGTATTTTCACCCAGTTTTAACTACTTAAGAGTTTTAGAGTTTTTTTAAGGTTTATTTCACCCAAATACTACTTTCTTTATTGTAATTAAACCTAGTTCCTAGGAATGTTGAGTAATTATTGGGTCTAAATATCATAATATAATAACTCAAGTAAAATAAACAAGGAATCATGGTATATTTTTTTCAGTCAATAGATTAACCACATTTTCAAGTACAGAGGAAAGCCACAAGGATGACTCTGGGGGTATATTTAAGATTGTGTATATTTTATAAAATAATATATTACAACAGTTGAACTTGAACACACACAAAAACATATCTGTTCATGATGTGAACCACATAGAAAGAACTTCATGGAGAACGTCTTCCCTGACTCCTAAGACAGAGAAAGAGAAAAAAGTTAATAAAATAAGGAACATTTAGCTGAACATGTTCTACTCTCTAATTTAAAATTTCAGATTTAAAAGATCTTAGTGACCACACTGCGCACACACATATACAATACAAAAATAATTATGTATATAAATCTTCATACCAATTAATGTTCATAATACTGTTATTGCTACTGTTCAAAGATTTGGGGAAAAAAATATTTTGATGTTGTGGGAACAAAGGTTCTTGAAAGATGCATGTCAATAAAGCCCATCTGAAATAAAAAAAATAAATAATAATAGAGATTAAAGAAATCTGAATAGAAATAATATTATTGACATGACTTTTCGTGACCTTTAAACATTAAAGCGCACATTGTGATGTATGCAGCAGCACTAACTACCACCTGTTTTTTTATCACCCTATTAAATTTTTCCACTTCACTGAAATGGTAAATGGAGAACATAATCACTTCTGGGTTAACAGAAATAGTGTTAACGCTTAAAGGATAGATTGGACATTGTGTAAAAACAAAGGACACTTTACCATAAGCATAAGTCCCATAGTCATTTCCACAGATCTGGTGTGGCAAGCCCTATAATCAACAAAAGGTAAGATAAGTGATACATTAAACATCAGCTGCTATCCTCTTTATCAGATTATGGGCAATCATATTTCACTGAAATATCTAATTATGCAATACCGTATTGAAGGAGTGGATGCCGATTTGCCATATCCTTCATACTGATATTAATTATTTTATTACATGATTTCTTGTTTGACTATTAATCAAGTTATAGCAAGAGGGAAATGTGTAACCTTATGTCTGCTGTATTTCTTTTCCTCAAGATTAATGTCCACATATTATGTGTGTGTATCCAATCGTAATGATAAGACACTTGCCAGTGCTAGAAAGCCTTGAATTTTAGATAAGTTCTCTGTGTATGTGTGTTAGTATCTGTATGTACAGGGAGAAGCTCAGACAGTACCAGGACAAACGATTAACTGCCAGTGTCCAGCGTATCAGATCTACGTCTTTGGAGAGTTTTATCTAGGTTTTGGAACCAATCAGAATTTTGTTGACTCATGTATTGACGCAATTAGTATCCTCTGTCAGGGTATAACTGTGGTTGATTTTGTATTGTACTGGGGGCGGCCTGCGAACTCCTTCGAGAGTGTTGAAGCTGACTTCTGCTGATGAAATTGCAAACTATTTTCTTCAAGTAAAATTATTATTATTAATTGAACTCATCTCTGACTCCTGGTCTTCATTGCGACATATCTGGTCCTTGGGTCTTAACTGTAAATTCCCCTACAGTATTTTCTGCACTATAAGGCACACCGGATTATACGGCGCACCTTCAATGAATGGCCTATTTTAGAACTGTTTTCATATATAGGGCGCACCGGATTATAAGGCACATAGAATAGAAGATACTGCAGTCAAACGTTTGACTGGGTTTGCATTATGCATCCGCTAGATAGAGCTGTGCTAAAGGGAATGACAACAAAACAGTCAGATAAAGACACCTGAGTGCCTCGATCCATATATAAATTGCTCCGGATTATAAGGTGCACTGTCGTTTTTTGAGAAAATTAAAGACTTTTAAGTGCGCCTTATAGTGTGGAAAATACAGTTTATTATTCATCACAATATCATGCCCAGTCTTCTCAGTCTAGCTCCCAGGATCAATTTTCTGAGTGAGATCTTTACACAATAATAATAATAATAATTTAAAACAGATAGATGAGACAACCACTGAGACATTAGGCTGTACAGGCTATAGGAACGTAGCCAAAACATGACACAATCTAACACGTGGTATTTTAAGAGTCAATTATTATGATGGCCTCTCTGTAATATCTGACCATTAAAATGTCATACATCTCAATCAACATCATAAAACCTGTCAAAATTAAGAGACCTACTCATAACGTATTGTGGGGTAACATTAAACTGGCTGACTGTGAGCATGTGATAGTTAAAACATTAAGATTATTTTAACTTAATTAAAATTGAAAAACAATGAGTAATTAAACAAGCTTTCACAGCGAACGTGCTACAGTTTAATGTGCTGTCACTAAGTCAACACAAGCTTACCAGTCATGCAACAGATTCATAAAATGAGGTTTATATATGATGACTACAGGTGCTTCTCAATGAATTAGTCATGAAAAAGTTCATTTATTTCAGTAATTCAACTCAAATTTTGAAACTTGTGTATTAAATAAATACAATGCACACAGACTGAAGTAGTTTAAGTCTTTGGATCTTTTCATTGTGATTATTTTGGCTCACATTTAACAAAAACCCACCAATTCACTATCTCAACAATATGTAACGATATAAAAACTTCACAATCACGGGAAGAAGGAGGCGGGAACCAGCGAACATTCAAATGAAAGCTTTAATAACAAAATAAACACAAAACAGCGCGACAGCCCCCCCCCCGGACGACTGCTGCGCACAAACAAAACCAAACACAAAATAAAACCCAGGCCTGGTCCTCTGTTGTCCTTCACTGTCATCGTTCCTCTTTTGTATCCTTCCTAACTCCTCCGTGGGACTCGAGGCCAGTGAGTGCCACAGGTGTCGCTCATTTCCAAATCACTCCACAGCCCTCGCTCCATTCTCACGGCTCTCGGCCCCACCTCACTCGTCACACAATGAAAAAACAAAACATTTTTAGTGAATTGTTGGCCCACTGGAAAGTATGTTCATTTACTGTACTGTATTGTACATGTACTCAATACTTCATATGGGCTCATTTTGCTTTAATTACTGCCTCAATTCAGCGTGGCATGGAGGTGATTGTCACAGTGTCTGAATTGTGTTCCCTGGGTGTCCACTAGATGTCCTCTTTTCCCACGGTGTCTGTCACTTCATTAATCACATTCCTCACATCCCTGCTTAATTATTGCACCCAGCTGTCACTAATTACCAATCATCACACTCTGTCAGTTTGCCATTAGCGTTGCCTCTCCTTGTGTATTTAATGCTGTCTGTCTTAGTATGTGTGAGGGAGTCCTTGTGAATTCATGTAAGTCAATCAGTCTTGCCCTTGCCCTTGCCCTTGCCCTTGCCCTTGCCCTTGCCCTTGCCCTTTCCCTTTGTTCATGTTTGTTTATGTGTTGGATGGTAGTTTTGGTATTGACCCCTGCCTGGACTGTTTATGCTTTTTGGATTACCCATTAAATAAAGACTTCCTCGCAATTGGTTCTCTCTCTGTGTTTCCTTGCATCACCGGTCGTGACAGTGATCAGTTTGTGGCACTGCTGAGGTGGTATGGACAGTGGTTTCTTTGACAGTGGCCTTCAGCTCATCTGCCTTGTTTTGGTCTGTTGTTTCTCATTTTCCTCTTCACAAAACTCCATAGATTCTCTATGGGGTTCAAGTCTAGTTAGTTTGCTGGACAGTCAAGCACACCAACACAATGGTCATTTAAACAACTTTTGGTGCTTTTGGCAGTGTTGGCAGGTGCCATATCCTGCTGAAAAATTAAATCAGCATTTTCAAAAAGCTGGTGCTCCAAAATGTCTTGCTAAACGGGTGCAGTGACTTTTGTTTTCAAAAAAACAAAACAATGGACCAACACCAGCAGATAAAATTGCACCACAAATCATCAAAGACTGGAAACTTAACACTGGACTTCAAGCAACTTGGACTAGGAGATTCTCCACCCTTCCTCCAGACTCTAGGACCTTGGTTTCCAAATGAAATACAAAACTTGTTCTCATCTAAAAAGAGGACTTTGGACCACTGGGCAACAGTCCAGTTCTTCTTTTCCTTAGCCCAGGTAAGACGTCTCAGGAGTGGCTTAACAAGAGGAATACCTCAACTGTATCCAAATTCCTTGACATGTCTGTGCTCTTGATGCCTTGACCCCAGCCTCAGTCCATTCCTTATAAAGTTCACTAAAATTCATGAATTGATTTTGCTTGACAGTCCTCATAAGTGTGCAGTTCTCTTGGTTGGTTGTGTATCTTTTTTTTCCCCACACTTTTTCAATCCACTCAACTTTCTGTTAACATGCTTGGATACAGCACTCTGTGAACAGCCAGCTTCTTTGGCAATGAATGTTTGTGGCTCCTTGTGAAGGGTGTCAGTGCTTGTCTTCTGGACAACTTTCAGATCAGCAGTCTTCCCCATGATTGTGTAGCCTAGTGAAACAAACTGAGAGACCATTTTGAAGGCTCAGGAATCGTTTGCGGATTCAAATTGATTAGTTGATTGGCATTTCACCATATTCTAATTTATTGAGATTAATTGGTGGGTTTTTGTTAAATGTTAGCCAAATCATCACAATAAAAAGAACCAAAGACTTAGGCCAATTCTATTTTATACCCCTTCCCCTTCCCCTTCTCCTTAGGGGAGAAAATATTCCCCTAAGGATTGGAACACCATTACTATGCCATCACACGTCATTATTCGTCGTCTAGCTCTTACAATTCACACATATACTGGTGTGCATTAGAGCCTTTAATTATTGCTGCTTAATACTAACACACATATCGGAAATCACGTAGCTCACACCTCCTGAAGAAAATAAACTTGTCAACGCTGCCCCAAGACTTTTATTAAATACAGTTTAAATACTGAATCGCTACATTATATTTTCCAGTGACTAGAGGATACAATCGCTGTTTTTACGTAAACTCACTCTAAAAAGATAAACGAATGGACGCGACTACACGCAACTTCCATTTCTCTTTCTCTCTCTAGACACTATTTGAGAAAATGGTTTAGAGATTTCTAATTATTGGGGGGATTAGCCCCCAACAATGTCTACGGCAGTTATCGCCCTGATCAGACATATGCTGTTGCACTATCATGCAGTCTGTAATGATATGACGTTAGCAAATATTATTATTTTTTTGCAAACATTTCTTTGAGTAACATGACCATCAATATAAACTCACAATTGAATGTAATATAAAACAAATGCTTACTTTTCGTTAAAATCTTTATGCCAAAAAAGCTTACATTTATGTGTCTTTTTGTTCGCCATGTTGCTGAGATAATTCATACCCCTTCGTCTGAAGTGTGGTCCCGAAAAATCTTTTGAAGGGCTATCTGGCTCTTCCCCTTACCCCTACCCCTCCAACCAAAAGAGAATCGAGACAAGGGGAAGGGGAAGGGCTAAGGGGTAGAATTGGGATTGGACCTTAAACTACTTCAGTCTGTGTGCATTTAATTTATTTAATACCCGAGTTTCACAATTTGATTTTAATAACTGAAATAAATGAACTTTTCCACAACATTCTTACTTATTGAGAAGCACCTGTATATGCATTCAAGACTAGCAAATCACGATCACTTCGGCTATGTTAACTTTCCAATGAAATGTATCGCAATTGTTTTTAATGTTAAACAAATAAGAATGGATTCACATTTGATACTTACACTCTGATTGTAATCCATCTTCACTGGTCCTCTAATTCGTTGGTGGTGTTGTCACTAAAAACCTAAGGTCTTAGAAATGTGGTCCTGAAAATGCAGAAAAACTCCTCCGGTTTTGCAGGCAGATGCTACTCAAACCATTACTCAACATTACTTAGTGTAAAGCTTACTTTGATTGATGGAATGTCACATACATTCTTATTGAAATGGACATTCCCTTTCCAACAGTGTGAAAAATACAGCAAAGGCATTATTGATGGCTCTGCCTGTAGCAGCCTGTGTGAAGAAAGCTCACTGTACTTTGGAAGGTGCCTCTCCACCAAGCCAAACAATCAGGTTTGACACTAACACACTCAACCACTGGCCCATAAATAGAATCCAATCCTGCTTCTGCAAGGTACCGTCAAGAAGAGCCCAGCAATAATTAAACGCACCTTAACCAGATAAGTAAAGGTCTTCAGAAACATTTGAAAACTTTTATGCCGGTGTGTTGAAGCTGAACTCTCTGGCCCCCTTTAGGAGCAGGATTGGCCATCCTTGAAACCACATAGGTCTCAGTACTGTCATGATAAGAGTGTGTTCCTCTTTCACTCTCAGGTCTATACAGGCAGCTGGGGTGATCATGATGGTGTCATCAAGTGTCATCTGACTGACATCCTACACTATGAGCTGGGAGATGAGCTGGAGCCGAAGAAAGAGGTCGCACTCTTTGATAAACCCACTCGAGGAACCTCTGTAGAGAAGTTCAAAGAGATGGTTGCCAGTCATTTGAAGGTTTGAATGTTTTTTCTTAGTTTTAGAAATTGTTACTGCTCATTAAAGGTCCTAATAGCACTTTTTTGCATTGTTCAGCACTCAATTCTCTAAAGGAAAGCCACAAAAATTTCACCAGACAGATGTCTGTCACTTGTTATGGCAGTTTGATTACAATATGAAAAAATATGTATATGAATAAAGTATGATACATGCATGGATGAATTGTTCACAAAAATATCTATAACATGCATTTAAAAAATAGATTTTAGAATTTTCATTTCAAGCTTACTTTAATTATACACTATGTGTGTAATTTCTGCAAGTTAAATGCTAAAATAGAGCAGCATTGTAGAGAATTCACCTTTTGACATACAAGAAAAAAAATTATAAATTGTGTGCACATTTTACTAATTTGTTCCTTCAATGTACTAAAATGTGCACAGGATTACTATTTAATTCCCTTGATTAGCTAAATTGTCCCCTCGGTTTGCTAAATCGTTTGCATATGTGCACAATTTAGCAAATCAAGGAAACAAATTAGTAAATCATGCGCACAATTTATAAATCGAGGGACCGAAATAGTAAATCGTGCACAGGATATAGCTTACAATTTTTTTTCCTGCATGCCATGTGTGGGGCTCTGTAGTTTAGTACTTACAAAACAAATTAATTTCTCAAAAGTGACATTCCTGTTTACAAAAGGGACTGAAAGGTGCAATCAGGGTTCTTACAGTCTTGGAAAACCTGGAAGGATGACTTTTTAAAAGTGTGCTTTTTTTCCTTCCAGGTCTGTAAGATTAATAAAACTTTAAAAGTTCATTGCTATAGTACATTTTTATTCTAGTTTATTCAGTTCTAAAGTATCTATGTATATTAAATTATTTTTAATCATGATTAAATGCTTTTACAAAAGTATGCATAAAAAATCAGCAAAATGGAAAGGGTTGCTAACCTCACTTTTGTACTTTGGTTTTGAATCTGTCTTGTAATTCTGAAGCATCACATTTGAATGGTGTTTGTGTCCATGTAAATAAGATGTATTGAAAACACTTCAGAGAATCTCAATTTGTGATGGAGGCAATCAAAAAAAATTGTTATACATTTATCTCTTTACCTACTGTACATTAGTCACGCTTGTCAGGCGATAAAGTGAGCATAAAGTGAGTTCACATTTTTGTGATGTAATCCCACTTTGATTAAGTCTAAGTTTACATCAAGTATACATCAAGGGCATATAACTCAAAGCTCACAAGCACCGTTCTAAAATAATAATAAACATTATTTTATATAGCGCCTTTAAAATTTGCATCTCAAAGCGCTTTACATACACATAAAAATATGAAGTTATAAAATACACACATCAGAACAGGCAGTAAAGAACCATCCAAACAATACAAAGCCAATATAATAAAATTATATTATAATTAAATTATAAAATAAAATTAAGCAACAGCTACCCTTAAAAAGTAAGTTTTAAAGGACAATTTAAAAACACTTGAGGGGTTCTGCATTCCTAATCTCAGAAGGCTGGGAATGACATAATTTAGGAGCCAAAGATGAGAAAGCCCGATCACCCATGGTTTTTAGCAGAGTTGACTGTTTTGAATGTATTACGAACATGCCGATCAAATTTTATACGAACATGCCGATCAAATTTTATACAGATTTAAAACTGGGACATGTGAGGTCTCAGAGAAATTCACTAAAATACAATGTCCACTACTGAGGCAAAAATTCCATAACTGGGTCTCAGGAGGATATCTAATGCAACTTAACCAGACCTTACCCCCTTATAGAATTTGTTTTTGCTTATACCTTGGGCAGAAATTTTTAAATGAGGAATATTGTGACGTGAATGTTGCCGGAAGAAAGCAGTGATGTAGAAAATAACTCCCTTTTGGAACTTTGGAACTTTGCAGATCTTGTTCATGCACAAACAGCAACATGACATACTAAAGGAGTTGTAAAGAGCATAATAGGACCCTTTTAAAATGATGTCTTGTATGGTGTTCAGGTGTGTGCCAAAGTTCCTAGTCAGCAAACAAAAATCAGTTGACATCAATTGGAATTCTACAACATCACAAAATAAACGCAAATTCTGTCTTTTTTTTCTACAGGCAAAAGTTGGAGAGCAAGCCAACCTCTCCAGTTTGGTAAGCCTGATTTTTTCATTGGCGGACAGCAATAAAGACGGCCACATCTCTCTCCCAGAAGCCAAGTCCGCATGGGCTTTGCTGCAACTCAACGAGGTTCTGCTAGCAGTGGTGCTCCAGGACCGGGAGCACACACCTAGACTGTTGGGCTTCTGTGGGGACCTGTACGTAGTGGAGCGGGTGCCTCACACTCCCCTGTACGGGCTCAGTTTGCCATGGCCCATGGAACTTTGGATTCCTACGGGCATGAGGCGAAACATGGAGCAGTGGTTCACACCTTCCTGGCCCCGCAAAGCAAAAATTTTTATCGGCTTGCTGGAGCTTATAGAAGACATCTTCCATGGTACTTTTGGGAGCTTCTTAATGTGCGACATGAGAGCCAGTACTTTTGGTTACACCAATCGCCATGACCTCAGGCTGGTGGACGGGCGGCGTGTAGTAGCTGAGGAGGCATTCAAACAGGCCATGATCCTTCAGCGCTGTGAGGATGATAAGGACTGCATCTATGGTGTGGACTGTAGGACTTCATGCAACCACGTAGAACACCGATGCAAGGCCGAGGTGGCTCAACCCAACCTGGCCAGGGCTTGCGGAGCACTGAAGGATTACCTCCTACGAGGAGCTCCGGTCCATCTACAGAAGGAGCTGGAGAAGCAGCTGTTCGCCTGCATGGCACTCAAAGGTTCAGCTGAGCAGATGGAAATGGAGCACTCGCTCATTCTCAACAACCTCAAGACACTGCTATGGAAACAGATCTCACACACCAATGATTCCTGAAGAGAAATGAAGATGCACTGGTAACAACATTCAGATTCTAGAATGTCTTCTGAAGCACTTCAGGCCATTGTGAAACTGGCTGGAAATTACAATGCTGGTAGCAAAGTGGCTGGAAAATAGGCTGATGGCAGTATTCATTGCTGCTTGATACTTAAGTTCTTTTTCATGACAAGAATAGATAGATTCATGATAGAATTAAAACCATGAGGAATTATTGCTCAGGTTCAATTTAAGAACTAAAATGGATACTCATCCCCAAAATGAACATTTTGTCATTAATCACTTACCCCCATGTTGATCGTCTTCAGAACGCAATTTAAGATATTTTGGATATTTTGCATCAGAACAGTCCTTCTGCAATCAGTTGTTGAACCGTAATGTTATGAATGCGACAAGAATACTTTTGTATGCATAGAAAACAAAAATAACGATTTTATTTAACAGTTTGTCTCCACTGTGTCCAAAGCAGCATTTTGGACAGCATAACATCCACTTAACGCAACCAGCTTACGATCTTCTGTGTCAGCCACGCTGCACGGATGCGCTGTTTCCATTCAAATCAAAGCATAAATACACATAGAAAATGTATCCTTGTGTAGTGGCTGACACAGAAGAGTGTAATCTGCATGCATTCAGCTCATATTCTCCAAAATGGTGCTACGGAGATGAACCAAGTTTTTATGGGTTTGGAACGACATGGGGGGTGAGTAAGTATCCCTTTAAAGGGGTCCTATTGTACTCTTTTACAAAGTCCTGATTTTGTTTTGGGGTGTACTAGAACAGGCTGTCATACTAGGTTGTGCGAAAAACAAAAATTTTCACATATTTTCCATGACAACACCCCTCAAACAAGTCTGGCATGAAAGGCTCAAAGAGTTCCTGTATCAAGTTTAAGGCCCGCCTTCTGAAATACGATATGTGCTGTGATTGGTTAGCTGGGCTAGTGTGTGTTGTCATTGGCAGTACTCGGTGCCTGGTTGGGAAATGTCATGCCCCTTACCATAGATGTCTGCGAGCTTCAGTGTAAACTGCTTCAACATTAAATCAGATTGAGCGTAATTTAAACCCGAATGATTGTAACCATTCTAAGTTCATCTGTCTTGGGAAAGATAGCGTGTCTCCGACACAGTGATAACACTCATCCCATTTATTAGTATTTGTGATATCACAAATCCCGGAAAATATGCGCTGTAGTCCAAACGAGTCATTTGTTGTAGTTTTTGAAAAGTAACTGCAGATCTTTTTTATGCTCAAACAGCAACATTACAGACTAACTAAAGTTGAAAAAGCATAATAGGACCTCTTTGAGGAGTAACATTATTTTCGTGTCTTGGTGCTTTGTCATACACAGTTGATCAGTGATCATGTTTATTTTACCCTTCCTTCAGCTCTTATGAAGGAGCAAATGACACTAACTTTACATCCATTGTTGGATGTCAACATAGAAAGCACTCGCCACAGACTGTGGTTGTGTAAGTCTCCTGTTGTAATGTTTGTCACATAAGCACAGCAAAAAGAGCCATAAACGAGCCATTTTGAAATGGGCACATTAATCCAATGCCTTGATATGCATGTTGTCATTGGGTGTGTTTGATGCTTGTGGGTGAAAACGCCTCATTCTTTGTACTTAAACAATCCTTGGAAATGGTCAGACTGATCTGAATGTTACAGATTCCAATATAAGGTTACATTTGTTATAATACTTAAAACAAGTTCATAAAACAATACTTTTAAAGCATTAGTCTGTGTTAATGTTAATTTATATGTGTACAGATACATTTACAGCATCTCAAGTTGTATAATGTATTACAAACGTGAATTACCTTAGAATAATATTTCAAAATGAACATTAACCTAGATTAATAAATGCTGTGAACTGTTAATTAGTTTGTGATACCAAATCCAATTTTAAAGGTTTAACGCAGCTCACACTACACAACTTTTGCTTGGATTTACAAGGTCTGTGACAGAATCCCTGGAACCCAGCCAAATCAGTGCCCATTGTAGTTGCTTTGAGCAGGTCAGCATCATGATCTGAGCTGTTCTCGAGCAGTCGCACTATTATTTTCTAATCTATTTGATATTATTGTTAAACAGGGTGCGATGCAATGACAAGGTGGAAACTAATCTAGCCAACAACAGTCCAGATGTTATAAATGGAAAAATCACTTGCATGAAATTGTGTGAGAAAATGTTGACCAAATGTCTTGTAGTTTGTGAATCTCTTCAACATTGTATTGTGTAGTATGTGTGCTGCTATGACAAGAAACTTTGTTGTGTAGTGTAAACACCACAGAAGTCCAAGGGCCGTTTCATTAAGGAGATTCAACAAACTCTTGAGTTTAAACTTGAACTCTGAGTTGACTTACCCTGAGATGGGAAACTCTGGATTTTTCGGTTACAGAACAGCTGAAATGAGTTGGTTTAATCAACTCTAAATTGACTGACTCGGAGTTAGCGTGCACCACAACTATAAAAGCTGATATTACAATTCACCATGGCAACAGCTAAATAACAGATTGTAAATGATTATATTTATTACAATTATAAATAGTTGTATCATTATTGAACACTCATTAGGGACTTTACATCCACTTTTAGAACATTTTGTTCTTTTTTTTTTAAATAAATTCTAATGTGACGTGATGGAAAAAGTGAGAAGAACGATCTCGGCAAAAGCCAGACTCTTAACCCAATCAATCGCGTTACGAGCTAGTTATCTGTGCCCAAAATATTACTGCCC
Source organism: Carassius gibelio (assembly GCF_023724105.1). NCBI lineage: Eukaryota > Metazoa > Chordata > Actinopteri > Cypriniformes > Cyprinidae > Carassius > Carassius gibelio. Next base: position 11,843,956 of record NC_068397.1, on the reverse strand, counting down.
AGCATTGGAGCCATTATTCACATGTGTCGTATTTAACCTTGTGTGTCAATGGAGGGCGGAGCTACAGTAGATTTGCACTTAGAAATGGACACTCAGAATAATCTTGTTTTCCATTTGCATTAAGATAGTTTTTAGTTTTTTAGTCCCATTTTAATCAAGTTAAATGTACTTAATTTAGACCCCCCCCCCCCCCCCCAAGAAACAAGACTAAGTATATCATTTTCTTATATAGAAAATCAATCTTTATTTTATTTTATTTGTAATTATATTTGTATTTGTGAGGAAAAAAACACTTAGTAATAAGAGCATTTTCCCAGCGTGCATCAGTGAAGTGTTTAAAAATGGGGAGGAGACCGAAAGAAACTCTGGGTTTATCAAAGAATTCATAGTAACCATGGTAACTGACTCAAGAGTATAAGTTAGCTCTATCAGAAACAGGCTTGACTTACCCTGCTTTCTCAGGTTTGACAAACCTTCCATTCTGAAACAGAAAACCTAGAGTTTCCCTCATTTTAGGGTTAACATACTCAGTTTTCACATAACCTCCTTTATGAAATGGCCCCAGGTAGTCTTACAGTTCTGTAGTGTGAGCTTGCCCTTGTTGATCTGAATGTTTACAAGAGTGAGTCTTGAAAATAATGCTGGGAGGTCCTTTTCAACCATGGAAGTTCAAAACATTGATCATTTTTTATTTTGGTTTGTTGGGTTCCTAATTTGTACTTCTAAGGCATTTCTAGTGAAAACCATCTTGATATGATAAAAATGAGATTTTAATCTAAAAACAATATGAAATGTTTATCAGTCATGATTCTTGATGTACTTATGAAGAGAGTGTCGTTTTTTTATGGTGGATTTTTCAGTGGGATGTTTCAGATTGCGTGTCAGCAGACAGACTGCTTCAGTTTTGTGTATTCATAAATCATACTGCTGCTGATTAAGAGTTAAATTGAGATTTTTATAAGATCTGATTGCATGACTTTGCACATTAAAAGTGTTTCAAATAATATCCCAAATGCGTCTTCATTGTCAAATCAACATTTTCTCAACTTCTACTATACCAAAGACCACAAACACACTGTATTCTTTCCAAATTATTTATTTGGAAAAGGTGCACACTTTCTTTGGAGCAGTTTACACTTCATCTTTTTAGTCATCTGCAGCAGCATCCTGAGCCCTAAGGAAGCTGGCCTTTTTCTGGGCCACACGGTCCTTCCTTTGGGCCAGAGTCAGCTTGGCACGGTTCCACCTACCAAAACAATATTCATCAGTGATGAGAAAAGAAAAACCCAGTATGTTCAAAATAGTGTAAAAAAAAAAAATTAATAAATCTGACATGCAACTGTTGTAAGTAGTAGCTACAGCATCACCGGTGAGACCTTATGGGAACACTTAAGACTAAAACCTTTAGTTAAACACCAATATTTGTTTTAACAGCAGCATGACTAAGAACATTTATACAGTTTTGCCATTAAAACTAAAACATGCCAACACTGTCAAGTTTCAGTAGGCAGAGCAGCCTTAAGAAAAAAATCTGAAGAAATGATAAAAGCCTGAAAACACACCTCTTCTTCTTAACCTCTCTCTTGGGCTTCTTCTCATGAACTGGGTTCTCGCGTATGGAAGCATGGGCCTTTTTGTACATCTCTTCAACCTGCAGTGACCAGATAATCTTATATTAGTAAGGGAAGGTAAGGTGAAGGTAAAGCACAACATTTACACACACAAAAATATTCAGCTGTATACATCTGTTAATCTGCAACACAAATAACTTGACATTTTGCCACCAGCATTATGCCACAAATAATGTGCATCTATAGATGATACAGCATTTGATGGACATCATGACACTTTCTAGTTTCACATCTGTATTAAAAAAAGCAAACAAATGCTGCCAGTAAAGTAATCCGGCAAAGTGTTTCTTACAGAGTCGGGTGTGACGCCATTCTTGATGAAGCGGGAGAACTGCTTCTTGTACTGCTCCTCGTCCTCCTCCATCAGATAGCTCATGTACTCGGACACATTTTGGCCCATGATGTGCTTCCGGTGCATCTCCGCATTGAACTCCTTGCTTTCATTGTCATAGCCTGGGAACCGTTTAGTGCTGAGAAAAAAAGCTGTAATGTCAATATTCCCATAATGATGAAAAAGACAGCATACGCTCTTCTGAGTCAGCCACGCTACTAGGATATGTTTTTTATGTATATTTACACATTGATTTGAAAGAAAACAGTGCAACCTTGTGGCGTGGCTGACTCAGAAGAACTTACAATTCTGAGCCTGCATTTAGCTCATAATCTCCTAAATGGCACTACGATGAAGTGAAGAGAAACAGAGGAGAGGAATTGTTGAATTAGGTCGGTATTTTTGTTTTCTGCGTGGACAAAAAATATTCTTGTCGCTTCATAATGTTACAGTTGAACTATTGATGGCAGATGAACTGTTCTGATGACGTCTTTCATACTTTTCTGGACTTTGACAGTGTAACTTACAGTCTATGGGACGATAAAAAGCCTCTTTTTATTTTTAATTTAGTGAAAATTAAATATCAATTTCACTGCAGGGATTGGTGCATGCATGCTATTTATTTTCTTCTTTTGTGGTATTTTAGAGATCTTTAGTGACTTCAGGTCATCTGTAGAGACAATATTTTTGTGGATAATATTTAATGTTTTAATAAAGACTTTTTTAAAGCACCCAAAATTTCTGAATCAAAGTCCACAATCTAAGCTTTGCAAACTGGGAAAATAAACTATGTACGGACCTGTGAGGAATGGACAGTCCTCCATCAACTGCTCCTTTGAGAGCTCCAAACACCTTATTCCCTGTGGTGGTTCTGGCGAGTCCAGCATCCAGGTAACATGTAAATGCCCCTGGCTGGCCATCAATGCTTTCCACATTAAATTCATCGCCAGTCACCTCAACCTGGCCTTCATAGACCTTATCCAGACCAAACTTATTCAGCAGCTGTAAGCAGAAAGCAAGTCTGAATATGATAATATTTTGAGATGTGAACAGTACCAGGCCATTCATAACTGATGAGGACATTTACCCTGCGTGCGCACAGTAAACCGGTGCAGTAGGCAGCAGCATAGTTTGTCAGTCCAACAGCAATGCCATACTTTGGCAACTCGTGAGAGTAAGCAGCGCAGACGATCGCGTCGCCTTCAATTTTGGCATATGCGATCTGAAAAAGATGCAAAATAGTCCTGATACATTCCGCAACACAATGTTAATTAATAATATTTCAGTATGGCTGGCAAAGATGACATGGTGGTTAACTGTACCTGGCAAACAATATCCCTGTTGGAGAGTCGAACGATGATCCTGTACTTCGGTGTGTTGTACTTGTTCTTGTCTTGAATGACAAGACGCTTGCGGGCAAAGTAGTCAGTTTTTCCCTCTGAAATAGTCAATAATGTTAGTTAAAAACCATTTTAAGCTGGCTTGCTGGTCAAAGAGGGATTTTATTAACTGACCAGCTAAAACCAGTATGGTCAAGCTGTCAGACAGCATAGAGTGTTGTGAAAAGTTTTCACATCAGTAATACATTCAGGTCATTTTATTGTGACAAATGAAAACACCCTCCAGTTAAAACAAAGGTAAAGAAACACCTCAACATACCTCTCCTCCTCCTGAACTTGACCTGGTATCTCTTGAAATACGCCTTGTTCTTAACAACCTTGACGAAGCCCTGCCAAAAAAACAACTCAACTGTTAAAACTGTTGATAAGCAGGGCTGTCAAAAACAACATAATCTGAAGCAATCTGACTAATGACACTCTTGGACACCTCTGGTCATAACCAAGAAATGCAATGCGCTGCGTGACAGTAAACACGAAACACAAAACTGAACAGAGGAATAAACATCTAACCAGGGCAAACAAAACCCACTCCAGAGGGAAACATGTTTACTTTATGCGCTTTCGGTGTCAATAAAATAATTATTTGGGTATTTTGAGAGAAATGTGCCAATGACGTTCACACAAGCGACTGGTCTAATCGACATAATCTATAACCATCCCGTCGTTTCAAGTGTTCATCTTTAATGGAAATCGAGCTGAAATAGCAGGAGAGGGAACGTAACGAGCAGATCATTGTATTTTAATGATTTACTGACCATTTTGTGATCGTTTTTCTCCTTTAGGTTGGGAGACTGAAGTCTTCAGACTCCGATATTGCTCCCGCTGCACTGTGAAAAGGAAGTTCATGCTGCGCTGCGGCCGGAAAATCAAAACACTCGGAGTCAAAAGTGTGTGCGCCTCTAGCGTCGTGGAGGATAAACGGCAGGAAAATCTAATCTAATTGCAGGACACTTGATAGATAGATAGATAGATAGATAGATAGATAGATAGATAGATAGATAGATAGATAGATAGATAGATAGATAGATAGATAGATAGATAGATAGATAGATAGATAGATAGATAGATAGATAGATATTTGTTTTAACATGTCTTTGAAATGTACAGGATACTGTAGTGAAATACAGTGAAATACAAAAATACATGTTGCAATTAACAATATAATCAAAATAATAACAATAATAAATACATAGGAAGAACTAAATGCAGACTAAACAGATGATAAACAAATGAACACACATTAGTTAACACTTGTTTAGACTTTTAAAGTAAATGTCACAGTTTTTAAAGTGTTTAAAAGAGTGGTGTGAATTAATGTGTTGTGAAAATGTTCATACAGGGTTGCAAACAAACCACAACTACAGAGTGAACTTCCTTAAAATAGGGTGGTGCAAAAAATGTAGATGCCACTCAACCTAATGTTGATGGTCCAATTGACCCTAAAACTTCCTTTCTGCATATAGGGTAGCTTCTCTTTCTGTTCAGCTCTCTCTCACACAACACTTGAAGAGATTAACAATGCAGCGGACTCTTTTGGCAGGCAGAGTCCCAAAGGTAAACGTTATCTCGGGGCCCATATTTGTCAGCTAAAAATTAAAAGAAGTTGTAAGAGGAAGTTGTTCACTCAGTCAAGTTACTTTAAAAACAAGCTCCTGAGTCACTGACAGAGCAGTTATTTTGAGGAACTTTGACCAGCGTGTGAGACTCTGCTATAAAGCGACATGTGATTCTTTTGTTGTTTTCTCGTTTTTTCCTCTGTGGTATGGAAGAACCCGGTGTGACACCTTTTGTCACTGGAACAAGTTTGACAGAGGAAAGGCATTTGCACCCCCAAATGCCAAGAATCTTGCACTCTGGTAAGAAATCCTAGTTTTCACTATTTTGAGTGATAGGCCAATGATCCTGATATAAATGTCATAAAATATGATATACAGTATAATCTAGTCGTGATACATGTGAATGAAAAAAGAAATGCACTGAAATGTTTATATTCCATCCTCTGCACAGATACATAGACACTCATACATATATATATATATATATATATATATATATATATATATATATATATGTGTGTGTGTGTGTGTGTGTGTGTGTGTGTGTGTGTGTGTGTGTGTGTGTGTGTGTGTGTTTGTGTGCGTGTGCCCATAAGCACAGTTTTTTTGTATTTTGTGTGTTTCTGTCATTTAAGGATGTTTTAGCTCATTGGAGAGAAATATTCAGTTTAGGTGTCCTGCTTCGCTCTGAGTGTTACATATGGACTCTATGACTGTACCATCTCTGTCTCCTTCAACGGGATGTCAGCTCAGTGTGGATGAGATGAAGTTACTCGCTAAACTAGAGGAACAGAACAGGTAACTTCTTCACAACCAGTCCACGCTGTTTCTTATAGAAAAAACAATTAAAAAAGTTACACATTAGGTTAGTGACACATCTCTTTTTCCACACTGTGTGCCCAACTTGTTTTAGTTGTCATTCTGTCTGATTTCTCAGCTTGTTTCCTCATGGGGACCTAAAAATATCCATAAATTTACAGGTATCTCTATACTTGTGAGGATATTTGGTCCTAATAATGTAGTGAATACCAGTAGGTCGGTCCCCACAATGTCAAAAACGTCAGGTTTTACTATCCTTGTGGGGACATTTGGTCCCCACAATGTACCATAAGCAAGTACACACACACACATTCATGTATATCAAAGATTTTAAAATAGTGCTTACTAACAATATGCTGTTTATTTTTGAATGACATTCAACATGACACATTATTAAAGGCATTTTAAATGCTGATCACACTGAAACAGTACTTATCATTTTCATTACATTTAGAAGACACTTTTATCCAAAGAAACTTACAGTGCATTCAGGATATACATTTATTTTTACCTGTACCCCCTGGGAATCAAACCCACAACCTTTTGCACTGCTAACACAATTGCTCTACCACTGAGCCACAGGAATATAGCCAACCCTTATTAAAAGTATATTTGTTGTTTTTAATGACAGCCTCAGCATCAAAAAGCATTCTTTCTTTCAAAATAATTTTAAAGGCTGCATGCATATATTAATCTTGTTTATCTTACATCTCAAATATAATTATCAAAAGTATGCTATTTATTTGTGTATTTATTAATTTTATTGACATTAAGCATCAAACCAACATTTTCATATGTATTACAAATACTTTATGTATATTTAAAGGGGTCATATAATGCCCATTTTCCTCAAGTTGATATGATTAGGGTCTTTAGGGTCTTAATGAAAAGTCTGTAACATAGTTTGTTTAAAATTTCTCAATGGTAGTGTCAAAAAATGTTTTTTTTTTACCAAGTCAAAAACAGCTCTTTTCAAAACACGTTGGTTTGTGTAATTCTCCTTTAGTGCTAATGAGCTCTGCTGACTCCGCCCCTCTCTTCTGATCTGCTCTCTTACAGACATTCATAGTGAAACTTGATAATTAGCACATTATTAGGAAAGGCGATTTGCAATGATTCATTAAAA